>NC_091193.1:8058404-8410904 GCF_040958095.1 Procambarus clarkii
AGGAGAGGAAATACAGGCAGTGAGAGAAGAGGTGGCGTCTCTGGCAAGGCAGCTTCAAGAATTACAAGAGAGGAGGGAGGGAAAAAGGAGGTTATTGAAGACCTAAACGGTAAAACTTGTTAGGAGCGATGAACTCCGCATTGTAACCTTGAACCAAGTAGAAGAACTGAAGGAAATGTGTTACAGAAGAGAGGCATTTGTGAATAGGTTACGGAACAGAATAGAAACAAAGGAAATGAGAGAGGGACAAATAAGTCAGGTGTTAGGACATTACACACCCGACAGTCAGAAAGACGGTGTCTAACACACAGCCCACAACACCTGACACGGAACACCCAATATACAACACCCGACACTAATTACGAGACTAAGGGACAACACAAAGTAAAACAAATACAAGCAATGACCCAAAACACCGCGACAAAGGAAGTGTATGGAATACTTTACACACAATAGAGAGGAGAAAAATACAATGAATAAACAACTAAAAACCGAGGCACGAGAGAAGGAAGCAGAGTTAGTCCTTAAGAAAGTGTTCACATTGTGTTACATGCCAGGGAGAGCAAGTAACAGTCTCCCAAGACGGATAGTGAGGAAGAGAGGAGAAGGAGGAGGAGGGGGATGTGAAGGATAGCAAGAGGATGGGACGTGAAGAATAGGGAGAAGAAGAGAAGCAGATGGATCAAGAACAGGAAGAGGGTGTGGAGAAGGAGAAGGTGTGGAAGAGGAGAGAAGGGTTTGGAGGAGGATAGGTAGGGGGTAGCTTGTAAGGTGTGGAGGGGGGGGTGACATGTGTGGGAGGAGCTGGTAGCATGTAGGGTGAGGGAGGGGCGACATGTGGGAGGGAGAGGGAGATAAGAGTATGGAGATGCGTCTCAGGAAGTGATGTATGGGGGAGGGAGGAACACCACATTACACATCACGAGGAAGATAACATGGAAGACAACTGATAACCACGTCTTACCGACACCACCACACAAGCATCTTGCATCCTCTTCCGTCCTTACTGTTCACTTTACTCCGGCATTATCAACACACACACATGGAACTATAGGGCTCTACACCAGCAGGTGAGTCCTTCACACACACGTGAAGAACAACATGAGTCCGTGGACTAGTCTTTGGGAGGACTCTGCTTGATGAGTCATTCCATTTTCATATTTCAGTGTGACTTTGTCTTCTACTTTTTAATTCCTTCTCTTTTGATTAACACATTTAGAGTACTGGCACAATGACATCACATTAACGTCATATATCAATGAGACAATCAGTACATTTTTATATTTAGATTACATTTTTCTGGTCAATCCTAGAATTGTCAACTAGTATAGGCCTATCAGCAAATCTAGAGCTGCCGTCGAGCTTAGAAAGCGAGTCTGCTCGATGTTTTACAACTTGAATAGAGAAATTTGCGCTTCATATTTCTGTACAGAAAATAGGAGCACTCAATCTACATGCTAAATTACCGAGCAGGAAATGTGAACATTTTCCCCTGGCATTATATGAGAGGAAGACGGGACGGAATTTTTGTAAATAATTAATATATTAGGCTCTTTGTTTGACTCTTGCGACTCCGTCTTATTCTTCAACTACCTTGTCCACACTGTGTTGACCAGCCGTCATTGTCCACACTGTGTTGACCAGCCGTCATTGTCCACACTGTGTTGACCAGCCGTCATTGTCCACACTGTGTTGACCAGCCGTCATTGTCCACACTGTGTTGACCAGCCGTCATTGTCCACACTGTGTTGACCAGCCGTCATTGTCCACACTGTGTTGACCAGCCGTCATTGTCCACACTGTGTTGACCAGCCGTCATTGTCCACACTGTGTTGACCAGCCGTCATTGTCCACACTGTGTTGACCAGCCGTCATTGTCCACACTGTGTTGACCAGCCGTCATTGTCCGCCTCTGTTTACGTTGGTGTGAGGGTCTCCACGACGACACGGAGACCAGCACCTCTAAAGAGGACACCAGTGAACTACCGTCCTTTCTCCCCCCCGACCAATGTCTTACCCACCTGTTGTTTCATGTGTGACTCCTGTGTGAGGTCATATTACACACCAGGACGGACTGCGAGCTTCAGCAGGACTCGATCCACCAGGGGAGTGTAACAGCACTTCATGGAGAGGTAGGAGCCGGCTGTAGAGTCGGGTAGTAACACTATAGACCTCAATCTAGTCCATGCATTTGTGCCATTGGCTTCTGATCAAAGAGTCCTTCCTGTCTTTTGTAATCGTTTAAAATGAATTGGTTTTCTTAGACTCCATTAAGAATGTCTGTAGCGTCACATACTTCTCGTCATCTTTGGTGGCTGTTGAAGGACATGTGCCGAGCAAGACTTTATGCTTGCAAGTATTTGTTAAGACCTTAGGCGTTGTTAAAGTGGATTAAATTAATATAGTTTTGTGTGACTGGTAGAGGTTTATAAATTGTGTAGTGTGTATTTCAGGTGATGGGTCTGAACATCAGGAAACCAGGAAAACATTGGGTAGTTACGTCCCTAAGTTCTTCCTTTGTGTTAAGGGTAATATAATATTTTAAGTCTCTAATTGTCATTATTACAAGGCGGTGTAATGCTCCTTAATTGGACTTTAAATTTTAATGTGTAATTAGTAATAAGAATTCTTCTTTAATGAAGGCTAGCCAAGCATTTGTCCTGAACACTGAACATTTGTCCTGAACACTGAACATTTGTCCTGAACACTGAACATTTGTCCTGAACACTGAACATTTGTCCTGAACACTGAACATTTGTCCTGAACACTGAACATTTGTCCTGAACACTGAACATTTGTCCTGAACACTGAACATTTGTCCTGAACACTGAACATTTGCCGTGAACACTGAACATTTGCCGTGAACACTGAACATTTGCCCTGAACACTGAACATTTGCCCTGAACACTGAATATTTGTCCTGAACACTGAACATTTGTCCTGAACACTGAACATTTGCCTTGAACACTGAACATTAGCCCTGAACACTGAACATTTGCCCTGAACACTGAACATTTGCCTTGAACACTGAACATTAGCCCTGAACAATGAACATTTGCCCTGAACACTGAACATTTGCCCTGGATACTGAACATTTGTCCTGAACACTGAACATTTGCCCTGAACACTGAACATTTGCCCTGGATACTGAACATTTGTCCTGAACACTGAACATTTGCCCTGAACACTGAACATTTGCCCTGGATACTGAACATTTGTCCTGAACACTGAACATTTGCCCTGAACACTGAACATTTGCCCTGGATACTGAACATTTGTCCTGAACACTGAACATTTGCCCTGAACACTGAACATTTGCCCTGAACACTGAACATTTACCCTGAACACTGAACATTTGCCATGAACACTGAACATTTGCCCTGAACACTGAACATTTGCCATGAACACTGAACATTTGCCATGAACACTGAACATTTGCCCTGAACACTGAACATTAACCCTGAACACTGAACATTAGCCTAGAACACTGAACACATAAATGCTGGTATAAATCAGTGGTTCACGTCATCCTGAAACTGGTGATGTGAATCACTGAAATTGATGACGCGAAAGTTGTTAATTATTCTCTTCAGTTGATAAACTGAATTCCAGTTTGGCCGTATAGTTCCAGCTGAGGTCATCACAACACCCACATATAATATATAATTATTGCCATTATTGCGTATAGATTTTTTTTCGGGAAAACCACAACCCAATTGTTCTTGCCCCAGCCAGCACCTCACAACAGTGCCTCACAGTGATGCCCCAGCCAGCACCTCACAACAGTGCCTCACAGTGATGCCCCAGCCAGCACCTCACAACAGTGCCTCACAGTGATGCCCCAGCCCGCACCTCATAACAGTGCCTCACAGTGATGCCCCAGCCCGCACCTCACAACAGTGCCTCACAGTGATGCCCCAGCCAGCACCTCACAACAGTGCCTCACCAACCTCATTACCTGTACACTGAGATATAATTAAAGTGGTATAAAAATCTTGGCGCCCCTTTTAGCGGGGTCTTTGTACCAAACAGAGGCGGTTGCCTCAGCATTACTTCATTACAACACCTTTTATGCCCGCCCTCTCAGGGGACACACTTTTTTCCCCCTGGTAATTTTTCCTGGTCGTCTCCTTCCCTGTGTGTGTGCCGGCCAGTGGGGGAATTTTCCCCTTTGGAGGAGAAGAGGGGGGGGGGAGGCTTATTTGGTTTTAATTTATCTCCTGAGTGGCGCCCTGATGGGCCGATCTAATTACACTGCACTTCGCTTTCAGTCTATATAAATGTATGTGATGCATATATGCTTACATACATTATCTATGTCTATTACATATCATTATCTATCCTCCTCCAGGAGCCTCTGCCCTCCTCCAGGATCCTCTGCCCTCCTCCAGGAGCCTCTGCCCTCCTCCAGGAGCCTCTACCCTCCTCCAGGAGCCTCTGCCCTCCTCCAGGAGCCTCTGCCCTCCTTTAGGAGCCTCTGCCCTCCTCCAGGAGCCTCTGCCCTCCTCCAGGAGCCTCTGCCCTCCTCCAGGAGCCTCTGCCCTCCTCCAGGAGCCTCTACCCTCCTCCAGGAGTCTCTGCCCTCCTCCAGGAGCCTCTACCCTCCTCCAGGAGCCTCTGCCCTCCTCCAGGAGCCTCTACCCTCCTCCAGGAGCCTCTGCCCTCCTCCAGGAGCCTCTACCCTCCTCCAGGAGCCTCTACCCTCCTCCAGGAGCCTCTGCCCTCCTCCAGGAGCCTCTACCCTCCTCCAGGATCCTCTGCCCTCCTCCAGGAGCCTCTGCCCTCCTCCAGGAGCCTCTACCCTCCTCCAGGAGCCTCTGCCCTCCTCCAGGAGCCTCTGCCCTCCTCCAGGAGCCTCTACCCTCCTCCAGGAGCCTCTGCCCTCCTCCAGGAGCCTCTACCCTCCTCCAGGAGTCTCTGCCCTCCTCCAGGAGCCTCTGCCCTCCTCCAGGAGCCTCTACAGTCCTCCAGGAGCCTCTGCCCTCCTCCAGGAGCCTCTTCCCTCCTCCAGGAGCCTCTACCCTCCTCCAGGAGTCTCTGCCCTCCTTCAGGAGCCTCCCTGCCCTTCTCGGCTCTTAAATTCCATCAAGAACTTTTTTTTTCGTATTTTAAATTTTCCCACTTATTTACGATCTTTTATTTGTATAATTATAGTTTCGTTTTCTCCTTTTCTTTTTCTACACTCTTTTCTTTTTTACTCTCTTCTCTCATTTCTTTCCTGTTGGTCCCGTTCCTGCTCCTCTCCCCTCTTTCTATATTTTCCTTCCTTATATAGGAAAGAAAATTAAATCTCTGTTCAATATCCTTTCCTCTCTCCTTTTAATTTTTCTTTCTTTCTTAGTTATGCATCTCTTGCCATTCGCATCACTCTCTCCCTCCCTCTCTCTCTCTCCCTTGCGTCCCCTCTCATAACCCATAGAGCGGGTCAGTTCATACCCGCTCCGTGATGGTGAAAATAACTTGGAAAGTTTTCCATTTGCCGCTACCGAATTTTGGGAGAAGTCTCACCCGACCAATCTGGGGAAGGTGGTGGAGCCGCAGCCAGAATAGCGAGCACCTCCACCTACCAATGGCGCCAGATTGCTCCAAAAACCCATGCAAATCGTCCTGATTCGCTCCTCATCCTCCGTGGATCTTACTTTGGTTTATAGATGAAAATTTGTGGGGGGAAATATAGCGACGGCCGTGTCCCTGGGAATGTTGGCGGGTGAGGCTGGACTGTGGCGGCCTGGTGGGCCCGACCCGCCTGCAGGAGGAGCGTGGAGAGGGGCAGATATGGAGGAAGTGTGAGAAGAGCAGGTGTAGGAGGAGATGGGGGGATAGAGAGACGGGGATAGGGTAGAGGAAGGGGAAATATATATACTATAGTAATTCGAGGTGTGAAGTGCTCAACCCGGTTGATGAGGCAGGTGTTGACGCGTATATGTGTCAACGTTGCTCTTGTGGACATTATTGACTAGGACCCAAAAGATTACCTCAATGATTCTTGCAGGAATCTTTACAACATGTTCTTCTTCACTTTGGAAAGAAGTTGAAAACTTAACTCTCTAAAGTTAATTTTAAATTTTCATTGACTAGTCGCTAACAGAGACGTTTTGTGAATGCTCTCGTCTTCAAGATCTTCGGAGGCAGAGGGAAAGTGATTTCAAATTATGTTGTTGTTGTTTCAGATTTAGCTACTCAGACGAAGTGTTCATGTAGCACGGGCTATGGTGAGCCCGTAAGGTGTCAAATTAGTAGCCCTGACATTATATTTACCGTAATGGAGGTGGTAAGGTGTTTCCTCACCTCCTCGGAGACTGAGCAATGTTTTCCTGCACTTTCCTTCGTCGAGTGATGCAGTATGGCGGCATCTGGCAGTTATGTGCCCCAAGTGAAGAAAATCATAAGAAATATTTAGAAAATTCGTTCTGTTATCTTTGATTTAAACCTTCTGGTCAAATTCTATAATATTATATAATGACCAAACCACATATTATAAGATGAAGAAACATAGACGTTCGGCCCGTCTTGAACCATGAGCAAGTCGTAAGTCAGTTCATACCAGGACGGACCGAAACGTCGCGTTTCTCCATCTTCTAGTGTGTGATTTGGTCATTATAACTTCAGCCACGTTATTGTGACTCGTCGTCTGCATTAATATATATATTTAACAGTGATCATAACACCTATGATCACTGTTTTGTGATCATCAGTTGCATATATGTATATATGACACATCACAAACAACAAATTACCGAACATTCTGAGTGATAAACTTGGTTTATAACATTTCTTCCGTTACACATGCAGTGTGTTACCAGACGTACACACAAATACTTGTATGACTTGGTTCGCAATAACATATTCAGACAATTCAACAAAAGGTTACAATCTTGGTGTAAAATTTTTATCTCTCTCCAGAATATCTTTCCATTATGACACATCCAGGCTATTTGTTCAGGAACAGTCCTTATCTCAGTGTTACATCGAGGCTATTTGTTCAGGAACAGTCTTTATCTCAGTGCTTCTATATACACTAATCAGCGGTCAATCAAGAACATATTGGGTTAGGTTGCGAGACCTTAACATGTCGCCTTGATACGCTGAGTGGGTCACGACTCACACGCCGGTGACGGAGAGACACTTGGAGGTCACGGGTTGTCAAGAGAGCAGGTCAGGGTCACACAAGACTTTAGTTGAGACAATGTAAGCCAATCAGCGCCACCTTCTGGGCACCGTGCCATGACGTCACCACACCAGACGCGCTGTACTTAGCTGACTTCCGGACTATTGCTACAAGTTAGCTGAGTTTGGGGCACCAAGTTGGACGGAGAAACTTGGAACAGGAACAAAGTATAAGTTTAGTTTTAGTCACGTGACGGCGGCGTACGCTTTGACCTTGTTCAGACGCGTGGGTAGTTGCCACGACCCGGGTCACTGGCCCCGCTCGGCCACGACCCGGGGTCACTGGCCCCGCTCGGCCACGACCCGGGTCACTGGCCCCGCTCATTCGCGAACTCGGATGTTGCCATGGTATCATTGATATTGCCATATGTATGAATGTTGCCACATGTATGAATGTTGCCATATGTATGAATGTTGCCACATTAATGAATGTTGCCATATGTATGAATGCCATATGTATGAATGTTGCCACATGTATGAATGTTGCCATATGTATGAATGTTGCCACATGTATGAATGTTGCCATATGTATGAATGTTGCCACATTAATGAATGCTGCCATATGTATGAATGTTGCCACATGTATGAATGTTGCCACATGTATGAATGTTGCCATATGTATGAATGTTGCCACATGTATGAATGTTGCCACATGTATGAATGTTGCCATATGTATGAATATTGCCACATGTATGAATGTTGCCATATGCATGAATGTTGCCATATGCATGAATGTTGCCATGTGTATGAATGTTGGCATATGTATGAACGTTGCCATACGAATGTTGCCATGTGTATGAATGTTGCCATATGAATGTTGTCATGTGTATGAATGTTGCCATATGAATGAATGTTGCCGTATGTATGAATGTTGTCATATGTATGAATGTTGTAATGTGTATGAATGTTGCCATATGTATGAATGTTGCCATATGTATGAATGTTGCCACATGTATGAATGTTGCCATATGTATGAATGTTGCCATATGTATGAATGTTGCCCGCCCGGTTAACCTGAGACAAGATAAAAAAAAATCTTTACGTAGTGATTGAGGGGGAAGAGGGGAGGGGGGGGAGGGCGAGGGAAGAGGGAGGTCAAGGGAGGGGTGGGGAGGCCACATGTATGGGGGGGGGAGGGGGTGCCAAGGGGGAAGGGGGGTGCCAGGAGGGGAGAAGCCGAGGACAAACAAGCATTCTGGCACCTCGGAGTGTGCGGGAGCGCCCTCGCGCGCCTCAACTTGGGGAAAACTCCACCCCCAAGATTACATCTCACGCTGAAAGTCCTCCCAAGTTTTTTTTCTTTTAATCCAGTTTGTTACTTGTTCTTCTTCTTCTTCTTCTTCTTGGTAATACTTTGTCGAGGAGGAAGTTGTTAAAACTGGGGCCACAAGTCATCGGGTTCGACTTTCAAGGTCAGTAAGGATGACTTCTTAAACAGAAGAGACCACGTGCATGGGGGTATCCACACTGTGGGGCGGGGTATCCACACTGTGGGGCGAGGTACCCACACTGTGGGGCGAGGTACCCACACTGTGGGGCGGGGTACCCACACTGTGGGGCGGGGTATCCACACTGTGGGGCGGGGTATCCACACTGTGGGGCGAGTCACCCACACATAAATAGTCAGTAAATAAACAGGAGGTAACTCAGTGATTCAGGAGACACTGAAACGCAGGAAAAATAAACTATAAAGTGAAGCTGCCATGTTAGTGAACTCTACCCAACATGTTGCCCATGTTAGTGAACTCTACCCAACATGTTGCCCATGTTAGTGAACTCTACCCAACATGTTGCCCATGTTAGTGAACTCTACCCAACATGTTGCCCATGTTAGTGAACTCTACCCAACATGTTGCCCATGTTAGTGAACTCTACCCAACATGTTGCCCATGTTAGTGAACTCTACCCAACATGTTGCCCATGTTAGTGAACTCTACCCAACATGTTGCCCATGTTAGTGAACTCTACCCAACATGTTGCCCATGTTAGTGAACTCTACCCAACATGTTGCCCATGTTAGTGAACTCTACCCAACATGTTGCCCATGTTAGTGAACTCTACCCAACATGTTGCCCATGTTAGTGAACTCTACCCAACATGTTGCCCATGTTAGTGAACTCTACCCAACATGTTGCCCATGTTAGTGAACTCTACCCAACATGTTGCCCATGTTAGTGAACTCTACCCAACATGTTGCCCATGTTAGTGAACTCTACCCAACATGTTGCCCATGTTAGTGAACTCTACCCAACATGTTGCCCATGTTAGTGAACTCTACCCAACATGTTGCCCATGTTAGTGAACTCTACCCAACATGTTGCCCATGTTAGTGAACTCTACCCAACATGTTGCCCATGTTAGTGAACTCTACCCAACATGTTGCCCATGTTAGTGAACTCTACCCAACATGTTGCCCATGTTAGTGAACTCTACCCAACATGTTGCCCATGTTAGTGAACTCTACCCAACATGTTGCCCATGTTAGTGAACTCTACCCAATATGTTGCCCATGTTAGTGAACTCTACCCAACATGTTGCCCATGTTAGTGAACTCTACCCAATATGTTGCCCATGTTAGTGAACTCTACCCAACATGTTGCCCATGTTAGTGAACTCTACCCAACATGTTGCCCATGTTAGTGAACTCTACCCAACATGTTGCCCATGTTAGTGAACTCTACCCAACATGTTGCCCATGTTAGTGAACTCTACCCAATATGTTGCCCATGTTAGTGAACTCTACCCAACATGTTGCCCATGTTAGTGAACTCTACCCAACATGTTGCCCATGTTAGTGAACTCTACCCAACATGTTGCCCATGTTAGTGAACTCTACCCAACATGTAGCCCATGTTAGTGAACTCTACCCAACATGTTACCCATGTTAGTGAACTCTACCCAACATGCTACCCATGGGAGTGTTGACCAATTTTCAGGGTCACGTTGATCATGATAGCAGCTCACAGAGTTGCATCTGACAGAGTTTCAGACTTGCTGGTATGTTTGGGAACATCTGTCATGTTTCACATCTGCCATAGTCAACGTGGACTTCTGAACCCTTGATGACATTCACAACACTTGTCTGCTGGCCTCCCCCCACACAACACTTGTCTGCTGGCCTCCCCCACACAACACTTGTCTGCTGGCCTCCCCCATAACACTTGTCTGCTGGCCTCCCCCACAATACTTGTCTACTGGCCTCCCCCACTCAACACTTGCCTGCTAGCCTCCCCACACAACACTTGCCTGCTGGCCTCCCCCACAACACTTGTCTGCTGGCCTCCCCCACAACACTTGTCTGCTGGCCTCCCCCACAACACTTGTCTGCTGGCCTCCCCCACAACACTTGTCTGCTGGCCTCCCCCACAACACTTGTCTGCTGGCCTCCCCCACAACACTTGTCTGCTGGCCTCCCCCACAATACTTGTCTACTGGCCTCCCCCACTCAACACTTGCCTGCTAGCCTCCCCACACAACACTTGCCTGCTGGCCTCCCCCACAACACTTGTCTGCTGGCCTCCCCCACAACACTTGTCTGCTGGCCTCCCCCACAACACTTGTCTGCTGGCCTCCCCCACAACACTTGTCTGCTGGCCTCCCCCACAACACTTGTCTGCTGGCCTCCCCCACAACACTTGTCTGCTGGCCTCCCCCACAACACTTGCCTGCTGGCCTCCCCCACAACACTTGCCTGCTGGCCTCCCCCACAACACTTGTCTGCTGGCCTCCCCCACAACACTTGTCTGCTGGCCTCCCCCACAACACTTGTCTGCTGGCCTCCCCCACAACACTTGTCTGCTGGCCTCCCCCACAACACTTGCCTGCTGGCCTCCACACACAACACTCGTGTCTCGTGAGCAATAATTATAATTATATTTAATTAATTAATTAATTGCAATAATTACCGTGGAATCTCCCTCTTCAGTATTGTCGGAAAGCTGTTTGCTCGAGTCACATTGAAGAAGCTCCAAGTACTTGCAGAGAGAGTCTATCCAGAATCACAATGCGGATTCAGAGCTAACAGGTCCACCATCGACATGGTCTTTTCCCTCAGACAACTGCAGGAGAAATGCAGGGAACAGAAGCAGCCACTCTTAGTAGCCTTCATAGATCTGACGAAGGCCTTCGACCTCGTCAGCAGGGATGGTCTGTTCAAGATCCTCCCCAAGATCAGATGCCCACCCAGGCTCCTCAGCATCATCAGATCTTTCCATGAGAACATGAGGGGCACCGTGGTCTTTGATGGCCTAACATCAGACGCCTTTGACATCCGATGTGGATTAAAGCAGGGCTGCGTACTGGCTCCAACCCTATTCGGGACTTTCTTCGCAGTTATGCTGCGGCACGCCTTCGGATCTGTCATGGAAGGCATTTACCTCCGGACCAGGTCGGATGGAAAGCTCTTTAACCTCGCCAGGCTGAGAGCCAAGACGAAGGTTCGGCTGAGGTGTCTGCGCGACTTCCTTTTTGCCGACGACGCAGCAGTCACTGCCCACTCAGCTGAAGACCTCCAACGGCTCATGACCCGCTTCAGCGAGGCCTCTCAGGCTTTCGGACTCACCATCAGTCTGAAGAAAACACCTGACATCGGCATCTCTGATTCCAAACTGGAAGTCGTTCACGACTTCGTGTACCTGGGCTCCACAATCTCTGACTCCCTCTCTCTTGATACGGAGCTAAACAAACGCATCGGTAAGGCATCTACTACCATGTCCAGACTGACAAAGAGAGTGTGGGCCAACAATAGGCTAACTGAGTATACTAAGATTCAGGTTTACAGAGCCTGTATCCTGAGCACTCTCCTTTATGGCAGTGAGTCTTGGACACTCCGCGCCCGTCAGGAAAGACGGCTAAATGCCTACCACATGCGCTACCTCCGACACATCTTGGACATCACCTGGCAGGACAAGGTGACAAACAACAACGTCTTGGGGAGAGCAAGAATCACCAGCATGTACACAATGCTGAAACAGAAACGAATGCGCTGGCTCGGGCACGTTGTGCGAATGGGCGACGGCAGGATCCCCAAGGATCTCCTGTACGGAGAGCTGATGCAGGGAAAGCGTCCAACAGGCAAGCCCCAGCTGCGGTACAAAGACGTATGCAAGAGGGACCTGAAAGCCATGGACGTCGATCTTGCTATGTGGGAGACACTGGCTGCAGACCGTTCAGCCTGGAGGCAGTCTGTTCAGAGAGGTCTCTCCAAGTTCGAGGAGTCACTTGCCAAGGAATCGGAGGCAAAGAGACAAAGAAGGAAAGCTGGTAGCCAGGAAGACAGACCAGAATCGGACTTCGTTTGTGCTCGGTGTGGGATGGACTGCCACTCTCGGATTGGCCTCATCAGTCACACCAGACGCTGCACCAAGATTGACAACTAGGGCGCAACTCCATAGTCTCCCGAGACTGAAGGATGCCTACTGCTACTACCACGTGATTTGCCAGCTCCTTTGTGATGCCTCGCCAGCCCATCACTTGATCACACGTTGTGTCGCACAAGATGACATCGCTGGGGTGACACGCCCTGGATGACAAACCTGGGGACCTGGGGTGACACAGTTGGGTCGACACAGCTGGGATGACACTCCATCTTCGCTCCACACACAAGTAACAACAAATAGCAGCAGCAGCAGCAGCACCAGCAGCAACAGCAGCACCAGGATCAGCAGCGACAGCAGCAGCAGCAGCACCACCACCAGCAGCAGCAGCAGCAGCAGCACCACCACCACCACCACCAGCACCAGCAGCGACAGCAGCAGCACCAGCACCAGCACCAGCACCAGCAGCAGCACCACCAGCAGCAGCACCAGCACCAGCAGCAGCAGCACCACCACCACCACCACCACCACCACCACCACCACCACCACCACCAACATGGTAAACGGAGCCTAACGTACCAAAACAAGTTCTCAAAAGCATCCCTCAACAAGCAGGGAAATACTAAAACAACTCTACCTTTTGACCAGCTTTTGAGACATCTGGATGCAATAAAAAGAATTTTCTCCTACCCATTAAACCCTTTGATGTTGAGAGAAAGCCATACAAACGGCTCTACGTAAAGCCACTCTGGAGAACTTTTTCAAGAAGCCCAATATAAATTTGGTGTACAGGATTTCCTTATTGAAAAATGGAGAGGACAGCCAATTAAACACACAAGGGCAAGGACCGTCGTTACGTACTCATTAGTAGCAACTCCAGAATGGAACGTCTGGCTGCCTCAGGCAAGCCAGCGTCATCACCGGAGTCTCTGCTCCGTCCTCAAGGAAAAGGAATTTTAGTTCCATACGGTTGAGAAGGTGATGGAGACATGTCCAAGATAAACGCCAATCAACGGAGACCAAACTCAAAAATAACAACTCAAACGACACGCGGGGAAAACGAAAACCAGGAAAAAAGGGCCAGAAAGAGTCGCCCCCTTGAATGATGGCCCGAAAAAGACGCGGGGAAAAAATCTGTGGGCAAAATGAGGGGGCGTGGCGAGGGAGGGAAGGGGTGAGGGGAGACACTCCCCTCTTGATGGTCTGCCGAGGGAAGACGTGAGGGGAGGCACTCCTCACTTGGTCTGGTGAGGGAACACACTCCTCACTTGGTATGGTTAGGGAACACACTCCTCACTTGGTATGGTGAGGGAACACACTCCTCACTTGGTATGGTGAGGGAACACACTCCTCACTTGGTATGGTGAGGGAACACACTTCTCACTTGGTATTCAGATGAGGAAAGACGTAGTCATTCCCCTCAGTTCATGGTTTACTGAGGAGAGGGATGAGAGGGAACACTTGATGCTCCGCCCAGGAGACTTAGAGACATTCCCCCTCAGTCGTTGCTCTACTGACGGAGGGAAGAATGACCCCAGCTGCCCCTCAGGGAAGGATGACCCCAGCTGCCCCTCAGGGAAGGGTGACCCCAGCTGCCCCTCAGGGAAGAATGACCCCAGCTGCCCCTCAGGGAAGGATGACCCCAGCTGCCCCTCAGGGAAGGGTGACCCCAGCTGCCCCTCAGGGAAGGGTGACCCCAGCTGCCCCTCAGGGAAGGATGACCCCAGCTGCCCCTCAGGGAAGGATGACCCCAGCTGCCCCTCAGGGAAGGGTGACCCCAGCTGCCCCTCAGGGAAGAATGACCCCAGCTGCCCCTCAGGGAAGGATGACCCCAGCTGTCCCTCAGGGAAGGGTGACCCCAGCTGCCCCTCAGGGAAGGGTGACCCCAGCTGCCCCTCAGGGAAGGATGACCCCAGCTGCCCCTCAGGGAAGGGTGACCCCAGCTGCCCCTCAGGGAAGAATGACCCCAGCTGCCCCTCAGGGAAGGATGACCCCAGCTGTCCCTCAGGGAAGGGTGACCCCAGCTGTCCCTCAGGGAAGGGTGACCCCAGCTGCCCCTCAGGGAAGGATGACCCCAGCTGCCCCTCATGGAAGGGTGACCCCAGCTGCTCCTCTGGGAAGGGTGACCCCAGCTGCCCCTCACCTAACTAAGGCCGCCACGCCTTAACACTTCCCCCCTCAGGTGAAGCTCAGATGAAGCACGAGACTCTCAGGTGAGGCACGAGACTCTCAGGTGAGGCACGAGACTCTCAGGTGAGGCACGAGACTCTCAGCTGAGGCACGAGACTCTCAGCTGAGGCACGAGACTCTCAGCTGAGGCACGAGACTCTCAGCTGAGGCACGAGACTCTCAGGTGAGGCACGAGACTCTCAGGTGAGGCACGAGACTCTCAGGTGAGGCACGAGACTCTCAGCTGAGGCACGAGACTCTCAGCTGAGGCACGAGACTCTCAGCTGAGGCACGAGACTCTCAGGTGAGGCACGAGACTCTCAGGTGAGGCACGAGACTCTCAGGTGAGGCACGAGACTCTCAGGTGAGGCACGAGACTCTCAGGTGAGGCACGAGACTCTCAGGTGAGGCACGAGACTCTCAGGTGAGGCACGAGACTCTCAGCTGAGGCACGAGACTCTCAGGTGAGGCACGAGACTCTCAGCTGAGGCACGAGACTCTCAGCTGAGGCACGAGACTCTCAGGTGAGGCACGAGACTCTCAGCTGAGGCACGAGATTTTCAAGTGAGGAAAAAGAGTCTCAAAGGAAGGAGAACCTGTCAGGTGAGGGAGAACCTGTCAGGTGAGGGAGAACCTGTCAGGTGAGAGAGAACCTGTCAGGTGAGGGAGAACCTCTCAGGTGAGGGAGAACCTCTCAGGTGAGGGAGAACCTGTCAGGTGAGGGAGAACCTCTCAGGTGAGGGAGAACCTCTCAGGTGAGGGAGAACCTGTCAGGTGAGGGAGAACCTGTCAGGTGAGGGAGAACCTCTCAGGTGAGGGAGAACCTGTCAGCTAAAGGAGGAGTGAGTGAGGTAACACAATTCCAAACCGGGAGAAACTGATAGGTTCATAAAGGTAATGGCAGATGGAATCGAGGGAGAGAAAGTGTTGGGAAGGAGGAAGACAGGGGTGTAGAGGGAGTTTACTTTTTTTACCTTCTCTCTCCCTCCCTGCCTCTCTCCCTCCCCCCCTCTCTGCCTCCCTCCCTCCCTCCCTCCCTCCCTCTCTGCCTCCCTCCCTCTCTCCCTCCCTCCCTCTCTGCCTCCCTCCCTCCCTCCCTCCCTGACTGTGTCTGTCACTGTCACCCTTGTGCGTGTGGCTGTGCTCACCTACATGTGCTTGGAAGACACTAGCCCAAGTATCCCAAGTCTCAGTTAAATGCTATGAATAAATTTAACAGTTTTCTTGTAATTACATATATAATTGTGTAATGGAGCTCTATACTGGCTCATTTCACTCATTGACAACTCTGACAAAGATGTTATTTCTGACATTTCTGTGACCTGTTTGTCTCTGTACGTTCCATCTATGATGTCCTCGTTCTGTTGTTCTTATCTTTGAATAGCCCTGCTTTGTCTATTATATCTACACATGTTTGAATCTTATAGTTCGCTATCATGGCCCACATGGCTGCTCTTGTCCTCGAGTTCTGTGAGGTCCGGTTTCCCCCAGTCACTCCTTGTAGCTCAACCCTTTCACCTCTGAGACTAAGACTGTGTCTATCTCTGGATATTTTGCAGTTTTTGTTTTGTTCATTCTCAAGTGAGAGTTCAATGTTGGGGGCTGGATTTTCTAGCGAGTGTACGGAATATTAGGGTGTGTACACAATGTGCGGGTGTGTACACAATGTGCGGGTGTGTACACAATGTGCGGGTGTGTACACAATGTGCGGGTGTGTACACAATGTGCGGGTGTGTACACAATGTGCGGGTGTGTACACAATATATTGAAATATTTTCAAAACAAACAAAAGTCTTTGTTTAATATATTTAGCTGTGAAGGTGTCCTACAGTGTCAAAAGTCGTGGTGGGAGTGTGACTGTGGCCCCTGACACGCTGTTCCTGTTTAAATTCTGGCGACCCCGACCAGCCTATGTTCATCCCGTACCCCAGACTATTCCTTCTGCCAATTTGGGTTCAGCTGGCTACAAACCGTGTGGCCTGCACCTCTTAACACACAGACAAGCACACATCTTTCATATAGTGTAGATTTATCAGCAATAGATCTTGTAGATAAACAGTATTTACGTACAGTTCAAGTCAATTGTATTAACAATCATTCATTACATTATATAACCCTCTCCCGCCAGCCTGGGAGCCCTGTGGGGGGGGGGCGCCGGGCCCCCTGACCCACACCTCCCCCAGCCCCCCCTGGCCGTTTGCTCCGGATTAAGAGCAAATGAGAGCAATTTAGTGCCTTCTGTTTTACTGGGGCACAATCACAAGATGTTCCACAGCGGAGGGCAACAAGTCCCGGCCTCGCCAATTTATGAATGGGCGTGATCCTCGTAATTGGAATTTTATGGATCCGATTACACACTCCATTAGACTTGGTCCCGCCAGTTTTTATGGCCGCGTTTTTTACGGAAAGACACAGCCGCCTGCCAGCCCCTCGCATTTAGTCTTTGGAAACGGCCGAAATGTCGTACCTATGTAAAGAATTCAATTACAAAGTACGAATTCGGGAAATACTTATATTTAATAGGCATTCTTCCTGTCTCGCTCCACCAGGATGGGTACTGTGTTTGTCCTGTTCTCCCTGGCAGGTTACTGTGTGTTTGTCCTGTTCTCCCTGGCAGGTTACTGTGTGTTTGTCCTGTTCTCCCTGGCAGGTTACTGTGTGTTTGTCCTGTTCTCCCTGGCAGGTTACTGTGTGTTTGTCCTGTTCTCCCTGGCAGGTTACTGTGTGTTTGTCCTGTTCTCCCTGGCAGGTTATTGTGTGTTGGTCCTGTTCTCCCTGGCAGGTTACTGTGTGTTTGTCCTGTTCTCCCTGGCAGGTTACTGTGTGTTGGTCCTGTTCTCCCTGGTAGGTTATTGTGTGTTGGTCCTGTTCTCCCTGGCAGGTTACTGTGTGTTTGTCCTGTTCTCCCTGGCAGGTTATTGTGTGTTGGTCCTGTTCTCCCTGGCAGGTTATTGTGTGTTGGTCCTGTTCTCCCTGGCAGGTTATTGTGTGTTGGTCCTGTTCTCCCTGGCAGGTTATTGTGTGTTGGTCCTGTTCTCCCTGGCAGGTTACTGTGTGTTTGTCCTGTTCTCCCTGGCAGGTTACTGTGTGTTTGTCCTGTTCTCCCTGGCAGGTTATTGTGTGTTGGTCCTGTTCTCCCTGGCAGGTTACTGTGTGTTTGTCCTGTTCTCCCTGGCAGGTTATTGTGTGTTGGTCCTGTTCTCCCTGGCAGGTTATTGTGTGTTGGTCCTGTTCTCCCTGGCAGGTTATTGTGTGTTGGTCCTGTTCTCCCTGGCAGGTTACTGTGTGTTTGTCCTGTTCTCCCTGGCAGGTTACTGTGTGTTTGTCCTGTTCTCCCTGGCAGGTTATTGTGTGTTGGTCCTGTTCTCCCTGGCAGGTTACTGTGTGTTTGTCCTGTTCTCCCTGGCAGGTTATTGTGTGTTGGTCCTGTTCTCCCTGGCAGGTTATTGTGTGTTGGTCCTGTTCTCCCTGGCAGGTTATTGTGTGTTGGTCCTGTTCTCCCTGGCAGGTTACTGTGTGTTTGTCCTGTTCTCCCTGGCAGGTTACTGTGTGTTTGTCCTGTTCTCCCTGGCAGGTTATTGTGTGTTGGTCCTGTTCTCCCTGGCAGGTTATTGTGTGTTTGTCCTGTTCTCCCTGGCAGGTTATTGTGTGTTGGTCCTGTTCTCCCTGGCAGGTTACTGTGTGTTGGTCCTGTTCTCCCTGGCAGGTTACTGTGTGTTTGTCCTCTGTATAATCACGATTATTAACTCCTTATATTGGATCCCTCTGGAGCGTTCACCTCGACATACTCCCTCACACTCCCGCTGCTGGAGGCACTTCTGGGTGCTTTATGTAAACATTTTCACTATAATTACTGACACTCACGGCTGTTATTCATTTTTATGTTCAACATTTGCTCTCGTACACAAGCCCACCGCTTTACCCACCACTCTGGCAGTAGTGGGACAACATCACGTCTTCCCACGTGTCAATTAAATCCTGGCAGGAGGCAGAGCATCACACAACGAAGACTGTTCAGCCATCTGAAGCCACAACCGTTACTCAGTGCACTGCTCTACTGTGAAAAAAAATTGAATAAATGTTCCGTTAAACATTAGAATTCCGTGCATTCTCATACTACTGTTAGTCGCTACGGTGACCTGTGGATCTCCAGTGCCCGACGCCCACCGGATATCACCTAACGCCCACCACTTGCCCCCCCACCGCCCACAGCCCACAGCCCACCGCCCACCGCCCACAGCTCACCACTTGAGGCACGACGACTATTCACACACAATTGGTTACAATTTCCATAGCAATTTCAGTACAACTTCTAATGTTTCATTCCTAACACTGCTGCAGGTGGGGTACCAAAACATTCCCCCACTGACCGCTGCAGGTGGGGTCTTCATCTTAATCTTCCTCTGTTTTAATCCTCCTCATAATTTTTGCATCATCAGCAAACAATGAGAGAAACGATTCTATACCCTCTGGGAGATCATTTACATATATCAGAAACAGTATAGGTCCAAGGACTGAACCCTACGGGACTCCACTTGTGACGTCTCGCCAATCTGAGACCTCACCCCTCACACAGACTCGTTGTCTCATGTTGCTTAGGTACTCCCTTATCCAATGGAATACCTTCCCTTTCACTCCTGTCTGCATCTCCAGCTTTTTCACTAGCCTCTTGTGTGGTACTGTATCAAAGGCTTTCTGGCAATCCAAAAATATACAGTCTGCCCATCCCTCTCTTTCTTGCCTAATTTTTGTTGCCTGGTCGTAGAATTCTAGTAACCCTGTGAGGAAGGCTTTGCCATCTCTGAACCCATGTTGATGCTGTGTTACAAAGTTCTTTCGCTCCAGATGCTCCACTAGCTTTCTTCGCACAATCTTCTCCATCAGCTTGCATGGTATGCAGGTTAGGGACACTGGCCTGTAGTTCAGTGCCTCCTGTCTATCCCCTTTCTTGTATATCGGGACTACGTTAGCTGCCTTCCAAATTTTGTTTTTCAAATTTTCACACGCATTTTTTAACTCCGAGCACAAGGGTTCGTGAGGCTCAGAGGACAAGGGTTCGTGAGGTTCCGAGCACAAGGGTTCGTGAGACTCCGAGCACAATGGTTCGTGAGGCTCCCGAGCACAAGGGTTCGTGAGGCTCCGAGCACAATGGTTCGTGAGGCTCCTCGAGCACAAGGGTTCGTGAGGCTCCGAGCACAAGGGTTCGTGAGGTTCCGAGCACAAGGGTTCGTGAGACTCCGAGCACAATGGTTCGTGAGGCTCCGAGCACAAGGATTCGAGCATTAACAAGGCTCTCGGCCACCTCCAACACCCTCGACCATGGCACTCCCAGTCACTCTTACCTTCCTGTACCTTGTCCCTCCCACCTTCCTCCCTCCACCTTGTCCCTCCCACCTTCCTCCCTCCACCTTGTCCCTCCCACCTTCCTCCCTCCACCTTGTCCCTCCCACCTTCCTCCCTCCACCTAGTCCCTCCCAATAAACATATCTTCCCTCTCTCTCACCGTTATTCTCCTCTCATATAACGTACTCCCCCCTACTCTCTTTTCCGCTCTCGCCTCTCTCTTCTCCCTTCTCTTTTCTTCTCTTTTATCTATTCCCTTCCCTTCCTATTCCCTTTCCTTACTACTTGCCCCTGACTTCGCTCCCTCATCTTCAGCGTGGTCATAGCTGGCCACGAAATAGATGAAGGCCCTCTTCTTCCCTCCCTCTGCCCTGCCCTCCTCTTCCCTCCCTCTGTCCTGCCCTCCTCTTCCCTTCCTCTGTCCTGCCCTCCTCTTCCCTCCCTCTGTCCTGCCCTCCTCTTCCCTCCCTCTGTCCTGCCCTCCTCTCCCATTCACTGACAATCTCTACCCTCCTCCCCTCAGCCCTCTCTCCTCCCTTAGCCCTTCCCCTCCTGCCCTCCCCCTGCCCACCAGGCGGCCCGCAGCGCCTCTTGATCGGTCTCCACCTTCCCCAACCTGTTTTTCCCTTAATTTCCTGCTGAGGGCTGTTCAGTCTTTTGTTTTGACACTTTTCTTTCCAAGTTTCCCCTTTGATTTTTGGCCTCGGCCTCGCCTTTTTGCCGGACGACCTTTAATGAGCACCAATATGCACAGTTGCACTAATTATTACGAGTTGCAGCCGTGCCTGCCGCGTCCCTTTCCTCGCACCGACCTTGACTTTGGCTTAATTAGAGCTAAATTATTATATTCGACGACCCGATACTCTTGTAAGTAGAATGAAGTTAGTAAATAAGGTGGTAGAAAATTATGCATTGACGATAAATACCGAGGAGTTGGAATGTGTGTGTATGGGGGGGGGGGATATTATTGTTGGTAGTGAATGCTTTCCTGAGTGCTCAGTGAGGCATCTAACCTCCCGTCACTTCCCCTCACACTAACACACACACACACATGCTCAGTATTACAGAACGCCTCATGCACATTGTGTGTGTGTGTGTGTGTGTGTGTGTGTGTGTGTGTGTGTGTGTGTGTGTGTGTGTGTGTGTGTGTGTGTGTGTGTGTGTGTGTGAGAGAGAGGGGAGTGAGGAGGTTAGATGCTTCACTGAGCGCTTGGACGGTCTCGCTTCACGCAGGTCGGCGTTCAATCCCCGACCGTCCAAGTGGTTGGGCACTATTCCTTTCCCTCGTCCCATCCCAAATCCTTATCCAGACCCCCCACTTCCCTGTGCTAGATAGTAGTAATGCTTGGCACTCTTCCCCTGAAAGTTTCCTTCCTTCTCACCTAGTTATGCTTGCGGGGGTTGAACTATATATATATATATATATATATATATATATATATATATATATATATATATATATATATATATATATATATATATATATATATATATATATATATATATATAGGAGTGGTTATAGATAGGGTAGGAGTGCCTTGAAATTTCTCAAGTATTGGGCTCCAGGCTCATTGACATAACTAGAGACCCAAGGGCTGCCAGTTTTTTGTTTCAGCGCCTCAGTGTGGCGATCGAGAGGGGAAACGCCTGCTGAATCCTCAGTTCCTGTCTGGAAGTGGAGGAGTTCCAAGAGATTCATAACCTTTATAAACTCATTGTATCAACCAATGTACATTTTGTAACCTATAAATAACTATTAAAGCACAAAAAAACACAAAAGGAAGGGAGTGGTTAGAGAAAAGCACACAGAAACAGTATTGGAGGGGACCTAAACATTCCCTCGAATGCGTTATGTGGTTTCCTCCGAGGCTAAGGGTCCCTTTCCAGCCAGAGGTGGTACTCCCACAAACATTAAAGATTCTTAAACAGCCCATCTAACATGTATAAAAACATCGGAGTGTGTATATGTGAATGCTATAGAGTATTCATCCATATATGCTGAAGTACATGTGAAGAACCTCTCACACACTCACAGCTCCCTGACAAGAGGGAGCCAGCTTAGCTTAGCTGCCAACACCCACACATCGTGTCAGCAAGGCGGACAGCCCGCCTGCTTTCATACCTCTCACTGTATTTCCCATTTATAAACATTGTCTTCACCTGTACCTCTCCATTATCTTTATTCCCCCCCCCCCAAAAAAAAATCATAAAAATATAATATTATGGAGAAATTAAACAAATTATTTTTTATAATAATTATTTTTTATTAACACATTTAGGTACAGCTGCATTTCTTAAATCAATTCATTTAGGCCTACCCTGACCAGTGTGCATCCCTCCTTACCCCAGACCCCAGACCCGACACATCTGGGCCTGGCTCCCCCAGGCACGTGTCCTCCCCCCTGAACACACACACACAGGCTCACAGATATTCTTCCCTTCAGTAGAAATGTATGTTTGCTGGAGATATAATAACTATATTTAGGAAGCATATCCATACACCATTGTTAGCATATCTAGGAACTTATTTTATAGTGACATGTAATACACTACGTATGACCGAGGTACACTTTTCGTAGCTTTCGTGCACAGTTTAACAAACATGGTTCTTTGTCACCTTCAGACCTTCAGAGGAGACGTGTGTCGGGTCACCCCCAGCCAGTGTGTCGGGTCACCCCCAGCCAATGTGTCGGGTCACCCCCAGCCAGTGTCGGTCACCCCCAGCCAGTGTGTCGGGTCACCCCCAGCCAGCTTAAGATAACTAACAATATAAACACCACGTTGCTTGAGCTTGCGTCAAACAGTCTGAGTTTTATAAGCAACTAACATTTCTACAGCAGCCCCTGACCTCAGCCCCCAGGTCCCCTGTGGCTGAAGTAGAGTGAGAAGAGACGTGTGGTGCAGTAGAGTGTGTGTGTCTCCGTGACCAGACTGTGACCAGACTGTGACCAGACTGTGACCAGACTGTGACCAGACTGTGACCAGGCTGTGACCAGGCTGTGACCAGACTGTGACCAGACTGTGACCAGGCTGTGACCAGACTGTGACCAGACTGTGACCAGACTGTGACCAGACTGTGACCAGTCTGTGACCAGACTGTGACCAGACTGTGACCAGACTGTGACCAGGCTGTGACCAGGCTGTGACCAGACTGTGACCAGACTGTGACCAGACTGACCAGACTGTGACCAGACTGTGACCAGACTGTGACCAGGCTGTGACCAGGCTGTGACCAGGCTGTGACCAGACTGTGACCAGACTGTGACCAGACTGTGACCAGACTGTGACCAGGCTGTGACCAGGCTGTGACCAGGCTGTGACCAGACTGTGACCAGGCTGTGACCAGACTGTGACCAGACTGTGACCAGACTGTGACCAGGCTGTGACCAGACTGTGACCAGGCTGTGACCAGACTGTGACCAGACTGTGACCAGGCTGTGACCAGACTGTGACCAGGCTGTGACCAGGCTGTGACCAGGCTGTGACCAGGCTGTGACCAGACTGTGACCAGGGGTTGCTGAGGGCAGCACCAGCACCTCTCCCGCACCACCTGCACTCCGGCCACTGAACAAGAGACCACACTAGAGCGTCGAGCACCTGGGCCCAGCGTTCCCTTACATGCTAGGGGTCGGGCTTCGACTGGAACCAACGTTCTCTAAACACTTAAAATGAGTTTAAACACGTTCAGTTTTTCCAAATGAAATATTAATAAAGTTAATTCAGCACGTATAAAGATGGTATTTTTTTTACCTTTATTTAATCAAATACAACATAAATCATATATACATAAATTTTACAAGGCAATAGTACATTTCAGCAAACGTAGCAGCAGAGAGCGAGGCTAAGGGAGCCGAGAAGTGGCAGGAAGCACTTACCCGACACAACAGTAAGCGACGCACACACTCACCCGGAGAGTGAAGGCCATCACGGCTCAACCCCGGCTAAATGCGCATTAAAACCTCGGATAAGTGCATTAACTTTTTATTCCTGGGCTCCGGAGACGCCATAACAGCGTTTTAACGACTCCAACTTGGGAAGAATCAACAAGTAACTGGCGACAATAAACCGGCCCGTTGTGTCCCACCGGCCCGGACGGTGTTGGGGCCCCCTGACCAGTGTCCCACCGGCCAGGACGGTGTTGGGGCCCCCTGACCAGTGTGTCCCACTGGCCAGGACGGTGTTGGGGCCCCCTGACCAGTGTCCCACCGGCCAGGACGGTGTTGGGGCCCCCTGACCAGTGTCCCACCGGCCAGGGCGGTGTTGGGGCCCCCTGACCAGTGTCCCACCGGCCAGGGCGGTGTTGGGGCCCCCCTGACCAGTGTCCCACCGGCCCGGACGGTGTTGGGGCCCCCTGACCAGTGTTCCACCGGCCAGGGCGGTGTTGGGGCCCCCCTGACCAGTGTCCCACCGGCCAGGACGGTGTTGGGGCCCCCTGACCAGTGTCCCACCGGCCAGGGCGGTGTTGGGGCCCCCCTGACCAGTGTCCCACCGGCCAGGACGGTGTTGGGGCCCCCTGACCAGTGTCCCACCGGCCCGGACGGTGTTGGGGCCCCCTGACCAGTGTCCCACCGGCTAGGGCGGTGTTGGGGCCCCCCTGACCAGTGTCCCACTGGCCAGGACGGTGTTGGGGCCCCCTGACCAGTGTGTCCCACCGGCCAGGACGGTGTTGGGGCCCCCTGACCAGTGTGTCCCACTGGCCAGGACGGTGTTGGGGCCCCCTGACCAGTGTCCCACCGGCCAGGACAGTGTTGGGGCCCCCTGACCAGTGTGTCCCACTGGCCAGGACGGTGTTGGGGCCCCCTGACCAGTGTCCCACCGGCCAGGACAGTGTTGGGGCCCCCTGACCAGTGTGTCCCACCGGCCAGGACAGTGTTGGGGCCCCCTGACTAGTGTGTCCCACCGGCCAGGGACCCAAGTGACCACCAGCCCCCCCGCTCCACCCGCCTCCTGAGAGCGCCGTCGTCGCCCCCGTCGGAGGCACTTCGCGTGGAGCTCCGGTGATTGATTCAGCGCCGCCCGCGTGTTGTGGCGGCCACAAGGTCGGCACTCCGCACCCAGGACGCGTAGTCCTCACCCCTCGTCCCCTCCTCCGTGGAATTTGCATGCCCCGCTAAAAAGACATTTCATCTCGTTTTGATATATTGAGGGAGAAATATTGGGCATTCCGAACACGTACGATTCACCTTAGCGGCGAGAGGCCAATCCTCAAGTGGAGGCGGAAGGTAAAGTCAGCGTTAGGTACTCCTTCGTTAAGGGCTTGTTTGGTGTGCGGTGCTCCCGTCTGCTGCGTCTCCGTGTCTGCTGATGGGCTATGGAAGCTAACAGGGCAAGGCGTCAAGGTGTTTGCCTAAGACAAACTGTTGCCTGAAATTAATGAATTAGATTCCTGTTTCCGACCGCCTTGGCTAAGACCATCTGTGTGCTTGCTGGTGTTGGCAGCCTTGGCTAAGACCATCTGTGTGCTTGCTGGTGTTGGCAGCCTTGGCTAAGACCATCTGTGTGCTTGCTGGTGTTGGCAGCCTTGGCTAAGACCATCTGTGTGCTTGCTGGTGTTGGCAGCCTTGGCTAAGACCATCTGTGTGCTTACTGGTGTTGGCAGCCTTGGCTAAGACCATCTGTGTGCTTGCTGGTGTTGGCAGCCTTGACTAAGACCATCTGTGTGCTTGCTGGTGTTGGCAGCCTTGGCTAAGACCATCTTGGTGCTTGCTGGTGTTGGCAGCCTTGACTAAGACCATCTGTGTGCTTGCTGGTGTTGGCAGCCTTGACTAAGACCATCTGTGTGCTTGCTGGTGTTGGCAGCCTTGACTAAGACCATCTGTGTGCTTGCTGGTGTTGGCAGCCTTGGCTAAGACCATCTGTGTGCCTGCTGGTGTTGGCAGCCTTGGCTAAGACCATCTGTGTGCCTGCTGGTGTTGGCAGCCTTGGCTAAGACCATCTGTGTGCCTGCTGGTGTTGGCAGCCTTGGCTAAGATGGTGTCTGATGTCTGATAATTATCTGATGTTCCCATAAAAAAGTGGGAACATCAAATAATCTGATGTTCCCATCACTGAAAAAATAAGAACAGTTAAAAAAACGAAATGAAAACAATGAAAAAATAAACAAAATAAACTATACTCACGAAATGACCGGTATGGTAAATAACACAGCTTAATTCCAACGCAATGTCACACCAAATAATTAAATCAAAATGAAAATAAATCCAAATCTCTGAAAATTCTATTTATATATGCCATCGGAAACACTGAAATGGAATCGTAACATATTTAGTATAGCATGTGTTGCTTTTATGTGCAACAGATGGCGCAGTTTTCAAAAAAGCATGTTTTTACCTGTCACAGGTGTGGCATCTATATAGTAAGTATACAAAAACACGCACGTATTCAAATGCAACGTTGTGTCAAAATTTCTAAGCAATCAATAAAGAGGTTTCGTAGACTTCCCTCACACGAAAAATCACAGTTTAAAAAAAAACATGTTTTTTCCTGTCACAGACGTGTCGTCGTATATAGTATTTGCAGAAAAACATGCTCGTACGTGAATGGAACGTTGTGTCAAAATTTCAAAGCAATCGGTGAAGAACTTTCGGAGATTGGCGATTTTGAAGAAGCCGCAGCCAGCTGGGAGGTCCTACGGGAACACGACGCACCAGCGGTGAACAGAACCATCAGGGAATGGCCGTGAAGGCGCCACACAGCAAGGTAACACTCGCCGAAGGACGCATTCCTAAAGGCGCACGTTGAAACATACTAATTACTCACGTTAAGTCAGTATGAGTGTACCTTAAAATAAGCTGAGGACAGATTAAGACCTCAAATGTGTGTGAGTGCGTAGTGAACACAGAGTATCGCAGTCGCTGGTGCCATTGGAGATCAAACACCGACCCTTCCAGGAGTGAAGCCGTCGAGGTACCGACCAGTCCAAATGGATGGATTCAGATTGAAAGAAAATTACTATTGGCTGGCTGGGTGTGTTATGTTAGCGTCCTCCAGGCTGTCACCCCCCCCCCCCCCCCCCACCTCCCTAAGAGTAAAAGACTCTCGTACATTTCATCCAACAGAAGATGAGCTCAAAACTCCCGTTCAAACTAACCCGAACTTTCCAGGAGATAAATGCATTATAATTCCTCAGCCGGACAGCTGTCGTAGTTCTCCAGCCTCTCCCCAGGTGGCGCTGACCTCCCCTCCTCTGGAACATCTCCCTCTTAACAACCATAACAATAAATTGACGTCTAATCAGCCTTAGTTTAAATCACAGAATTTGTTTACTTTCATCAGCTACATTCTCCTTCCGTAATGTTTATAATTTAGGCGGAGGACCGCCTTCATATACTTTTGTTTAGACTTCATATTCAGATTGGGTTCATTCCATTACGTCTTTGAGATTAATGACAGAACTCAACTTTTCCAATTTGGAAAAAAGGTGAGTGAGGTATAACAGTCTACTTTTGTATTTCACTTGTGCGTGGGCTGATATATTTCATGGTCGGGCGCTTCCTTCTGCTCTCCTCCGTCTCAACTTTGTGACAGGAAACGACACAACCAATAGCGTCTATCCGCCTGAAATGTCAATTGTTGAGCATGTGTGTTGGGAGTTTATCCCCGGTGTTGGGGCTGTCACTGCCCCCTCCCCGCACCCTCCTCATAACTCCCCACTGTTTTTCCTCCTCTAACTATCCTCCTGCCTTACTATTAATCTCAAATGTATCAACAAGTGCGAAAGCGCACGCGCAGAACCACGCAACCACGCGTACGTGCACACACACTGACACACACACACACACACACACACACACACACACACACACACACACACACACACACACACACACACACACACACACACACACACACACACACACACACACACACATACACACACAACACACACACACACACACACACACACATACACACACAACACACACACACACACACACACACACACACACACACACACAACACACACACACACACACACACACACACACACACACACACACACACACACACACACACACACACACACACACACACACACACACTGACACACACACACACACACACACACACACACACACACACACACACACACACACACACACACACACACACACACACACACACACACACACACACACACACACACACACACACACACACACACACACACACACACACACACACACACACACACACTGACACACACAGTCAAGGATAAGACTAAACTGGAAAAGGTTCAAAGGTTTGCCACCAGACTAGTACCCGAGCTGAGAGGTATGAGCTACGAGGAGAGACTACGGGAATTAAACCTCACTTCGCTGGAAGACAGAAGAGTTAGGGGGGACATGATCACCACATTCAAGATTCTGAAGGGGATTGATAGGGTAGATAAAGACAGTCTATTTAACACAAGAGGCACACGTACTAGGGGACACAGGTGGAAACTGAGTGCCCAAATGAGCCACAGAGATATTAGAAAGAACTTTTTTAGTGTCAGAGTGGTTGACAAATGGAATGCATTAGGAAGTGATGTGGTGGAGGCTGACTCCATACACAGTTTCAAGTGTAGATATGACAGAGCCCGATAGGCTCAGGAATCTGTACACCTGTTGATTGACGGTTGAGAGGCGGGACCAAAGAGCCAGAGCTCAACCCCCGCAAACACAACTAGGTGAGTACACACACCCACACACACACACACACACACACACACACACAACACACACAGCACACACACAACACACACACAGCTATGTACTCTAGGACTGGTCTGAGCTGTATAGTACACCCAGACTGGACGTCGGGGCCGTGTACACTACGCTGGTCTGACGTGTGATGTACACAGTGTTTGTGATGCCTCGTCTAGGCTCTTGATTGTGTACTGATGTTCGAGGGTTTTGTAGCTGCCGCTGACGTGTTTCTTGTTATGTGTTAGAGGTAAAACTGGGCAATATATCTTCTCGCGGGCCTCTTTCTTGATCCTCGGAGGCGGTTCCACTCCACTCTTCTCAACATATACTTCCTGTGGTAAACCACAGTAGCCATTCCTGCGACCAGCTCTGCAGCCTAGTTAATTAAGTCCTCTTAGAGCCTTCTGCTGACTTCGTCTGTCTCGACTCTTTTGATACTTTGACTACGTCTTTATAGCAATACTGACTCGTCCAACCGTTGGGCATTTCACCCATCTTCAGGATGGCACTGAAGGTCAGTGTCACAAGCATAGACTAAGTGTTTGTGCAGGTCTCAGCATCCTTGGTGTACGTGGTCATGGCCAACAGGCATTGGTGAGAGTCTCTTCATCTCCTGAACTGTTTGCTAGCTCTTCCCAGTGAACGGTTGAGGGTCAGTCGTGATTACCTTATGGAATCCTGCACCGAGTTCCAGGCAGATTTCTTTATCATCAATGTTTGGTCTCCTCCCTCTTGTTTAGCCAAGTCACTTGGTTCTTCACCGACATATTTCTTCTAATTTGGTTATGGGATAACTTCAGTTTCCTCTTGTCTTGGGAAATAATATAATTTTAACACTGTGCCTCCGCTTTCCTTGGTGTGTGCATATGCATTATTTGGGAGCTTTCTGACCTCTGTTGCCTGTATTATAGTCACTCCTTATAGACTCGTGTAGTCTCCTATAGGTATTGTCTGTTGATCCAGTGTTGGTGTGTATCTCTCATCAGCCTCCGAGCGGCTGTGTCTCACATCCTTCAATAGTAATTTCACTGCCTTACCCTTCGTGTTTCCTACCATTGTACACTTTCCCAGATGCTCTTTTTCTCGCATACTTTCCTTTTCCGTCAGCGGGGCTACTTTCCTTGCTTCATTGTCTTCTGGTCAATATTTTCAGATCTACAAGTACACATTAATTAATGTAATTAATTAATTGTATATTAAATATTAAATATTAAATAATTGTAGCTAACGAGGCTTTGTATTCCAAGGTCTCAGTATTGAACTGTTTCTGGGTAAAGACAAAGTTCAGTGTGTGTTTGTGTATATATATACACTCACCTAACTGATCCTGCAAGATCGCTCGTCTGCGAGAATAGTTTTTTTTATTAAATCTACTCTTTGTACTATGGTGTTTGTCTCCAACCCGTTCTCGCACTTTCGTATAGTCAATATTGACTTATTAAATACGTTGATATGTGACATACTAAACATACTAGTTTACCTTGAAAAGCTTCATAGAAAACACCGACCTTACCTAACCTTCTTAGTATGTTAAGATAAGCATCTTAGTGCTTCGTAATTACAATTATTACTTAACCTATTATAGGTATAGGTTACGTAATAATTGTAACCTATTATAGGTATAGGTTAAGTAATAATTGTAACCTATTATAGGTATAGGTTAAGTAATAATTGTAATTACGAAGCAATAAGATGCTTATCTTAACATACTAAGAAGGTTAGGTAAGGTCGGTGTTTTCTATGAAGCTTTTCAAGGTAAACTAGTATGTTTAGTATGTCACATATGCACGTATTTAATAAGTCAATATTGACTGTAAAAAAGTGCGAGAACGGGTTGTTGTCTCTGCTACTTCCCTATCTAACCATACCACGTGTTCACGTGTTCACCACGTGTTCACCCCACGTGTTCACCACACACAGAGTGCTTACTTAGACCTCAACATCTCATCTGGGTGTCCAGCTTTCACCTGTACAAACCTCGTAGCTCCTCTCCCCGACCCCCATAAACACTCTGGGATGCTGAGTAAGAGGTCACAGGAATTTTGATCAACCCATAAACGCCCTTAAGATGCTTATTTCATATTGAAAGTACCTTAAGACCTGCCGGAAGTAGCCAATAGCATGCAAGAGTCAGGACGAGAAGAGTGGCATCACCCAGCACTGTTGACGAAATGTATTCACTTTGTGAACTTAATTAACCATTGTCTGATGTACATTATATCAGACGCTCGTGTTGTGAACCATTTGTATAACAAAATCTTCGCCACTAACTATAGGTAACTAATGACCCTAACAATGAGAGAGCAGCAACAACATAGACGAGCAATTAGCGTGGAGGAGGCTGGTCATACCGGGGCTCTGGCTGTAAACACCAGATGACCAAATAAACCCCAGAGTAACGACCGGATCAACGACACTAACGCACTTAACATAATATTAACTTCACCAACTACCTCCTCCCAAAGACATAGCCAGCAATTAACTTGTAATTAACAGAAGCACTTCAGCAGGGAAAATGTTAACCTTCAAAACTGGTCGCATGTCCCCAGGGGGCACGTCCCCAGGGGGTACGTCCCCAGGGGGGCACGTCCCCAGGGAGTACTTCCCCAGAGGGCATGTTCCCAGGGGGCACGTCCCCAGGGGGGCACGCCCCCAGGGGGCACGTCCCCAGGGAGCACTTCCCCAGGGGGCATGTCCTCACCTATCAGCGTCAACGTAAAGTGAGGTCCAGCACTTCACGCCCCGCCTCCCAGCCTGGTACCAGCTGCCTCACAACTAAACTATTCTCAAGTTCCAATTCTTTGTTGAATCTGGCCTAGAATGTGTGTAGTGAGGCGGCTTCCACACCTTCCCTCGGAGCGGTGTACTGCTTCACCACACCAACACGGTACGAGTACTTCCTCGCATTTCTTTGGCTCATTTTCCTTTCCATATTTCATTTATGTCCTCTCTTTCTCTCAATTTTAAGTGACTGTCTTTGTTCACCTTGTTTATCCCCCACAATATCTTGTATGTTGTGATCATATCCCCTCTGTCTCTTCTGTTCTCCAGCGTTGGGAAGTCTAGTTCCCTCAACCTATCACCCACATCTGACTCTCTTAGCTCTAGCATCAAGCCGGTGGCTGAGCGGACAGAACACTGGATGCGTGATCCTGTGGTCCCGGGTTCGATCCCGGGCGCCGGCGAGAAACAATGGGCAGAGTTTCTTTCACCCTGATGCTCCTGTTACCTAGCAGTAAATAGGTACCTGGGAGTTAGTCAGCTGTCGGAGGCTGCTTCCTGGGAGTGGAGGCCTGGTCGAGGACCGGGCCGCGGGGACACTAAGCCCCGAAATCATCTCAAGATAACGTCAAGAATCTTGTTGCAAATCACTGTACTATCACAACTATAGTTTAATGCTTCACAAGTTGCGGATTTCAGACTGATGCTTCATATTCGTGTATTGGTCTAACAAAAGCAGTGTTTATTGTACTGAAAGTGTTACAGTTTAGACTTCGTTATGACGTTCTAATGTTTGCCAGCGTCCCATATGCTGCTGATGTCATCCTGCCTATGTGTTTCTCTCATGTTAGTGACGGAATTATGTCCACTCCCAAATCATTTTCTTTCTCAGTTTCGTGTAGTTGTCTTTCCCTTATGATGTACTTTCATTGTGGTCTCCTTTCTCCCTACCCCGCCTCCGTAATCTTACACTAAGGGTTAAAATTGAACTCCAGCAACCATTTGTACGTCCACTCCTGGAGTTTGTCAAGGTCTTCCTGCAACTTTCTGCAGTCCTCATCTGTTTTGACATTCTTCATTGGCTTTGTATCGTCTGCAAATATTGACTTGTACGAACTCCCTCCCTTGTGGAGATCAAGAGTCATCTGACCATAAGAACGGTAGTTGTCCCATAGACTGAGCCTCGGGGAACCGCTGTCGTCACATTCCACCAGCTGGAGACCTTGCCTCTCACTGCCTCTTTGTCTTCTCTCCTTCAAGTGCTGTCTTAAGCACTCTTCTCAGTTATCCAAGACTTTATATACAAGAGTTTGACAATCTTGTACAGCCACCAGCAAGCATAGCGTCTCGGGCAGGTCCTTAATCCTGATTTCTCCGGAATACGACCCGCCGAAATGTTTAACAACCAGGTACCTATTCACTGCTGCGTGATCAGAGGCTACATTTTAAATTTAAATTTTGCCCCGAGGGGCGAGTTTATTGGGCAGCGCCACTCATCTTGTGAGTGAACATACCGCCATAGCAGAACAGTTAAGGATTGGTGCCCGGTCAATCCTCCACGGCCAGGATTCGAACCCAAGCCATAGCGCTCGCGAAACGCCAAGCGAGTGTGTTACCACTGCGCCATGGGGACCACTCAAGCTTATATCAAACGCGTTTTGATTGTCTAGGAAAATAAAATGTAACCAGCCTTTTTTCCTCTCGTATTTTAGTAACCTGGTCATAGGACTCAATCAAGTTTGTCAGGCACGAGTTTGCCTCTCTGAAGCCAGGCTGCTCTTTTGTTACCAAGTTTATCCTCTCCAGGTGCTCCTCTATTTTCGACCTCTTTACTCTCTCCAGCACTTTACACTGAATATTTGTCAGTGACACTGACAGTGTCAGTGCCTCCTGTTGTTGTTCCCCGTGTGCGAATATTGGGGAACGCGTTTGGCGTTGTCCAGCATGTCCTGTCTAGAGTGTTTTACTGAAAACACAGAGGACGATAAACTACCTTCGCAGCCACCTTTGTCAGCCGTGACATTCAGTCTGACTCTATCAATTATGACGCAACAAGTTCCTGCAAGTCATTTAACATCTTCGACAGTGATGGTTGTGTCATCCAGTGTTGCATCTCGCAACTCTGGTCTCAATATCGGTTCCTTTGCAATGACTTCCTGAAAACTTTGTCGAGTTCCTTCCTGTTGTTTTCCGTAAGAATTCCACCGTGTCTCTCGAACCTGACCCCATGATCTCTTACTGGCTTTAAGTTTCTCCTTATGTGGCAACAGAACAGCTTTGGCTGGTCCTTATATCTTCCCCAACTGTCATTTGCAAGTTAACTCCCAGCTGTCCTCTTCATGGGCCGCGGGGACACTAAAAAAAAAGCCCCGAAATCATCTCAAGATAACCTCAAGATAACCTTCACTCGGGTGTAAACAGTTGTGGTTCTTTATAGTACCTGTGTGTTGTCCGTCTGCTAGTCCCTGGTGTCTCCCCCATGCCTGTGTTGTCCGTCTGCTAGTCCCTGGTGTCTCCCCCATGCCTGTGTTGTCCGTCTGCTAGTCCCTGGTGTCTCCCCCATGCCTGTGTTGTCCGTCTGCTAGTCCCTGGTGTCTCCCCCATGCCTGTGTTGTCCGTCTGCTAGTCCCTGGTGTCTTCCCCATGCCTGTGTTGTCCGTCTGCTAGTCCCTGGTGTCTTCCCCATGCCTGTGTTGTCCTCTCCTTGGCTTCTTAACGTTGACTATTACACCAGCAGTTTACTCTCATGTTCCTTGAGAGCAATGTTCAGCTCCACTGCATGTGTATACTGCTGAGTAATAACGTACATCACCTTGTACGTTATCTTCCTTCCAGTTCGGACCCATACTACCCCTCCACACCCCCCTACTACCCCTCCACACCCCCTACTGCCCCTCCAAAGCCCCTACTACCCCTACAGACCCAGACACTCCCTTTTGTTCTAAAACAATGCAATCGTTCTCAGCCCTCCACACACAGCCTATCGTCTTCAGTCTTCCACTCACCGCCTAATGCTGTCCGCCCCCGCCCACAGCCCACAGCCCCCGCCCACAGCCCACAGCCCCCGCCCACTGTGGGTGGAGAGGTCAGGGAGTGACCCTGGACCACTAAGAGGTCACCAGCGTTATCAAAGGAGAGCGATGCTCCCTCTCTTCAAGCATCCGATTCCTTAAGAAAAGTTTTCCATTTGGAGAAATTTCCATCAACACAAAACTAGCTGGCAGGGGGGGAGTGGCCGGGGGAGTAGCAGGGGGGAGTGGCAGGAAGAGTGGCAGGGGGGGAGTGGCAGGGGGGAGTGGCAGGGGGAGTGGCAGGGGGAGTGGCAGGGGGAGAGTGGCAGGGGGGAGTGGCAGGGGGAGTGGCAGGGGGGAGTGGCAGGGGGGGAGGGACAAGGGGGAGTGCCTTTGTCCAGTGAGTATACAGTAGTAGTAGGAGCAGAACCAACTGTAGCGGTGTAGCAGTAGCAGTAATGACAGACGCAGTAGCTGCAGCTACATTAGTAACAGCAGTAGCAATAGGAGCTCTGCTAGCAATACTAACAGCAGCAGCAGCAACAGCAGCAGCAGCAACAGCAGCAGCAGCAACAACAGCAGCAACAGCAGTAGCAGCAGCAGCAGTAGCAGCAGCAGCAGCAACAACAGCAGCAACAGCAGCAGCAACAACAGCAGCAACAGCAGCAGCAGCAACAACAGCAGCAGCAGCAGCAGCAGCAGCAACAACAACAACAGCAACAACGCTGCCACAATCACAACAAAAACTGAACCATAAAAAAAGAGCTTGGACAACTTTTTAAAATCTGTAAAGCCGGCAGTGTGGTCTCCGTTATTAAAACCCGGCCGTCACCTTAGGGGCCAGAATTTGTCCAAGTTTTGAAACAAGGGAACACGGCCACAACTGTGGCTCTCTACGACTGCTGCCTGCACGGGCTGCTCTCCCCAGCTACGAGCAACACTCTCCTCAACTTTGACAGCGTGCTTCACACCTAAAATGCCCTCTAATAGTACACCAAAAATACTTGGTGGAAACATTACCGCTAACGGCAGCACGCACACAAACATGGCCGCTCTTTTGGGCCAGTTTGCTCTTGGAAAACATTATTTAATATTTAATAGTTTCCTTTGACACGCAAAATATATTTATACAGTAAATCATAATGTAGTTGTCCCTAGATGAAACCAAATGAAGACAAACAAACGCCAAACGAAGGCAAAGGTATTATCTCGAACCAATCAGATCACGTTGCCTCTCCCGAGACGAGGCAATTAGCCAATCAGGGCTCATTAATGGCTGTCACTCCCCGTATACCGCGCTTCCTTTGTTGTTCGAAACTCGTTTCGCGGGAAATTCCACAAGTGAACGCGTGGAAAAAAGTTTAGGAGGTTTTGTGACCCATTTTGTTGTTGTCGTGCGCCATTGTGGTGGTAATTGGGGTGAAATAGCCTTGAAAAGTTTTTATTTGGCAATGAAATTAGATGGTATGGCTTAGTTCAAACCATTCTTCTCCAGCTTCAATACTGCGACTCATATCCTGGAGGTGGAGTCCCTCCTCCTGGGGGCAAGTGGACAACTGGAGGGTGAGACCGGTCGTCAGTGTGGAGGACCTGGAGTGGAAGTGGAGTGGTGGAAGAATGACTAATAGGTGTGGATGAGAGGCTGAGTGGGAGGTGTGGAGGAGAGCATGAGAGGCAGGTGTGGAGGAGAGCCTGAGTGGGAGGTGTGGAGGAGCGCCTAAGAGGGAGGTGTGGAGGAGAACCTGAGAGGCAGGTGTGGAGGAGCGCCTGAGAGGGAGGTGTGGAGGAGAGCCTGAGAGGCAGGTGTGGAGGAGAGCCTGAGTGGGAGGTGTGGAGGAGAGCCTGAGAGGCAGGTGTGGAGGAGAGCCTGAGAGGCAGGTGTGGAGGAGAGCCTGAGAGGCAGGTGTGAAGGAGAGCCTGAGTGGGAGGTGTGGAGGAGAGCCTGAGAGGCAGGTGTGGAGGAGAGCCTGAGAGGCAGGTGTGGAGGAGAGCCTGAGAGGCAGGTGTGGAGGAGCGCCTGAGAGGCAGGTGTGGAGGAGAGGTTGAATGATGTGAGTGAAATAGTGGTGACATAATAGACTAACCTCGGTACTTATCCTGCTTTCTAACTAGATTTTTTTTTTCTATAATGTACGAGAATTTCTTTATTTTTTTATTCTTTACCGTCTCTGGCCTCCAGTTATGCCCTCTTGTCTTATTGTATCTCTGTTTAAAAAGACAGATATAAAATAGTTCACTTCGTTTTATTCCCCTTAGTAATTTGTATGTAGGGATCATATTCTCTCTGTTCCATTTTTCCTCTACGGTTGAGAGACTTGAGTACTCTTAACCTGTCCTTCAAGCTTACTTCTCTTACTTCACTGTCTTGTGGCAAACCTCTGCACTTTAGTTTTGCCCTTCATATAATGGGAGTCCAGACCAGAGCACCTTTGCCAGTACTGGCCTCACACAAGCTGCGTACATTGTACTGATAACAAAAAATTTCTTTGGATTTGTATGTATATTTCTTGAATATTTGAGTTTACCTGAAAAGCTGAATAGAAAACCACACCCTAACCTAACCTTCTTAGTGTTTGAAGATAAGCATTTTATTGTTTCTTAATTACAATTAGTACTTAACCTATAGCTATATTGATATTACAGTTTTATATAACAAATAAAACAAAAATAAAATTTGTCAATAAATTGTAAAGTAACTCAGGATATTTTCAAATTTTTTTTTAAATCTCTATTGTTTAATAAAACTGGAAAAGAAATTCCTTATATTCAAAACTTGTGTATAGCAAATCGAACTTGAAAACTTCTTCCTAAAATTCTGAGTGTCTGAACAGAAAACGAGGAGAATAAATGAGGAGTTAAATTTAACAGCCCCATAAGTGCAAGTATGTACTATGTATGACAGTAAGGAAATATACTTATTAAACTTAGTATTACTAAACCGTACTGTCATTTCGGAGGATGGGTTGCCCTCTAAAGTGTGTGTGTGTACTCACCTAGTTGTGCTTGTGGGGGGTTGAGCTCTGGCTCTTTGGTCCCGCCTCTCAACCGTCAATCAACTGATGTACAGATTCCTAAGCCAACTGAACTCTATCATATCTACATTTGAAACTGTGTATGGAGTCAGCCTCCACCACATCACTGCCTAATGCATTCCACCTGTTAACTACTCTGACACTGAAAAAGTTATTTCTAATGTCTCTGAGGCTCATTTGGGTACTCAGCTTCCACCTATGTCCCCTTGTGCGTGTACCACCCGTGTTAAATAATCCATCCTTGTCTACCCTGTCAATTCCAATGAGAATTTTGTATGTGGTGATCATGTCTCTCCAAGCTCTTCTGTCTTCCAGCGACGTGAGGTGCATTTCCCGCAACCTTTCCTCATAACTCATGCCTCTTAGTTCTGGGACTAGCCTAGTGGCATACCTCTGAACTTTTTTCCAGCTTCGTCTTGTGCTTGACAAGGTACGGGCTCCATGCTGGGGCCGCATACTCCAGGATTGGTCTTACATATGTGGTATAAAAGGTTCAGAAGGATTCTTTACACAGGTTTCTGAAAGCAGTTCTGATGTTAGCCACCCCTCGCATAGGCCGTGTGCGTGTGTGTGTTTACTAGTTGTGTTTTTACGGGGGTTGAGCTCTGCTCTTTCGGCCCGCCTCTCAACTGTCAATCAACTGTTTACTAACTACTATTTATTTTTTTATTTTTTTTCCCACACCACACACACACACACCCCAGGAAGCAGCCCGTGACAGCTGACTAACTCCCAGGTACCTATTTACTGCTAGGTAACAGGGGCATTCAGGGTGAGAGAAACTTTGCCCATTTGTTTCTGCCTCGTGCGGGAATCGAACCCGCGCCACAGAATTACGAATCCTGCGCGCTATCCACCAGGCTACGAGGCCCCCCAAGAGCAATTCTGTGTGTGTGTGTGTGTGTGTGTGTGTGTGTGTGTGTGTGTGTGTGTGTGTGTGTGTGTGTGTGTGTGTGTGTGTAATTACCTAAGTGTAGTTACAGGATGAGAGCTACGCTCGTGGTGTCCCGTCTACCCAGCACTCTTTGTCATATAACGCTTGGAAACTACTGACGGTCTTGGCCTCCACCACCTTCTCACCTAACTTGTTCCAACCGTCTACCACTCTGTTTGCGAAAGTGAATTTTCTTATATTTCTTCGGCATCTGTGTTTAGCTAGTTTATATCTATGACCTCTTGTTCTTAAAGTTCCAGGTCTCAGGAAATCTTCCCTATCGATTTTATCAATTCCTGTTATTATTTTGTATGTAGTGATCATATCACCTCTTTTTCTTCTGTCTTCCAGTTTTGGCATATTTAATGCCTCTAACCTCTCTTCGTAGCTCTTGCCCTTCAGTTCTGGGAGCCACTTAGTAGCATGTCTTTGCACCTTTTCCAGTCTGTTGATGTGCTTCTTAAGATATGGGCACCACACAACCGCTGCATATTCTAGCTTTGGCCTAACAAAAGTCGTGAACAATTTCTTTAGTATATCGCCATCCATGTATTTAAAAGCAATTCTGAAGTTAGAAAGCGTGGTATGGGCTCCTCGCACAATATTCTTTATGTGGTCCTCAGGTGATAGTTTTCTATCTAGAACCACCCCTGGATCTCTTTCTTTATCAGAATTCTTTAAAGGTTTCTCACATAATATATAGGTTGTGTGGGGTCTATGTTCTCCTATTCCACATTCCATAACATGGCATTTATTAACATTAAATTCCATTTGCCAAGTGGTGCTCCATATACTTATATTGTCCAGGTCTTCTTGAAGGGCATGACAATCATCTAAGTTTCTTATCCTTCCTATTATCTTAGCATCATCAGCAAACATGTTCATATAATTCTGTATACCAACTGGTAGATCATTTATGTAGACAATAAACATCACTGGTGCAAGAACTGAACCCTGTGGTACTCCACTTGTGACATTTCTCCAGTCCGATACATTGCCTCTGATCACTGCCCTCATTTTTCTATCAGTCAGAAAATTTTTCATCCATGTTAGAAGTGTACCTGTCACCCCTCCAATATTTTCCAGTTTCCAGAACAACCACTTATGTGGAAATCTGTCAAAAGCCTTTTTTAGGTCCAGATAGATGCAGTCAACCCAACCATCTCTTTCCTGTAATATCTCTGTTGCTCGATCATAGAAACTGAGTAAATTCGATACACAGGATCTTCCAGATCGAAAACCATACTGTCTGTCTGATATTATATCTTTTCTCTCCAGGTGTTCTACCCATTTAGTTTTAATTATTTTTTCCAATATTTTGACTATTACACTAGTCAATGATACCGGTCTTAAGGGGGGGTCTTCCCTGCTTCCACTTTTGTAGATTGGAACTATGTTAGCCTTTTTCCACACATCAGCTACAACTCCTGTAAACAGGGAAGCCTGAAAAGTTGAAGCCTCTTCAGTTGAAGAGGAAAGCTGAGCTCAGGTGCACATTCTCTCAGAACCCATGTTAAAACTCCATCTGGACCAACTGCCTTGATCTTATTTAGCTCCTTGAGCATTTTTTCCACTTCGTCTCTAGACACTTCCATGTGCTCTATGTTGTTCTCTGGAATTCTTATTGTATCTGGTTCCCTGAAGATTTCATTTTGTACAAACACACTTTGAAACTTTTCGTTTAATGTTTCACACATTTCCTTTTCATTTTCCGTGAATCTACTTCCCATTTTGAACCTCTGTATATCATCCTTTACCTGCAATTTGTTGTTTATGAATTTATAGAATAGACCTGGTTCTGTTTTACATTTGTCTGCAATCCCATTTTCAAAATTTCTTTCTGCCTCTCTCCTCACTGCCGTGTAGTTGTTTCTCGCATCGTTGTACCGCTGGTATGTTTGGGGGTTCGGCCTCTTCCTGTATTGATTCCATTTTTGTGTCTTTTGGTCTCTGGCCCTCTCGCACTTTCTGTTGAACCAATCCTGTTTCCTAGTTCTGCTTCTCTGTTTTGGTATAAATTTTTTTGTGCCTTTATCATATATTTCACAAAACTTGACATGCATCTCATTCACTTCCTTGCCTAGCAACAAGTCTGTCCAATTATACTCACTAAAAAAAATTCTAAGGTTGCCATAATGTCCTCTCCTAAAGTCAGGTTTTTCAATTGCATCAATTGTGTGTGTGTGTGTGTGTGTGTGTGTGTGTGTGTGTGTGTGTGTGTGTGCGTGTGCGTGTGTGTGTGTGTGTGTGTGTGTGTGTGTGTGTGTGTGTGTGTGTGTGTGTGTGTGTGTGCGTGTGCGTGTGTGAAAATAAATCAGTAAATAAATGAAATACAGTTAATGAGGTGTAAGTGGCGTGCAAGAAGCAGACGCCGGTGCTGGGCTCAGCATTAAACACTGCTCGACGATTCACTCAGCAATTCCGCGGCCACATGTTCCCGAGGGGATGGAAGTGAGCCGTAGTTTAGTAATTCCTCACCAGATGTCTCGTTTTTCCCCTCAGCCTGGTGGAAACAACAAAGGTGGGCCGCTGTGTCCTTTGGTTCCCGCCTGTGTTTTGTGGCAGGCTTACCGGACGTCGCCGCCCGCCCGCCCTCACGGACCCTGTAGAGCCCCGGGCTCCCTCCCGGACCCTGTAGAGCCCCGGGCTCCCTTCCGGACCCTGTAGAGCCCCGGGCTCCCTTCCGCTCCTTACGCAATGGTGTTTTGGATGGTTCGTCTCTCTACACGCTGCTTGCTGTCGGCTCATTGGTGGTTAATGTCGTAGATGTTCCCTGCGGTGTTGGTGCTCTTGTTGGTGTTGTAGATGGTGGTAGTGGTGATGGTGTTGACGCTGTGGTTGGTGATGGTGTTGACGCTGTGGTTGGTGGTGATGGTGTTGACGCTGTGGTTGGTGGTGATGGTGTTGGTGGTGATATTGCTGGCGATGACAACATCATTCTGGGGATGATGTTGCTGGTGATGACGTATGGGTGGTGTAAGTGCTGCAGTTCGTGGTGTTGGAGATGTAGACGTTGGTGGTGATGTACTTGATGCTTCCTTAGGTGTGTTGATGGTAATGCTGATGGTGGTAGTGGTGGTGATGGTGCCCCGAGCACTCTACCTGTGTGTGACTATCATTAGGTAGGGTGATTGTCACCCTACACCCCCCCTTACCCTCCCCCACACCCCTTAAACTCGCCTTACACTCCCCCACACACCCCTTACACCCCCACACACCCCTTACACTCCCCCACACACCCCTTACACCCCCCACACACCCCTTACACTCCCCACACACCCCTTACACCCCTTACACCCCCACACACCCCTTACACTCCCCACACACCCCTTACACTCCCCACACACCCCTTACACCCCCACACACCCCTTACACTCCCCCACACACCCCTTACACCCCCCCCCACCACCACCCCACTAAATTACAGTGTGGGAAATGTCACCAATTGCAAATATCCTCGGGCCCGCCGCCCCCCCCACACCAGCTTCCTGTTTTTAACTTTCAGACTTTTAACAACGCAGCATCTCGCAAATATCAGAAATAGACTTACATTAGCCAGACTGGGGCCCTCAGCCCCCCTCCTGTAACCCCCCCCCCCCCCCCCCGCCTCCATACGCTCGCATTCTCACTCCATAAACTAACAATTAACTTAATTTAACATCGGTAACGCGGCGTTCAGAATTAACATTTGGCGCAAAAAGTTACTTGCTTTATGAAGGCTAACAGGTGATGCGTCGACGAAATTAGAAATATTGTAGGCCACAGTGTAGCAGGGGCTGGTGCAGGCCACAGTGTAGCAGGGGCTGGTGCAGGCCACAGTGTAGCAGGGGCTGGTGCAGGCCACAGTGTAGCAGGGGCTGGTGCAGGCCACAGTGTAGCAGGGGCTGGTGCAGGCCACAGTGTAGCAGGGGCTGGTGTAGGCCACAGTGTAGCAGGGGCTGGTGCAGGCCACAGTGTGGCAGGGGCTGGTGCAGGCCACAGTGTAGCAGGGGCTGGTGCAGGCCACAGTGTAGCAGGGGCTGGTGTAGGCCACAGTGTAGCAGGGGCTGGTGCAGGCCACAGTGTAGCAGGGGCTGGTGCAGGCCACAGTGTAGCAGGGGCTGGTGCAGGCCACAGTGTAGCAGGGGCTGGTGCAGGCCACAGTGTAGCAGGGGCTGGTGCAGGCCACAGTGTGGCAGGGGCTGGTGCAGGCCACAGTGTAGCAGGGGCTGGTGCAGGCCACAGTGTAGCAGGGGCTGGTACAGGCCACAGTGTAGCAGGGGCTGGTGCAGGCCACAGTGTAGCAGGGGCTGGTGTAGGCCACAGTGTAGCAGGGGCTGGTGCAGGCCACAGTGTGGCAGGGGCTGGTGCAGGCCACAGTGTAGCAGGGGCTGGTGTAGGCCACAGTGTAGCAGGGGCTGGTGCAGGCCACAGTGTAGCAGGGGCTGGTGCAGGCCACAGTGTGGCAGGGGCTGGTGCAGGCCACAGTGTAGCAGGGCCTGGTGCAGGCCACAGTGTAGCAGGGGCTGGTACAGGCCACAGTGTAGCAGGGGCTGGTGCAGGCCACAGTGTAGCAGGGGCTGATGTAGGCCACAGTGTAGCAGGGGCTGGTGTAGGCCACAGTGTAGCAGGGGCTGGTGCAGGCCACAGCGTAGCAGGGGCTGGTGCAGGCCACAGTGTAGCAGGGGCTGGTGCAGGCCACAGTGTAGCAGGGGCTGGTGCAGGCCACAGTGTAGCAGGGGCTGGTACAGGTCACAGTGTAGCAGGGGCTGGTGCAGGCCACAGTGTAGCAGGGGCTGGTGCAGGCCACAGTGTAGCAGGGGCTGGTGTAGGCCACAGTGTAGCAGGGGCTGGTGCAGGCCACAGTGTGGCAGGGGCTGGTGCAGGCCACAGTGTAGCAGGGGCTGGTGCAGGCCACAGTGTAGCAGGGGCTGGTACAGGCCACAGTGTAGCAGGGGCTGGTGCAGGCCACAGTGTAGCAGGGGCTGGTACAGGCCACAGTGTAGCAGGGGCTGGTGCAGGCCACAGTGTAGCAGGGGCTGGTGCAGGCCACAGTGTAGCAGGGGCTGGTACAGGCCACAGTGTAGCAGGGGCTGGTGCAGGCCACAGTGTAGCAGGGGCTGGTGCAGGCCACAGTGTGGCAGGGGCTGGTACAGGCCACAGTGTGGCTGAGAGTACAAGGCAGCAGCCACCACCAGATACACCACCAATGTACCTCTATATAAGTGCGATATCTTAACGGTTGACGATAGCAAACCAAGGGCTGCTTGACAATAAAATTAATTACTTTTGCTACCACTACGTCAGCTCGAATAAGCGTAAATTACTTTAACTACTTAGATAATTACTCTAATGACCTTTGAAAATTACTCTATTATCCTTTGATAATTACCTTGTCATTGATTCACCAATCACTCTTTGGCTGATTAAAGCCAATCACTCCAGCTGGAATTGATTGTTGGTAATCTTGGAATTGATCCGATTGATCCTCAATCGAGGCCAGATTTTATTAATCAAAACTAACTCAGTAGATAATATGAACAGGGATTAACTAGGTGTGCCCAAGAGAATTACCAATAATTATATATAATGTCCAAAAGCTTCAGGTGAGTGGTCCATCCAGTGACCAATCATGTGGTCCGCTGATGCTCCAAGATGTTAATTAAGAGTATGTTCATCTATGGTAATTATGTCCTAGTTATATATAGGTCCTACAAGCTATGGTGACAATAGTCAAGCTGTTAGGAACACAGAGGTAACAGTTACCTTACATGAAACTGTAGGCTGTGTTGGTGTGCCCAGTGCCCCGGTCAGGAGGCTGGTGTACCCAGTGCCCCGGTCAGGAGGCTGGTGTGCCCACTGCCCCGGTCAAGAGGCTGGTGTGCCCAGTGCCCCGGTCAAGAGGCTGGTGTGCCCAGTGCCCCGGTCAAGAGGCTGGTGTGCCCAGTGCCCCGGTCAAGAGGCTGGTGTGCCCAGTGCCCCGGTCAAGAGGGTGGTGTGCCCAGTGCCACGGTCAAGAGGGTGGTGTGCCCAGTGCCACGGTCAAGAGGGTGGTGTGCCCAGTGCCACGGTCAAGAGGCTGGTGTGCCCAGGATAGCCAACATTCAGACAGCTCCAGGTGGTGTCGTTGGCTATCCTCTGTGAGTCAATGAGAGGGTAATTATCAAAGGATATCAGAGTAATTATCAAAGTAATTAAAGTAATTTACCTGTAATTATTGCTCATTGTGGAGGTGGTGGCAGCACAGGTAATTATCGTTAATGACAGGCAGCTCTTGCTTCTCCTAATGTAATATAGTAAGTTGTTCCTAGTGTGGTGGTGGTGGTGGTGGTGGTGGTGGTGGTGGTGGTGGCAGGTGTTACACCTGCTGATAGTGGCCGCGGGGTGTGACGGGCCGCCGGGGGGCCTCCACCCCCGGGGTGTGACGGGCCGCCGGGGGGCCTCCACCCCCGGGGTGTGACGGGCCACTGGGGGGCCTCCACCCCCGGGGTGTGACGGGCCGCCGGGGGGCCTCCACCCCCGGGGTGTGACGGGCCGCCGGGGGGCCTCCACCCCCGGGGTGTGACGGGCCACTGGGGGGCCTCCACCCCCGGGGTGTGACGGGCCGCCGGGGGGCCTCCACCCCCGGGAGCGGTCAACACATCTTGACCCAGCACCTCAGCCCCAGGGTCAACAATCAGGATTAAGAGCATATTATTAGGGACAATCCCGGCGCCACATGCCCGGACACACACACACACACACCGCCTAAGGGATCCCGCAGGGATTACTCCAGTGATGATGTCCAGGACGTATTGAGGCAGGAGTGGCGGCACTCGGGCAGGAGTGGCGGCACTTGGGGAGGAGTGGCGGCACTCACCCCACCCGGGAGGCATGGCACTCTCTCTCCTCTCCTGATGGGATGGGAGCCATGCTGGTATTACGCGCTCTTCCTATGTCTTATTCTCATTATATATGTTGCTTCTCTGCCATTTAGTACAATCCATTTTGTTATGGTTAAGTTGGAGGTAAGGTGATACAGGTGTTGTCTAGTGTGAGGTGAGGTGATACAGGTGTTGTCTAGTGTGAGGTGAGGTGATACAGGTGTTGTCTAGTGTGAGGTGAGGTGATACAGGTGTTGTCTAGTGTGAGGTGAGGTGATACAGGTGTTGTCTAGTGTGAGGTGAGGTGATACAGGTGTTGTCTAGTGTGAGGTGAGGTGATACAGGTGTTGTCTAGTGTGAGGTGAGGTGATATAGGTGTTGTATAGTGTGAGGTGAGGTGATACAGGTGTTGTCTAGTGTGGGGTAAGGTGATACAGGTGTTGTCTAGTGTGGGGTAAGGTGATACAGGTGTTGTCTAGTGTGGGGTAAGGTGATACAGGTGTTGTCTAGTGTGGGGTAAGGTGATACAGGTGTTGTCTAGTGTGGGGTAAGGTGATACAGGTGTTGTCTAGTGTGGGGTAAGGTGATACAGGTGTTGTCTAGTGTGGGGTAAGGTGATACAGGTGTTGTCTAGTGTGAGGTGAGGTGATACAGGTGTTGTCTAGTGTGGGGTAAGGTGATACAGGTGTTGTCTAGTGTGAGGTGAGGTGATACAGGTGTTGTCTAGTGTGGGGTAAGGTGATACAGGTGTTGTCTAGTGTGGGGTAAGGTGATACAGGTGTTGTCTAGTGTGGGGTAAGGTGATACAGGTGTTGTCTAGTGTGGGGTAAGGTGATACAGGTGTTGTCTAGTGTGGGGTAAGGTGATACAGGTGTTGTCTAGTGTGGGGTAAGGTGATACAGGTGTTGTCTAGTGTGGGGTAAGCTTGGACTTACACTTGGAAATAGGAAAGAGAGCCGTGAGTGTGAACACATACAGTGACCACGTACAGTGTGACCACGTACAGAGTGAACACGTACAGTGTGACCACTTACAGTGTGAACACGTACAGTGTGACCACTTACAGTGTGACCACTTACAGTGTGAACACGTACAGTGTGACCACTTACAGTGTGACCACTTACAGTGTGAACAAGAACAGTGTGAACACGTACAGTGTGACCACTTACAGTGTGAACACGTACAGTGTGACCACTTACAGTGTGAACACGTACAGTGTGAACACATACAGTGTGAACACGTACAGTGTGAACACATACAGTGTGAACACGTACAGTGTGAACACATACAGTGTGAACACGTACAGTGTGACCACTTACAGTGTGAACACATACAGTGTGAACACGTACAGTGTGAACACGTACAGTGTGACCACTTACAGTGTGAACACGTACAGTGTGACCACTTACAGTGTGAACACGTACAGTGTGAACACATACAGTGTGAACACGTACAGTGTGAACACATACAGTGTGAACACGTACAGTGTGAACACATACAGTGTGAACACGTACAGTGTGACCACTTACAGTGTGAACACATACAGTGTGAACACGTACAGTGTGAACACGTACAGTGTGAACACATACAGTGTGAACACGTACAGTGTGACCACTTACAGTGTGAACACATACAGTGTGAACACGTACAGTGTGAACACGTACAGTGTGACCACTTACAGTGTGAACACGTACAGTGTGACCACTTACAGTGTGAACACGTACAGTGTGAACACATACAGTGTGAACACGTACAGTGTGAACACATACAGTGTGAACACGTACAGTGTGAACACATACAGTGTGAACACGTACAGTGTGACCACTTACAGTGTGAACACATACAGTGTGAACACGTACAGTGTGAACACGTACAGTGTGACCACTTACAGTGTGAACACTTACAGTGTGACCACTTACAGTGTGAACACGTACAGTGTGAACAAGAACAGTGTGAACAAGAACAGTATGAACAAGTACAAGGGGAGTGTGTTCCAGCAACAAACACAGAGTGGCACCAATATAACATTGTTCTCACACCTAACATTTACTCTGCCTGAATTAAAATCAAATGAAAATATATTCGCCAGGCCAATTAACTGTTCGTACTTTACACAATAAAACTGATATCATTTCCAAACCTAAAAACCCACTCGTCAAATCAACAGTGCCGGTAATTGCCTCCGCACACAAAATAAGCAAACAAGCCGCTAACTACCTAAATTCGCCAATTACCCTAAAAATGCAATCAATCATTCACTCATATTTACGTGCCTCTCTATGCCACACTATCCACCAAAGTCAAAGATAAAGATGAGATAGCCGTAGATGAGAGACGGAGACACGCCCGGGCCTCTGACGTGTCGACAGAGACATGTTCCTGACGTACACAATACAGAACAATCGCTTCAAACGGCGACATAGAGAGAGACAAAGCACCACAAACAAGGTTCAGGTAATCACATAGAAAATTAATGTAAATTAAGATAACGATCAGTACATTACTGAAACTGTGCCCCCATTTGTTTCTGCCTCGACCGAGATTCGAACTCGGGCCCTTAGAATTACGACCCCCAGTGTTGTGCACTCGGCCGCAAGGCCCTGTGTAGTCACCTTGTTGTACGCACCTAGTTGTGCTTGCGGGGGCTGCGCTCTGGCTCTTTGGGCCCGCCTCACAACCAATCAACTGATTTTTGTTCAGATACACAAACACACACACACACACAAAGGAAGCAGCCCGTAGCAGCTGTCTAATTCCCAGGTACCTGTTTACTGCTAGGTGATCAGGTGCATCAGGGTGAAAGAAACTCTGCCCATTTGTTTCCGCCATCGCCGGGGATCGATTTCCGGACCCTAGGACTATGAATCCCGAGCACTGACCACTCAACCATCAGGCCCCTGTGTTTGTGTATGTGTGTGTGTGTGTGTTCATCTAGTTGTTCTTGCGGAGGTTGAGCTCTGCTCTTTAGGTCCGCCTCTCAACTGTCAATCAATCAACTGTAACTTCTAACTAATGTCCCCCCCCCCACACACACACCAGGAAGCAGCTCCGTAACAGCTGTCTAACTCCCAAGTACCTATTTACTGCTAGGTAACAGGACCATCAGGGTGAAAGAAACTTTGCCCATTTGTTTCTGCCTGGTCCGGGGAATCGAACCCGGGCCACAGAATTACGAATCCTGCGCGCTGTCCACTCAGCTACCAGACGTCCCCTCTGTGTGTGTTTGTGTGTGTGTATTCACCTAGTTGTACCTACGGGGGTTGAGCTCTGGCTCTTTGGCTCTTTGGTTCCGGCTCTCAACCGTCAATCAACTGGTGTACAGATTCCTGAGCCTACTGGGCTCTGTCATATCTACATTTGAAACTGTGTATGGAGTCAGCCTCCATCACATCATTGCCTAATGCATTCCACCTGTTAACTACTCTGACACTGAAAAAGTTCTTTCTAACGTCCCTGTGGCTCATTTGGGTACTCAGTCTCCACCTGTGTCCCCCTTGCTCGCGTAGCACCCGTGTTAAAAAGTATATCCTTATCTACCCTGTCAATTCCTCTAAGAATTTTGTAGGTAGTGATCATGTCTCCTCTTTCTCTTCTGTCTTCCAGTGTCGTGAGGGACATTTCACGCAGCCTTTCCTTGTAACTCATGCCTCTTAGTTCTGGGACTAGCCTAATAGCATATCTCTGAACTTTTTCCAGCTTCGTCTTGTGCTGACAAGGTACGGGCTCCATGCTGGGGCCGCATACTCCAGGATTGGTCTTACATATGCTGTGTACAAGGTTCTGAATGATTCCATACACAGGTTCCTGAAGTCTGTTCTGATGTTAGCCAGCCTCGCATACACCGCAGATGTAATTCTTTTTATGTGGGCTTCAGGAGACAGGTTTGGTGTGATATCAACTCCTACATCTTTCTTTCTGTCCGTTTCATGAAGCACTTCAGTTCCCATTCGGTATCCTGTGTCTGGGCTTCTGTTTCCACTGCCTAGTTTCATGACCGTGCATTTACTCGAGTTGAACTTTAGCCATTTGTTGGACCATTCATTCAGTCTGTCTAAGTCATCCTGTAGCCTCCTACTATCGTCCTCTGTTTCAATCCTCCTCATAATTTTGCATCATCAGCAAACAATGAGAGAAACGATTCTATACCCTCTGGAAGATCATTTACATATACCAGAAACAGTATTGGTCCAAGAACTGACCCCTGCGGGACTCCACTGGTGACGTCTCGCCAATCTGAGGTCTCACCCCTCACAGTGACTCGCTGTCTTCTGTTGCTTAGGTACTCCTGTATCCAACGGAGTACCTTCCCTTTCACTCCAGCCTGCATCTCCAGCTTTTTCACTAGCCTCTTGTGTGGCACTGTATCAAAGGCTTTCTGGCAATCCATAATTATGCAGTCTGCCCTCTTTTCTCTTTCTTGCCTTATTTTTGTTGCCTGGTCGTAGAATTCAAGTAACCCTGTGAGGCAGGACCTGCCATCCCTGAACCCATGTTGATGCTGTGTTACAAAGTTCTATCGCTCCAGATGCTCCACTAGCTTTCTTCGCACAATTTACTCCATCAGCTTGCATGGTATGCAGGTTAGGGACACTGGTCTGAAGTTCAGTGCTTCCTGTCTATAACCCTTCTTGAATATCGGGACTACATTAGCAGTCTTCCAAATTTTTGGCAATTACCCTGTTACAGTGATTTGTTATACACTATGGAGAGTGCCAGGCAGAGACCTTCTGCTCCTTCCTTTAGTATGCATGGGGAGATTCCATCCGGGCCTATAGCTTTTTGTCACATCCAACTCTAGCAAAGACCTTCCTTACATCCCCACTGGTAATCTCAAACTCTTCTAGTGGTTCCTGGTTAACTATTCCCTCTCTTATCTCTGGAACTTCCCCTTGCTCTAATGTGAAGACCTCCTGGAATTTCTTATTCAGTTCCTCGCACACTTCCTTGTCGTTTGAAGTGAATCTGTCTGCTCCTATCCTTAATGTTTCATCACCTGTTCTTTACTGTTGTTTTTCTCCTGATGTGGCTGTTCAGCAATTTAGGTTGAGTCTTTGCCTTGCTTGTGATGTCATTTTTGTATTGTCTTTTTGCCTCTCTTCTCACCCTGACGTATTCATTCCTGTCACTCTGGTATCTTTCTCTGCTCTCAAGTGTCCTGTTATTTCTATAGTTTCTCCACGTCCTTTTACTTTGCTGCTTAGCTAGCCTACATCTCTGATTACACCATGGGTTTCTCATCTTCATTTCGTTGTTTTCCTTTTGGACTGGGACAAACATGTTTGCTTCCTCCTTACACTTCTGCGTTATGTAGTCCATCATGTCTTGGAATGTCTTTCCTCTGAGCTCTGTTTCCCATGTTATATCTGTTAGGAATTTCCTTATTTCCTCATAGTTTTCCTTTCGGAATGCCAGCATTTTGTTTTCAGTACCCCTCCTCGAGTTCCTTAACCCTTCTTCAACCAGATACTCAAACGTCAGTACACTGTGGTCGCTCATTCCTACCGGGTCCTCGAAACAGATATCCCTTATGTCGGAGTCGTTCAGAGTGAAGACTAGGTCAAGTCTCGCTGGTTCCTTGTGTCCTTTCATCCTTGTGGGTTCCCTGACATGTTGGCTTAAGAAGTTTCTTGTCGCCACCTCCATTAGTTTAGCTCTCCATGTATCCTCACCTCCATGCGGTTCCTTGTTCTCCCAGCCTATCCTTCCGTGATTGAAGTCCCCCATGATGAGCAGATGGGATCTATTTCTACAGGCAGCAGAGGCTGCTCTCTCAATTTTAGTGTTAACTGCCCTGTTGTTGTTGTTGTTGTCATACTCTTGCCTGGGTCTTCTGTCATTTGGTGGAGGGTTATATATCACTGCTACTGTTCTTGGTCCTCCCATTGTCATGGTGCCTGCTATGTAGTCTCTGAATTCCTCACAGCCCGGGATAGCCATCTCCTTGAAATTCCAATCCATTCTCATTAGTAGGGTCACTCCGCCTCCTCCCCTATCTTCCCTCTCCTTATATCCCTGTTTCCTTATAACTGTGTGGTCCTGGGGAAACACCCCATTCGCTATGATTCTTAAGAGTTTTGTTTCTGTGAGTCCGATTATATCTAGGTTCACTTCTTGTGCTCTTTTCCTTAGTTCACTTGCCTTGCTTGTGATCCCATCAATGTTTGAGTACATCACCCTGTGCCACCAAGAACAGGGTGTGCGTGTGTGCGCGCGTGTGCGTGTGCGTGCGTGTGTGCGTATGTGTGTGTGTGTGTGTGTGTGTGTGTGTGTGTGTGTGTGTGTGTGTGTGTGTGTGTGTGTGTGTGTGTGTGTGTGTGTGTGTGTGTGTGTGTGTGTGTGTGTGTGTGTGTACCAGGTTGAGACTCCTCCTGCCACTGATAATTCCATGCCAAGTAAAAACATTTTTCCTCCATATTTTTTTTATGGCGCGAGTGAGACGTGGTGAGTAGCGCCAACACCACTAAGCTGGTGTTGATCCCCACAGGTCATGCTGGGTCACGACCCCTGGCTGACCCCGCTCAGGGGACGTCTAGCTACCCCTCACTAACACAAAGGACTTACCCGCCCCCACCCCTTACTTTTATCTTCCACAGCTCGTGATTCAGCCTGGCTGTCACAGCCCCGTACGCGCGGCCTCAAAATGTGCCCGGGTGTTTGGCAGTATTTTATGTAAAGTTACGTTGGCAAACTTCCTGAAGGGCAGACACAGGGGAGTGCCGGCAAAAATATCCAGAAACACAAGGGAACTAAATATTACCCCACGAAACATTATATTGCATTTCTAAAATTGTTCGAACAATGAAACTATAAGAATTCCTACATTAAAGTTGTTAAGACGAATCGCATGCAAGACAAAATATTATTCATTAAAGGATAAAATGAAGAATAAGTGTTGTAAGGTGGACACGTGACTCCTGAAACAATAAGTGCAGATCCCGCTGTTGAGAGTAAACATCATCACTCAGAGAGGCTCCCGAGCACACAGCTGCCTCAGTAATGAAACACACGCATAAAAGTATGGGGGTAACCAGTAAAAGTTCGGGTCCTAAAGTGCATAGAAGAGCGCGGGAAAGTCCGGCCAAGCGCGGGAAAAAACGACTCGTGGTAATGACGCAAACACTAAGAGCGCGGGAAAATTCTGGTAAAAGCGCGGGAAATGCTATTAAAAGCGCGGAAAAAGTGTGACAAAAGTGTAGCAAATTACCTCCCTATTTAATTGAACAAATCTTATGTTGGGGTAAACAGGAAGGAAAGGAACAAACCCCAAACATTGAGGTCGGTAATGAAGGCAACAAAGAAAAAAGGCGAGAGAGAGAGTGGTAAAGGCGCGGGTAATGTTCCCCTCGTGGTTATGAAGAGCCTCGAGCGGCCCGGATCATAAACCGGTTAATCCAGGTTGCTCAGTCGAGGGGAGCAGCCATCAAGTTTAGGGCCACAGAAGCTGACCTCCCAAAATTACTGGGAGAGTAAGGAAAGGGAGGGAGACGGGGGCAGCTAGAGCCCTCTACTGGGTGAGGGAGACACTACCGGGGAGAGAGAGAGAGAGAGAGAGAGAGAGAGAGAGAGAGAGAGAGAGAGAGAGAGAGAGAGAGAGAGAGAGAGAGAGAGATAGAGAGAGAGAGAGAAACATCTGGCGAGAGATAAGCTACTAGGGTAGACGGAGTGATATAGGTCACAATTAGACACATCAGGGAGAGAGGGCAACACAGACGGAGAGAGAGAGACAGAGAGGGAGATATTGACGAAAAAATAGAATTAGCGTAAATTCACTTGAACGCGTACAGATATGAATGACAAAATTAATCCCGGGAAACCTAGATATAAAACTAAAAACTTAGATATAAAAAGGTTTTCTATTATGAAAATAGATAAAAAAGTTTTTTATTTAAGAAAATAGATAAAAAAAAGCTTATCTTAAGGACTCAAAAAAGACGAAAATTAAGGAGGGTGAGATAACTTCAGTATATAAGGATAAAAAATTAAAACACAGGAGGACATAAATACTGTTATAAATATACCAAGACACAACAGAAACTGAAACAATAGATATAAATTAGATAAGTAGACGATGAGTTACAATACCGTGGCTGAAGACATCATGACCAGACCACACATCAGAAAACAGAGAAAGGTCGGCATTTCGGTCCGTCCTGGACCATTAGTAAGTAATGTGAGGACTAGATAGTGGTCCAGGATGGACCGAAACGTCGTCGTCGTCTCTTCAATTTTCTGTTGTGTTGTTTGGTCATCATAAATTGGCGAAGTTCATGTTAAGGAAAGACCTAAAATATTTATTTAGATAGAGGATTTCAGATATATGGAACAAATTACCGGCAAAACAATAGCCCGTGAGATCGATGGACTGTTACAAGCGTTGGTTAAGGCATATATATATATATATATATATATATATATATATATATATATATATATATATATATATATATATATATATATATATATATATATATATATATATATATATATATATATATATATATATATATGCGAACAAGCCTGAATGGTCCCCAGGACAATATGCAACTGAAAACTCACACCCCAGAAGTGACTCGAACCCATACTCCCAGGAGCAACGCAACTGGTACGTACAAGACGCCTTAATCCACTTGGCGTCTTGTACATACCAGTTGCGTTGCTCCTGGGAGTATGGGTTCGAGTCACTTCAGGGGTGTGAGTTTTCAGTTATATATATATATATATATATATATATATATATATATATATATATATATATATATATATATATATATATATATATATATGTACTAATAACAAAAACAGGAACCTCTTTAAGCACCAACGTATATACCAAGCCCACCAACATAGGATTATGCCTGAACGGTAGAAGTGAGTGCCCCCAAAGATACAAAGCCAGTGTTCTCAATGCTTATATTCGTCTTTCTTTCAGGACCCTTTCCTCTGTTTTATGAGCTGTGGAAAAGAAGTTCCTGTATTAGACTATTTTACAGGAACTTCTTTTCCACAGCTCATAAAACAGAGGAAAGGGTCCTGAAAGATATTGTTAATAGAAACGTTATCCCTACAGACAAAAATCAGAGGATACAACTGACGATTTACTATAAAACCAGAAAAACGGCCAGCCTACTCATGAGAAACTCTCCAGACACAAAACAGAACGCTTTAAAAGAGACTAACGTCGTCTATGCCTTCAAATGCCCACTTGGGGACTGTAAGCTCCAAAAAACCCAGTATATAGGCAAGACAACAACATCTCTTTCTAGGCGTTTAACGATGCATAAACAACAGGGCTCCATTAAGGAACATATAATCTCTTCCCATAACCAAACCATCGCCAGAGAAATCCTAGTAAACAACACAGAAATCATCGATAGATACAGCGATAGCAGGCGGCTTGACGTTTGCGAGGCACTACACATCAAGAAGTCAACACCAGCAATCAACAGCCAATTATTGCACAACTATATTCTACCCACCTCAAGACTCCGCTCCAATATAGAAGCATCAAGAAATATGGACCAATAGGTTTTCTACAAACACTTCTATTCAATACCCATTGTTTCTGTTCTGTCTTGTGTTGATACTTTTAATACCCTATTAATATCCCCTAGTGTTCTGTCTTGTGTTAATGCCACATCACCCTTCCCACCTCACTCAAATGTAATGCCACATCACCCTTCCCACCTCACTCAAATGTAGATATAAAATCAGGGAAACGCAAGTTCTAATCAGTTGTGTATTTGTGAAGTCTTTGAAAATGTAATAAGTTTTACGAAACGCGCCCGTGTCGCGTCAGACTAGAAATAAAAATGAATTTTGGAGAAGTGATTTTTGATTTACCTCCAACAGTGAAGCGTAATGTACGAAAGATTGAGAAAATTCGTGTTAGAATTATTAATCTTACTTTTTCGGTCATATTTAATTATATATATATATATATATATATATATATATATATATATATATATATATATATATATGTGAGAAAGCTGCATGAACGCGCAAGCCATATATCACTAAGAACTCTTTGACCCGGCCAGGATTCGAACCCATGCCGTCCAGGATCACCCCTAAACGTACACAGTACCGTGACCACCGCACCAATGATCGTCTAAGACGATCATTGGTGCGATCATAATGATTAGACGATCATTGGTGCGGTGGTCACGGTACTGTGTACGTTTAGGGGTGATCCTGGATGGCATGGGTTCGAATCCTGGCCGGGTCAAAGAGTTCTTAGTGATATATATATATATATATATATATATATATATATATATATATATATATATACATATATATATATATATATATATATATATATATATATATATATATATATATATATGACTGAAAAAGTAAGATTAATAATTCTAACACGAATTTTCTCAATCTTTCGTACATTTCTTTTCACTGTTGGAGGTAATTCAAAAATCAATTCTCCAAAATTCATTTTTATTTCTAGTCTGACGCGACACTTGAGCGCGTTTCGTAAAACTTATTACATTTTCAAAGACTTTAGTTACACATACACAACTCAATAGAACTTACATATCTCCGATTTGTTTATATCTACATTTGAGTGAGGTGGATGGGATGAGGTGGTATTTAATAGGGTATTAATTTCATCAACACAAGACAGAACACGAAACAATGGGTATTGAAATGGAAGTGATTGTAGAAAGCCTATTGGTCCATATTTCTTGATGCTTCTATATTGGAGCGGAGTCTTGAGGTGGGTAGAATATAGTTGTGCATTAATTGGCTGTTGATTGCTGGTGTTGACTTCTTAATGTGTAGAGCCTCGCAAACGTCAAGCCGTCTGCTATCGCTGTACCTATCGATGATTTCTGTGTTGTTTACTAGGATTTCTCTGGCGATGGTTTGAGAAATCCTAGTAAACAACAATCCTAGTAAACAAATCCTAGTACTTTTTCGTTCATATTTAATAATATATATATATATATATATATATATATATATATATATATATATATATATATATATATATATATATATATATATATATATATATATATATATATATATATATATATGTTAAGGTCGATATAAATAGGATCTGACTCATACATGTTATGCCTTCTGCGGTTTCCTGAACCCTTTTATTCTTACGTCGTGTACAACCATAAACATCAGTGACTGCTCTGGCCGTGTACAACCTCACTCTTCATAACCACTTGTGTCGTGTACAACCCTCGACGGCTCCCCAGGAGTCAGCGCCAGGGATGTGCAGCTGCCGGCCAGCAGACACAGTGCCAGGGATGTGCTGCTGCTGGCCAGCAGACACAGTGCCAGGGATGTGCTGCTGCCGGCCAGCAGACACAGTGCCAGGGATGTGCAGCTGCCGGCCAGCAGACACAGTGCCAGGGATGTGCAGCTGCCGGCCAGCAGACACAGCGCCAGGGATGTGCAGCTGCCGGCCAGCAGACACAGTGCCAGGGATGTGCAGCTGCCGGCCAGCAGACACAGCGCCAGGGATGTGCTGCTGCCGGCCAGCAGACACAGTGCCAGGGATGTGCTGCTGCCGGCCAGCAGACACAGTGCCAGGGATGTGCAGCTGCCGGCCAGCAGACACAGTGCCAGGGATGTGCTGCTGCCGGCCAGCAGACACAGTGCCAGGGATGTGCAGCTGCCGGCCAGCAGACACAGTGCCAGGGATGTGCTGCTGCTGGCCAACATGGGGGGGGGGAATGAATTACGACGTGTTTTTGGAAGCAGTAATTACGGCAACATTTGGCCTCGTTAACAGCCACCAACCGCTCGCCACACTTTTATTACGCTCTGGTAATTTTATAGAGATATTCATTTTAATATTGAGTGTGATATTGGTGTGTTCATACTCACCGGCGCCCAGGGACCAACCTCACCGGCCAGTATGTATTCATGTGGGAGAACATATGAATATGCACGTATATATACATAGGTATCATGGGGAATTTACTTAAAAATAGTATAGAGCGTAATGTAAATTGTTGAGAGTAATATGTATTACTCAACATGTGTATTATACACATTGATGAACAGCGTCACAGACGGTTGGAACTAATGTGTATAGATCAGACTGTCCCACCCCCCCCCCACACACAACCAACCTCACCCCACACACACTCATACACTACCTGTCCCTGTCTTCCCTACCTACATGTTGACGATTTCGTGGATCAGTGTCCCCGTGGCCCGGTCTGTGACCAGGCCTGCTTGCTAGTTTAATCAACGAGAGAATGCCTGGCTCACCTAAAGATCCATAAGAGATAGTTCCTTCTCTAAGCGTCAGAATACACACACACAAACACTCCTACCACAAGGCTGAACTTGAACCTTGCAACATTGCAAGCAACAGGAAGACTGAAAGAAATAAACTGCAAAAGGGAGGCACGCGTGAATAGGTTGCACAACAGAATAGCAATGATGGAAGATAAAGACAAGGCAGCAACGGATGTCGGAAAATCCGACACCATTTAATAATATCATACAGACAGATAATAATTGCTGTATTGTATAAACAAGTTACCCATAGAAAATGTAATTATAGTGGAATTACCATCTATAGAAAACGGGATATCATTACCACATACTATTATAAAATCACCACCTATTATGGTGGGAATTATTCTTAAATACATTAGTCTTTGGACTTTACCATCATAAAAACATCTCATATAAATTAACTTAATTATCAGAATTAAAATAGAGTAAATGTGACCCTTCTATCACTTACTGTCATCTGGACAATGTAGGCCAGTAGCGTCAGGGGTGAGGGAGTGGTCAGGGATTGTTGTTGTCACCTCCGAGACGCATGGAGCAAATTTGGCTCCTATTATATCTGGACAATGTCGGCCAGTAGCGTCAGTAGTATGGAGTGTTAGACATTGTTTGTACTGAGACCACAGAGGCTCACGGGAGCAAATACGGCTCCTGTTAATTTTACTTGGACGAAGTATTATGGAAACCAAAGGTGTACCATCATCAACACGCTGTCAACAAATTCAAGTTAAGTGTTCTGCCGAAACCCATTTATCTATCATTTATGGCCATTAATGTCATTAGGTAGGGTGGGCCAGTTAGAGCACGAGATCGCCTCATACTAAAGGTAATTAAGCCAGGTCTTCATGGTTCCTTGTACAGTGTTTTCTCTGATATAGTTGTCATATACTAGGATTCTGGCTTCATAGCTAGCACCCTTTTGACAGGTCAAGACGAGGAAGCATGCTTTGTGCATCAGTTACCAGGGTGATGGAAGCTACCTCAAAGAGGGAAAATGTGGTGTCTACATCCTGGTTATACCTAGTGGACTAAGGCCTGCTGTACAAATAAGATAAGGAACCTCTTCAATGTATGTAGTCTAATACTGTAGTTTGATTGGCTGCATATATATAAATTCAATTAATATAAACCCCCTCTAATGTGTAGAGGATCGATTTGTGAGATTATGAGATTATTGCAGAAATACAGTCCACTTATCATTATACAAATTGCTATCGAAGTATATAAATTAACGTAAATATAAATTCTATATAAATTCATATAAATTAAATAAATATAAATCTCACAGGTCGGTTCCCACAACGGATGTGAGTAGGATAACAGAGCAGAAAATTAAACAGAGAAAGTAATCGACATTTGGGGAGTAAGATGAGACCAATCATGTGTTGACGCAGCGAAACGTTCAGAGGGAAGAAGATAATTAAGGCAACAGTATTAAAGGCTGTAAGAACTACCCAAGTCATGAAATGTTTGATATATGAGGAATGAGAAAAAGTAGCACCGAGTGTTTACAAGACACGACATGACTGGAGGGAAGGCAGGCAGGCAGGCAGGCAGCAGAAAGTCTCAGAGAAGAAAAGCAAATGAGATATGGAAGGAGACCAGAAAATGGCACGAACAGGGCACAAGGACAAAGCAAACCTGGCAACAGAGACTAGAACCCAAGAACAAGCGGGAGGACCAGCTTAACCATGCAACACATAGTATTACAGGAGACAGACTGTAGGGCTGCCCAGGCTATTGCAACAATGTAACATGAACACAAACAAGTAGGCAATAGTGACTATAGTAAACCCCCCCCCCCCCGCCTTCCCCTAGCACACACGGACACGCAGCCACATGAACAAGTACTCCTCGTGGGGAAGACAGAAGCTGTCCAGTTAATATAAGACACAACTTGTGTACACAAATGGAGACTGAATTACAAATAAAGAAGTAGAGTAAAGTGTGGCAGTACAACTGCGCGTGATCGCGATAATGGAAACGAAACTGACAAGTTTTAAAGGACATAAACTCTTCACAAAATGGAATCAAGTAATAAGGAGAAAGAGAGTGCACAGAGGGGAGGTTGTGGAGCTGTGTAGCTACAGCGGCTCAGGAGCTGTGAAGTAAACTGTCACGGGAAGCTGACATAGACAATAAAAAAATTTAAGGGCAATGGGAAAATTAGATACAATAGCCAGAGGAAGAAGACCTAAAATCCAAATATTGGGGGACCTCAACCACCGAGAAACTGACTGAATAAAGAGGTCTCCTCATGGAGTGGTAAGACCTGGTGAGCAAAACTGGTAGACATGACAGACATCTTAAAGCAATATATCACAGAAGCAACAAGAGTAAGCAGAGATTACCACCAACACCAGACTCTCATATTCTCCCAAAATGAAAAAAATTTCTCATGAAATGTTGGTTGTGGGAAGAGATTATATGTTCCTTAATGGAGCCCTGTTGCTTATGTAATAAGCAACAGGGCTCCATTAAGGAACATATAATCTCTTCCCACAACCAAACCATCGCCAGAGAAATCCTAGTAAACAACACAGAAATCATCGATAGATACAGCGATAGCAGGCGGCTTGACGTCTGCGAGGCTCTACACATCAAGAAGTCAACACCAGCAATCAACAGCCAATTAATGCACAACTATATTCTACCCACCTCAAGACTCCGCTCCAATATAGAAGCATCAAGAAATATGGACCAATAGGCTTTCTACAATCACTTCTATTCAATACCCATTGTTTCGTGTTCTGTCTTGTGTTTAGGAATTTAATACCCTATTAATACCACCTCACCCCATCCACCTCACTCAAATGTAGATATAAACAAATCGAAGATGTGTAAGTTCTATTCAGTTGTGTATGTGTAAGCTAAAGTCTTTGAAAATGTAATAAGTTTTACGAAACGCGCTCAAGTGTCGCGTCAGACTAGAAATAAAAATGAATTTTGGAGAATTGATTTTTGAATTACCACCAACAGTGAAAAGAAACGTACGAAAGATCGAGAAAATTCGTGTTAGAATTTTTAATCTTACTTTTTTGGTCATATTTAATAATATATATATATATATATATATATATATATATATATATATATATATATATATATATATATATATATATATATATATATATATATATATATATATATGTCGTACCTAGTAGCCAGAACGCACTTCTCGGCCTACTATGCAAGGCCCGATTTGCCTAATAAGCCGAGTTTTCCTTAATTAATATATTTTCTCTAATTTTTTTCTTATGAAATGATAAAGCTACCCATTTCATTATGTATGAAGTCAATTTTTTTTTATTTGAGTTAAAATTAACGTAGATATATGACCGAACCTAACCAACCCTACCTAACCTAACCTATCTTTATAGGTTAGGTTAGGTTAGGTAGCCGAAAAAGTTAGGTTAGGTTAGGTTAGGTAGGTTAGGTAGTCGAAAAACAATTAATTCGTGAAAACTTGGCTTATTAGGCAAATCGGGCCTTGCATAGTAGGCTGAGAAGTGCGTTCTGGCTACTAGGTACGACATATATATATATATATATATATATATATACATATATATATATATATATATATATATATATATATATATATATATATATATATATATATATATATATATATATATATATATATACACACATAACACAAAGACTCAATCAGAGGAACAAATGCAAATTCGTGGTACGTGAGTAGTGAGGGAGGGCTGGGCGGGGGAGGGCAGGGGTGCTCAGGGCCAAAGACGCGCGACCTGTCATCAATAAGACATCTGTCAGCCAGCACCAGTCTTATTGGAAATGGCTCCCGACACACGCACACAGCTTTTCTAAAATATTCTGAGTATCTGTCAGTATTTTCCCGCGTCAGAGTGCCACCCCCCCCCCCTCACGGGACACCCTGCCGCCCCCGCTCACGGGACACCCTGCCGCCCCCCCCCCTCACGGGGCACCCTGCCGCACCCCTCACGGGGCACCCTGCCGCCCCCCTCACGGGGTGCACTGCTTTTGACCATGTCATGGTTTAGTGGTCTAAGGCCAGGGTGTATGGTGACCACAACCAGGGTGTATGGGGACCACAGCCAGGGTGTATGGGGACCACAGCCAGGGTGTATGGGGACCACAGCTAGCCAGGGTGCATTGCTTTGACCATATTTTGGAGTAGTGATCCAAGGCGTGTGCTTCGTGCACAGGTTCGAATCCTCTTCTCGGCTCGTACTGATTTTCTCATCATTATTTTTATTAATATTATTAACATTATTATTAAATTTATTAATATCATAATTGTTATTATTATCATAATTATAATTATTATTGGTATTATTATTATTATTATTATTATTAATTTATTATTATTGTATTATAGTTATTTATTATTAGCTTAGTTTAGGATAAAACCCCACACACACACACTTATGTTTGTGTGTGTCTTATGTAAAGATTTATACCAAGTCTTTCACACTGTCCTGAGTGTTTTGTCGAGGTGTGAGTGTGTGGTGAGGACCAGAGGTGTGAGTGTGTAGTGAGGACCAGAGGTGTGAGTGTGTGGTGAGGACCAGAGGTGTGAGTGTGTGGTGACGACCAGAGGTGTGAGTGTGTAGTGAGGACCAGAGGTGTGAGTGTGTAGTGAGGACCAGAGGTGTAAGTGTGTGGTGAGGACCAGAGGTGTGAGTGTGTAGTGAGGACCAGAGGTGTGAGTGTGTGGTGAGGACCAGAGGTGTGAGTGTGTGGTGACGACCAGAGGTGTGAGTGTGTAGTGAGGACCAGAGGTGTGAGTGTGTAGTGAGGACCAGAGGTGTAAGTGTGTGGTGAGGACCAGAGGTGTGAGTGTGTAGTGAGGACCAGAGGTGTGAGTGTGTGGTGAGGACCAGAGGTGTGAGTGTGTAGTGAGGACCAGAGGTGTGAGTGTGTGGTGAGGACCAGAGGTGTGAGTGTGTGGTGACGACCAGAGGTGTGAGTGTGTAGTGAGGACCAGAGGTGTGAGTGTGTAGTGAGGACCAGAGGTGTAAGTGTGTGGTGAGGACCAGAGGTGTGAGTGTGTAGTGAGGACCAGAGGTGTGAGTGTGTGGTGAGGACCAGAGGTGTGAGTGTGTAGTGAGGACCAGAGGTGTGAGTGTGTGGTGAGGACCAGAGGTGTGAGTGTGTAGTGAGGACCAGAGGTGTGAGTGTGTAGTGAGGACCAGAGGTGTAAGTGTGTGGTGAGGACCAGAGGTGTGAGTGTGTAGTGAGGACCAGAGGTGTGAGTGTGTAGTGAGGACCAGAGGTGTGAGTGTGTGGTGAGGACCAGAGGTGTGAGTGTGTAGTGAGGACCAGAGGTGTGAGTGTGTGGTGAGGACCAGAGGTGTGAGTGTGTAGTGAGGACCAGAGGTGTGAGTGTGTGGTGAGGACCAGAGGTGTGAGTGTGTAGTGAGGACCAGAGGTGTGAGTGTGTGGTGAGGACCAGAGGTGTGAGTGTGTAGTGAGGACCAGAGGTGTGAGTGTGTGGTGAGGACCAGAGGTGTGAGTGTGTAGTGAGGACCAGAGGTGTGAGTGTGTGGTGAGGACCAGAGGTGTGAGTGTGTGGTGAGGACCAGAGGTGTGAGTGTGTGGTGAGGACCAGAGGTGTGAGTGTGTAGTGAGGACCAGAGGTGTGAGTGTGTAGTGAGGACCAGAGGTGTAAGTGTGTGGTGAGGACCAGAGGTGTGAGTGTGTAGTGAGGACCAGAGGTGTGAGTGTGTAGTGAGGACCAGAGGTGTGAGTGTGTGGTGAGGACCAGAGGTGTGAGTGTGTGGTGACGACCTGAGGTGTGAGTGTGTAGTGAGGACCAGAGGTGTGAGTGTGTAGTGAGGACCAGAGGTGTGAGTGTGTAGTGAGGACCAGAGGTGTAAGTGTGTAGTGAGGACCAGAGGTGTGAGTGTGTAGTGAGGACCAGAGGTGTGAGTGTGTAGTGAGGACCAGAGGTGTGAGTGTGTGGTGAGGACCAGAGGTGTGAGTGTGTAGTGAGGACCAGAGGTGTGAGTGTGTGGTGAGGACCAGAGGTGTGAGTGTGTAGTGAGGACCAGAGGTGTGAGTGTGTGGTGAGGACCAGAGGTGTGAGTGTGTAGTGAGGACCAGAGGTGTGAGTGTGTGGTGAGGACCAGAGGTGTGAGTGTGTAGTGAGGACCAGAGGTGTGAGTGTGTGGTGAGGACCAGAGGTGTGAGTGTGTGGTGACGACCAGAGGTGTGAGTGTGTAGTGAGGACCAGAGGTGTGAGTGTGTGGTGAGGACCAGAGGTGTGAGTGTGTAGTGAGGACCAGAGGTGTGAGTGTGTGGTGAGGACCAGAGGTGTGAGTGTGTGGTGAGGACCAGAGGTGTGAGTGTGTAGTGAGGACCAGAGGTGTAAGTGTGTGGTGACGACCAGACTCACATCTCAACCTCTAATGCGCGGCTACCTGTTGTTGTTGTTGTTGTTGTTGTTGTTGTTGTTGTTGTTGTTGTTGTTGTTGTTGTTGTTGTTGTTGTTGTAGAGTCAGCTGCTGGGAACAACAAACTGCAAGTAGCACGGGCTATGGTGAGCCCCTAGTGGACTTACCCGGCACAGGAGCTCGGCTCTGACTGGCGCTGCTACACTGGATTTATGCCAAGAGGAATGGATCTACACCACTGCCCTGAGAGTCCCCACCACTACGCCTACACCTCTGCCCTGAGAGCCCCCACCACTACGCCTACACCTCTGCCCTGAGAGCCCCCACCACTACTCCTACACCACTGCCCTGAGAGCCCCCACCACTACTCCTACACCTCTGCCCTGAGAGCCCCCACCACTACGCCTACACCTCTGCCCTGAGAGCCCCCACCACTACTCCTACACCACTGCCCTGAGAGCCCCCACCACTACTCCTACACCTCTGCCCTGAGAGCCCCCACTACTACGCCTACACCTCTGCCCTGAGAGCCCCCACCACTACTCCTACACCACTGCCCTGAGAGCCCCCACCACTACGCCTACACCACTGCCCTGAGAGCCCCCACCACTGCTCCTACACCACTGCCCTGAGAGCCCCCACCACTACGCCTACACCTCTGCCCTGAGAGCCCACCACCACTACGCCTACACCACTGCCCTGAGAGCCCCCACCACTGCTCCTACACCACTGCCCTGAGAGCCCCCACCACTGCTCCTACACCACTGCCCTGAGAGCCCCCACCACTACGCCTACACCACTGCCCTGAGAGCCCCCACCACTACGCCTACACCACTGCCCTGAGAGCCCCCACCACTGCTCCTACACCACTGCCCTGAGAGCCCCCACCACTGCTCCTACACCACTGCCCTGAGAGCCCCCACCACTACTCCTACACCTCTGCCCTGAGAGCCCCCACCACTACGCCTACACCTCTGCCCTGAGAGCCCCCACCACTACTCCTACACCACTGCCCTGAGAGCCCCCACCACTGCTCCTACACCTCTGCCCTGAGAGCCCCCAAACTACTCCTACACCTCTGCCCTGAGAGCCCACCACCACTACGCCTACACCACTGCCCTGAGAGCCCCCACCACTACTCCTACACCTCTGCCCTGAGAGCCCCCACCACTACGCCTACACCTCTGCCCTGAGAGCCCCCACCACTACTCCTACACCACTGCCCTGAGAGCCCCCACCACTGCTCCTACACCTCTGCCCTGAGAGCCCCCACCACTGCCCTGAGAGCCCCACCACTGCCCTGAGAGTCCCCACCACTGCCCTGAGAGCCCCCCCCCCCCACTTTTGTCACTCGGCCCAATCAAAATTCCGTAAGAAACGTAAATATACAATATTTTCTTTGCGTTAAATTCGGAGAGCAAATACACGGGCGAACACTTGGATGCCTAGACTGGAGTTGTCTGGTAGAGACAGGCACGCACACCTCCCCCCTTCACACACCCCCTTCTCTCCCCCCTCTCACCCCCTTCTCTCCCCCCTCACACCCCTTCTCTCCCCCCCTCACTCCTCCCCCTTTCCCCCTCTCCCCTTGTGTTTCCCCCTTTACTCGAGATGAAATTCCGAATAATTGATTTGACTCTCAATTTTTCTCATTTTTTGTAACTGTAAGTGATGTCTACTTAGCGACTTGGAGAAAGGATTTTTTTCAGCTTAAACTTTTGGGAAATTACGGATCTAAAAGGGGGAGGACGCGATGATTGGATTCTTTGCTGCTTCACCCTGGATCTGCAGCTCTTGCTCCGGCCGCCCCACGCTCACACAACACTCTGACACAACACTCTCACACAACACACTGACACAACACTCTGACACAACACTCTGACACAACACTCTCACACAACACTCTGACACAACACTGACACAACACACTGACACAACACTCTGACACAACACACTGACACAACACTCTGACACAACACACTGACACAACACACTGACACAACACACTGACACAACACTGACACAACACTCTGACACAACACACTGACACAACACTGACACAACACACTGACACAACACACTGACACAACACACTGACACAACACACTGACACAACACTCTGACACAACACTCTCACACAACACACTGACACAATACACTGACACAACACACTGACACAACACCCTGACACAACACACTGACACAACACACTGACACAACACTCTGACACAACACACTGACACAACACTGACACAACACACTGACACAACACACTGACACAACACTCTGACACAACACTCTGACACAACACACTGACACAACACTGACACAACACACTGACACAACACACTGACACAACACACTGACACAACACACTGACACAACACACTGACACAACACACTGACACAACACTGACACAACACTCTGACACAACACACTGACACAACACTGACACAACACACTGACACAACACACTGACACAACACACTGACACAACACACTGACACAACACTCTGACACAACACTCTGACACAACACACTGACACAACACACTGACACAACACACTGACACAACACTGACACAACACACTGACACAACACACTGACACAACACTCTGACACAACACTCTGACACAACACACTGACACAACACACTGACACAACACTGACAACACACTGACACAACACACTGACACAACACACTGACACAACACTCTGACACAACACACTGACACAACACTCTGACACAACACTGACACAACACACTGACACAACACACTGACACAACACTGACACAACACACTGACACAACACTGACACAACACACTGACACAACACACTGACACAACACTGACACAACACACTGACACAACACACTGACACAACACTCTGACACAACACTCTGACACAACACTCTGACACAACACACTGGTGGTGGGTGTGGCGCTGGTGGGGGTGGGGGGCGGAGGGACAAGCATCAGGTGGTTCCGAGGGGGGAGACCAATGATTAGGTAGTAAGGCTGGAGGAGACACAGAGCAGGTTGTAGCGGTTGGGGCGGGTCAGGTGGAGGTAGTTAGGGAAGCAAGGATCAGGTGTTGGGGACATGTGAGGTGACACCCCATCAGTGATACAGGTACATAATGGGGAAGAGTCGATCTCTCCCTCAGCCCTTCACCCATTACCCCGGTAATTACCTCCACTGTCACCCCTTCCTGCCACTCCTCCCCACACCCCCCCCCCCCCACACAAAATCACCACACTAGTCACTGCACACACTCCAATACCCTGCCACACACACCACACTCCAATACCCTGCCACACTACAATACACAACCACACCCCACACTCCAATACCCTGCCACACACCAGTAATCAGAAGCAATGTATCGGGCTGGAGAAATGTCACAAGTGGAGTACCACAGGGTTCAGTTCTTGCACCAGTGATGTTTATTGTCTACATAAATGATCTACCAGTTGGTATACAGAATTATATGAACATGTTTGCTGATGATGCTAAGATAATAGGAAGGATAAGAAACTTAGATAATTGTCATGCCCTTCAAGATGACCTGGACAAAATAAGTATATGGAGCACCACTTGGCAAATGGAATTTAATGTGAATATATACCAGGTTATGGAATGTGGAATATGAGAACATAGACTCCACACAACCTAGTGAGAAATCTTTAAAGAATTCTGATAAAGAAAGAGATCTAGGAGTGGTTCTAGATAGAAAACTGTCACCTGAGGACCACATTAGGAACATTGTGCGAGGAGCCTATGCCACGCTTTCTAACTTGAGAATTGCTTTTAAATACATGGATGGAGAAATACTGAAGAAATTGTTCACGACTTTTGTTAGGCCAAAGCTAGAATATGCAGCGGTTATGTGGTGCCCATATCTTAAGAAGCACATCAACAAACTGGAAAAGGTGCAAAGACATGCTACTAAGTGGCTCCCAGAACTGAAGGGCAAGAGTTACGAGGAGAGGTTAGAGGCATTAAATATGGAAAAAATTAGAAGATAGAAGGAAAAAGAGGCGATATGATCACTACGTACAAAATAGTAACAGGAATTGATAAAAATCGATAGGGAAGATTTCCTGAGACCCGGAACTTCAAGAACAAGAGGTCATAGATATAAACTAACGAAACAATGCTGCCGGAGAAATATAAGAAAATTCACTTTCGCAAACAGAGTGGTAGACGGTTGGAACAAGTTAGGTGAGAAGGTGGTGGAGGCCAAGACCGTCAATAGTTTCAAAGCGTTATATGACAAAGAGTGCTGGGAAGACGGGACACCACGAGCGTAGCTCTCATCCTGTAACTACACTTAGGTAATTACACTTAGGTAATTACACACCCGACTCCAATACCTTGAGGCAAGTCATTATATCTTCGCTCCTCATATAAACACATTACCTGTTGGAAATAGTAAAGCATTTTTGTAATGCAAAGTTGGGTATTTGGACTCCGTGAGGTTAGGCTAGTCAGTAGGAAGCAGAACACGCGGCCACTTGGACTCTACCAACGCTGCAAGGAGGCCTAGTCAACCCTCAAACGTTAAACGAAGGCTTAACATACGCAGAAAAGCGACGAGTAGGTCTGGCGTACCTATATATACTACGAGTAGGTCTGGCGTGCCCACACACACGCTTCAGATATCCTGCCGTACCCACACACACGCTTCAGATATCCTGCCGTACCCACACACACGCTTCAGATATCCTGCCGTACCCACACACACGCTTCAGATATCCTGCCGTACCCACACACACGCTTCAGATATCCTGCCGTACCCACACACACGCTTCAGATATCCTGCCGTACCCACACACACGCTTCAGATATCCTGCCGTACCCACACACACGCTACGGACAGCCTGGCGTACACACACACACACACACACACACACACACACACACACACACACACACACACACCTCTGCATGTTCCACGTACACGCCATCCAGGGCCAACATGCCTCTCCAGCACACAGCTTACAAGAGCGCGACTCTTCAACCCACAGATGAAAAATTTCGAGGACTTGTCCAAACCGGATGCCAGGCGGCCTGCTATCATATCCATGATTTTCAAGGACTTTCGGGGATCCCAAAAGTTCTAATTTTTATGTACAAAGTTTCTGGCTTTTGAAAAAAATGCTCTGAAAATTTCAGTACCTTGTAAACTTTGCATTATCTACAGGAGCCCTGATATTACCTGATATTACGGTGTTTGGTAGAGTAGAGGTGCGTGAAGTATACTGACCTCCAGGCTACAGTTGCTAGCTCATAGCTGAGAGAGAGAGAGAGAGAGAGAGAGAGAGAGAGAGAGAGAGAGAGAGAGAGAGAGAGAGAGAAAGAGAGAGAGAAAGAGAGAGAGAGAAAGAGAGAGAGAGAGAAAGAGAGAGAGAGGGAGAGAGAGAGAGAGAGAGAGAGAGAGAGAGAGAGAGAGAGAGAGAGAGAGAGAGAGAGAGAGAGAGAGAGAGAGAGAGAGAGAGAGAGACAGAGACAGAGAGAGAGACAGAGAGAGAGACAGAGAGAGAGAGACAGAGAGAGAGAGAGAGACAGAGAGAGAGACAGAGAGACAGAGAGAGACAGAGAGAGACCGAGAGACAGAGAGACAGAGAGACAGAGAGAGACAGAGAGAGACAGAGAGACAGAGAGACATTAAGTAATACATGAACGCGTTATCTCCTCCACCAACATATATTCACCGGCAAAAGAAACTCGCACAAAGAAAAAGCCTAAATATCCCGAGCATAAATGTCACCACCAACTTCTCGAATCCTAAAAGTATAATTCCTTATTCACAATGTCCATTTTTCATCGCCCTTCTCCCCTCCCCCCCCCCCCATCCCCCCTTCTCCCCCTCCCTCCCCCTCCTCCCCCAACTGTTTCCTTCCCTCCTCCTGCCCTTCCATCCCCCCCTTACCTTCCCTCAATCCTGCTCCATCCCCTGTCCTTCCCTCCCGCCCTGGCTTGACCCTTCCTGAAACATTGATGCCTCCAGCATCCAGACGGACTGACCACCCTAACTCCGACACAACTTTAGCCACAGATCCACGTCTCTCTCTCTCTCTCTCTCTCTCTCTCTCTCTCTCTCTCTCTCTCTCTCTCTCTCTCTCTCTCTCTCTCTCTCTCTCTCTCTCTCTCTCTCTCCCTCTCCCTCTCTCTCTCTCTCTCTCTCTCTCTCTCTCTCTCTCTCTCTCTCTCTCTCTCTCTCTCTCTCTGTCTCTCTCTCTCTCTCTCTCTCTCTCTCTCTCTCTCTCTCTCTCTCTCTCTCTCTCTCTCTCTCTCTCTCTCTCTCTCTCTCTCTCTCTCTCTCTCTCAGATCTCGGGAAAAAATTAACATAAATTTTCTGCTGTTCCTCCTTTGGCCGTAACGACACAGAACAGATGATCTTCCCACGACGTGAAAGTCTCCCTCAAGGAGCGCCCCGTCACAAGGAGCGCCCCGTCCCAAGGAGCGCCCCGTCCCAAGGAGCGTCCCGGCCCAAGGACCGCACCGTCCCAAGGACCGCCCCGTCTCAAGGACCGCACCGTCTCAAGGAGCGCACCGTCTCAAGGACCGCCCCGTCTCAAGGAGCGCCCCGTCCCAAGGAGCGCCCCGTCCCAAGGAGCGCCCCATCCCAAGGACCGCCCCGTCTCAAGGAGCGCCCCGTCTCAAGGACCGCCCCGTCCCAAGGAGCGCCCCGTCCCAAGGACCGCCCCGTCCCAAGGAGCGCCCCGTCCCAAGGACCGCCCCGTCCCAAGGCCCACCCCGTCTCAAGGACCGCCCCGTCCCAAGGCCCACCCCGTCTCAAGGACCGCCCCGTCCCAAGGCCCACCCCGTCCCAACGCCCGCCCCGTCCCAAGGACCGACCCGTCTCAAAGCACTTGGCCAACAAATAAATGTTTTTAATGTTTCACACCGTTAGGTTCCTAACACCTGCGGTCCATCGGCGGACCACCCGGGCCACCGTCGGACTACCCGGTCCACCGGCGGACCAGCCGGTCCACCGGCGGACCAGCCGATTAGACCATTACAAAAATTCCGAGAGAGACAGACATGCAGAGACAGACATGCAGAGACAGACATGCAGAGACAGACATGCAGAGACAGACATGCAGAGACAGACATGCAGAGAGACAGAGACAGATAGAGGCCTGTAGAGAGAACGGGTCGCCCAGGGCAAAGAGAGAGACAGGAAAAACAGAAGAACAGTGACAATCAACAACACAGACAGACACAGGGAAATACAGAGATAGACAGACACAGGGAAATACAGAGACAGACAGACAGATAGCGATAGGACAAGAAGGAAAGAGTGGAATACTGAAGAGAGTAGAATAGGGTTGGGGGGGGGTGGGAGAGAGGAGGGGTGAAAGATTGGGGAAATTGGGAGTTAGGGGGGAGAAAGAGACCCGGGCACAGCCGGCCACCCTTCAACAGAGAGAGAGGCTAAAGCCCGTCCACCAGTTGGAGAGTATCAACAGGTTGAGTATCCTTAGGCGTTTGGGCGCCTGACAGCTGAGTAGACAGCGCTTCGTATTCGTAGTCCTGAGGTTCCGGGTTCGATCCCCGGTGGAGGTGGAGACAAATGGGCAAAATGTTTCTGTCACCCTGATGCCCCTCTTACCTAGCAGTAAATAGGTACCTAGGAGTTAAACAGCTGCTACGGGCTGCTTCCTGGGGGGATGTGTCTGGTCGAGGACCGGGCCGTGGGGAAGCTAAGCCCCGAAATCATCTCAAGATAACCTCAAGATAGATCCTCCCATCTGCTTATCCACCAGCTGGTAACTGACCAACCCGTCCTCTTAAAAATGACGTCACTTTTGGCTCGTATGCGCGCTATGGCCAAAAGTGGACGTAATTTGACATGAAACCGACTCACAAAAGTGGCGTACTGTCCCATTTTCTGTTTGAGTCCTCCGGCTTACTCGGAAAGGTTAGGAGAGGAAACTTTCAATTAACGGTTTTCATAACATTTTGAAACTTTATGACAATTTCCTGCCCACCTAACCTACTAGAGGACCCTTAACTAACTGTTGTTGAAAACAAAAATCCCAAATTTATTTTCATTTCTGCGACGTTATTTTTAACAGGACAGGTTTAACTGTCCACCAGCTGGTAACTGTCCACCAGCTGGTAACTGTCCTCCAGCTGGTAACTGTCCACCAGCTGGTAACTGTCCTCCAGCTGGTAACTGTCCCCCAGCTGGTAACTGTCCCCCAGCTGGTAACTGTCCACCAGCTTGTAACTGTCTACCAGCAGATAACTGTCCACCAGCTGGTAACTGTCCACCAGCTGGTAACTTTCCACCAGCTGGTAACTGTCCCCCAGCTGGTAACTGTCCCCCAGCTGGTAACTGTCCACCAGCTGGTAACTGTCCACCAGCTGGTAACTGTCCACCAGCTGGTAACTGTCCCCCAGCTGGTAACTGTCCACCAGCTGGTAACTGTCCACCAGCTGGTAACTGTCCACCAGCTGGTAACTGTCCACCAGCTGGTAACTGTCCACCAGCTGGTAACTGTCCACCAGCTGGTAACTGTCCACCAGCTGGTAACTGTCCACCAGCTGGTAACTGTCCACCAGCTGGTCATCGCGGACGGCCAGCGAGTCTCCGGACGCCGACCCATTAGTCAGAGGAGACTCAAGTTAGTGGCACGAAGTCTCCCAGCGGGGCATTAAGGCGCGCTAAACACGGCTGCCCGTGAGGGCCCTAACTCTTCCTCTGACGCGCCGCCGCCTCCCTCCCGGACAATGACGGATACACAAGCACCGCGCTCGACGCCGCTACGGACGCCGCTACGGACGCCGCTACGGCTTTTACTGAACACCATCGAGTCAAAATGGAGCACAATGAAGCGACAACGGAGCCCCATCCGGTCATAAGTCACAACGGAGCCTCTCTTGATGGTGCTCCGTTATGGCCGGATGGTGCTCAGTCTGGAAGGCTCTCTTTGGAATTATGATAATCATTATCATTATTATTTTTATTATTATTATTATGCTAAAAGCGATTCAATTTGTGGCCCTATTGAGTCTTCTAAGGAATCTAGAGACATCGATCTAGAGCCATAGGAATAGCCGGCGTGCACTGTGGTGTGGGTGATGGCACGCTCCACCACACTCTCCCTTGAAATACACAAGGAAGTCATAATGACGTGATCTATTGATGCAAAAAAACATTTGGAGCAATGCGGGGATCGAACCAGCGAGCTGGTGAACACCAGCCGCGTATGCCATACCCCTAGTCTACGATATGCTATAAAGCTATTCAACCTTGGGGACCCTACTGAGTCCTCCAAGGAATTCTGAAGACATCGAGCTGGTTGGGCACCCCTAGTTGTGCTTACAGGGGTGACTCTAGGGTGCAGGACTGGCCCCTAGATTCACCCAGTAGGGACGATCAGTGTAAATGACTGGCACCCGAGTCACCCTGGGGGCAGGGCTTGGGTGCAGGGCTGAGGTGCAGGGCTGGCACCAGTTGACGGTGGAGGCGGGGCCAGGGTGCAGGAGCCGCGTGCCCCACAACCTGACTATTGCATCGTGAACATCAGTAAATTCCAGACGGAGGCACCAGACCAGGAACCTCGCCTGATAAGACGACCCAAAAGCAATTAACTTAATGGAAGATATATCACCCAAGAACCAACAGAAAGACTTTAACCCAATAAATTTTCCTAATCGCAACAAAGTTTGAGATGAAAATAGCACTTAGCAATCCTTTTCTTGTTTCCCCATTTTTTTTGTTTGCTTCTGGAAAAACAATAGACTGTGCAAGCGTAAACCATATTACAGGCACAGTAGTTACCTGCTGCACTTCACACTACGTAATACAGTGACAATAGAGGAAACTAAAGAGGGTTTATTGGACCATGAGAGGCAGCTCTTGTTTCACTCAAACCCAACTCGCTCTTATATGGATAAGAAGTGATTATATAATTCGCAGCAGGAATACAAATGGTTTACCAGCAACCATGGCAGTGCCAGAGGCAACCATGACAGTGCTAGAGGCAACCATGACAGTGCTAGAGGCAACCATGGTAGTGCTAGAGGCATGGCAGTGCCAGAGGCAACCATGGCAGTGCCAGAGGCAACCATGACAGTGCCAGAGGCAACCATGACAGTGCCAGAGGCAACCATGACAGTGCTAGAGGCAACCATGGTAGTGCTAGAGGCATGGCAGTGCCAGACGCCACCATGACAGTGCCAGAGACAACCATGACAGTGCCAGACGCCACCATGACAGTGCCAGACGCCACCATGACAGTGCCAGACGCCACCATGACAGTGCCAGACGCCACCATGACAGTGCCAGACGCCACCATGACAGTGCCAGACGCCACCATGACAGTGCCAGAGGCAACCATGACAGCGCCAGAGACAACCATGACAGTACCAGAGGAGCACCGTCCGGTCTCTGACCACCAAACACACACACACACTACAATTCCCAACTGCTACTTAAAGTATACATTCACACACGATTTGTTAGACAGTTCCACTCCACCTTAATAACAACAAACCTGAAACAAAGGAGCAACAAAGTTTACTGTTATGCATAACGCCAACATTCTCAAGGTTCTCTACCGGCGCTCCATCGTGGAGAACCAGGTGGCGGCGTCTGCAACTCAAGGCGCTCGGTAATTAGCAGAGCCTAGAGAGAGAGAGAGAGAGAGAGAGAGAGAGAGAGAGAGAGAGAGAGAGGGGGGGGAGAAAGAGAGAGAGAGGGAGAGAGAGAGAGAGAGAGAGAGAGAGAGAGAGAGAGAGAGAGAGAGAGAGAGAGAGAGAGAGAGAGAGAGAGAGAGAGAGAGAGAGAGAGAGAGAGAGGGAGAGAGAGAGAGAGAGAGAGAGAGAGAGAGAGAGAGAGAGAGAGAGAGAGAGAGAGAGAGAGAGAGAGAGAGAGAGAGAGAGAGAGAGAGAGAGAGAGAGAGAGAGAGAGAGAGAGAGAGAGAGAGAGAGAGAGAGAGAGAGAGAGAGACAGGAGACACCACAACTTGTATGATCAACACAGGTGGTGTCAGCAGGTGATACCTGCCGTCAAACTTACTCCCCTAATTATCGTACACTCATCAACACTACCAAAGGGGTGTTATCGTTTCTGGCTCAGTGATGAGTGTATTTACCTAAGTGTAACTACCTAAGTGTAATTACCTAAGTGTAGATACAGGATGAGAGCTACGCTCGTGGTGTCCCGTCTTCCCAGCACTCTTTGTCATATAACGCTTTGAAACTACTGACGGTCTTGGCCTCCACCACCTTCTCACCTAACTTATTCCAACCGTCTACCACCGTGTGTGTGTGTGTGTGTGTGTGTGTGTGTGTGTGTGTGTGTGTGTGTGTGTGTGTGTGTGTGTGTGTGTGTGTGTGTGTGTGTGTGTGTGTGTGTGTGTGTGTACTCACCTAGTTGTGCGGGGCTTGAGCTCTGACTTTTTGGTCCCGCCTCTCAACTGTCAATCAACAGGTGTACAGATTCCTGAGCCTACTGGGCTCTATCATATCTACATTTGAAACAGTGTATGGAGTCAGCCTCCACCACATCTCTGCCTAATGCATTCCATCTGTTAACTACTCTGACACTGAAAAAAGTTCTTTCTAACGTCCCTGTGGCTCATTTGGGTACTCAGTTTCCACCTGTGTCCCCTTGTTCGCGTACCACCAGTGTTAAATAGTTTACCCTTATCTACCCTGTCAATTCCTCTGAGAATTTTGTAGGTGGTGATCATGTCTTTCCTTACTCTTCTGCCTTTCAGTGTCGTGAGGTGCATTTCACGCAGCCTTTCCTCATAACTCATGGCTCTTAGTTCTGGGACTAGCCTCGTGGCATACCTCTGAACACGAAGCGTTCCAGTGTGGTGTAGTGGACGAAGGTGGGGTCGTCGTGGTGTTTGGCTGCGATGTACCTGTTCCATTCTTCCTTACACAGGTTCCTGAAGGCAGTTCTGATGTTAGCCAGCCTCGCATACGCCGCAGATGTTATTATTTTTATGTGGGCTTCAGGAGACAGGTTTGGTGTGATATCAACTCCTAGATCTTTCTCTCTGTCCGTTTCATGAAGAACTTCATCTCCCATTCTGTATCCTGTGTCTGGCCTTCTTTTTCAACTGCCTAGTTTAATTGCCTTACATTTACTTGGATTGAACTTTAATAGCCATTAGTTGAACCATTCATTCAGTTTGTCCAGGTCATCTTGTGTGTATGTATGTGTATGTGCGTGCGTGTGCGTGTATGCGTGCCCGCCGAGGGGTGGGGTTCGGGGAGCACCTAAACACCAGGCAGGAGAGCGGGGGTGGGGGGGGGGGTTGAGGCTTGGCCGAGCATTTTTTGTTCATATTTAGAACTAGCTGTACCAGGCCACGTGTTGCTGTGGCTCAGCAACGTATATACGTTGCTGAGCCACAGCAACCTTCCCCGTCCCCCAGTCTTTCCCGCCATTCCCCACTCCCCTGTCCCATGAATTCCCAAATGATCTGATGTTCCCATCAGAACAATGGGAACATCAAATGATCTGATGTTCCCATCAGAACAATGGGAACATCAAATGATCTGATGTTCCCATCACTGAAATATAAGAAAAACAGGTAAAAAGACGAAATGAAATGCAATAACAAAAATACAAAATAAACTATACTCAAGAAATGAACAGTATGGTAAACAACACAGCTCAATTCCAAAGCACACAAAATCGAAATGAAAATAATTCGAAATCTATGAAAATTCAATTTATCGATGCAATCGGAGACATTGAAATGGAATCATAACACATTTAGTATAGCATGTGTTGCTCTTACGTGCAACAGACGACACTGTTTTTCAAAGCAAAACAACGTTTTTATCTGTCACAGGTGTGGCATCTATATAGTAGGTATATAAAAACATGCGCCTATTTGAATGCAATGTTGTGTCAAAATTTCAAAGCAATCGTTGAAGAACTTTCGGAGATTACAGCTTGTGTTGCTCTTACGTCCAACAGATGGCGCTGTTTAAAAAAAAAACGCATGTTTTTTCCTGTCACAGGTGAGGAATGTACATAGTAAGTATATAAAAACACGCGCCTATTCGAATTCAACGTTGTGTCAAAATTTCAAAGCAATCGGTAAAGAGGTTTCAAAGATTTCCCTGACATGAAAAATACATGAAAAACATAGTTTATCAAAAAAGCGGATTTTTTCCCGTCACAGACCTGACATCTATATTAAATGTATATAAAAACCCGCTCGGATGTGAATGGAACGTTGAGTGAAAATTTCAAACCAATCGGTGAAGAACTTTCGGAGATTAGTGATATTGAACAAACGAACATTTTCATTTTTATTTATATAGATGACAATATGAGAGAGACTAAGCACTTCTCCATCACTTGGTCCCCGTACTATGGAATGAACATCAATTTAGTTGACCGAGGATGGAAATGATGTCAAAGATAACCTCAGGAACTAGAAACCTTCCTTAATAATGAAGGAGTAATTCACCTTCTACTCAGACAGTGAGAGAGTGTCTCTTGCACTTCTCTCATTCACCTCAACACAGCACATGTGTCTACTGTGTGAGACGGGACCAAGTTGTCTCAGTCTGCCATCGTACCTCAGTCCTCGCAGCTTAGGTGGTACACAGCAGTGTGAAGGTGGTACACAGCAGTGTGAAGGTGGTACACAGCAGTGTGAAGGTGGTACACAGCAGTGTGAAGGTGGTACACAGCAGTGTGAAGGTGGTACACAGCAGTGTGAAGGTGGTACACAGCAGTGTGAAGGTGGTACACAGCAGTGTGAAGGTGGTACACAGCAGTGTGAAGGTGGTACACAGCAGTGTGAAGGTGGTACACAGCAGTGTGAAGGTGGTACACAGCAGTGTGAAGGTGGTACACAGCAGTGTGAAGGTGGTACACAGCAGTGTGAAGGAGGAACACAGCAGAGTGAAGGTGGAACACAGCAGTGTGAAGGAGGAACACAGCAGTGTGAAGGTGGTACACAGCAGTGTGAAGGTGGTACACAGCAGTGTGAAGGTGGTACACAGCAGTGTGAAGGTGGTACACAGCAGTGTGAAGGAGGAACACAGCAGAGTGAAGGTGGAACACAGCAGTGTGAAGGTGGAACACAGCAGTGTGAAGGTGGAACACAGCAGTGTGAAGGTGGTACACAGCAGTGTGAAGGAGGAACACAGCAGAGTGAAGGTGGAACACAGCAGTGTGAAGGAGGAACAATACATCAGCCACAACACAGCAGCAGTCACAACTCAGCAGCCACACCACAGCAGCCACAACACAGCAGCAGCCACAACACAGCGTGGCTCGGACACAGGTGGGGTGGGAATGTGAAAGGTTCAACTGTTCACGGCCCTCCGGCACTTCTGAATTTCCCTCTCACTGAATCAACGAATAATAGGAGGTGGGGGGGGGGGGGGGTAGTGATTGTTTGTTTGTCTCACCCACATGTCTACCACCATCATGGTGCCCCCCACATGTCTACCACCATCATGGTGCCCCCCACATGTCTACCACCATCATGGTGCCCCCCACATGTCTACCACCATCATGGTGCCCCCCACATGTCTACCACCATCATGGTGCCCCCCACATGTCTACCACCATCATGGTGCCCCCCACCCACATGTCTACCACCATCATGGTGCCTCCACCCACATGTCTACCACCATCATGGTCCCCCCCACATGTCTACCACCATCATGGTGCCCCCCACATGTCTACCACCATCATGGTGCCCCCCACATGTCTACCACCATCATGGTGCCCCCCACATGTCTACCACCATCATGGTGCCCCCCACCCACATGTCTACCACCATCATGGTGCCTCCACCCACATGTCTACCACCATCATGGTCCTCCCACCCACATGTCTACCACCATCATGGTCCCCCACCCACATGTCTACCACCATCATGGACCCACAACATGCCCATGGACCCACAACATGACCATGGACCCACAACATGCCCAGGGACCCACTACATGCCCATGGACCCACAACATGACCATGGACCCACTACATGCCCATGGACCCACAACATGACCAGGGACCCACTACATGCCCATGGACCCACTACATGCCCATGGACCCACTACATGCCCATGGACCCACAACATGCCCATGGACCCACAACATGACCAGGGACCCACTACATGCCCATGGACCCACTACATGCCCATGGACCCACTACATGCCCATGGACCCACAACATGACAGTAGTAGGGAAGGCGCCTCACAGGGGAATTTTTTTTTCTGGGAGAAAATTCCCCTGTGCGCCCCAAGGGTTTCAGGTGAATTTAGAAATTCCCCTGTGCGCCCCAAGGGTTTCAGGTAAATTTAGAAAATCGTGTATAGCGCTTGGGGGTTTTCAGGTAAATTTTGTCAGTCGCAGATTTTAGAAGTAAGGATTTCTTATGAGAAAAATAATTTCCGAGACTTAGAAGTTTGTTAAAGCCTTATGGGAGAAATTCAAATAACGTGTGTAGCACTTTAGGGCTTCCAGGAGAACTCTACGGACATATTTTACATGTTTTCAACTTACAAAATCGTCTATGTAAGCCTTAGTTATTCATATAAATTTAGAAAATCACCTGTGTAAGTCATTGTTTTCAGGGTTTCGTACATCACACCCCCCTCCCTCTCCCCCTTACCTCGCAATCTGTCGCCTCACCTGTGTTTACTTTACGCCCGGTCAGCCAGACCTCTTATCTTATCTTATCTTCTCATAATATCTGGACCGTCCCTCCTCTCTCTCTCTCTCTCCTTTCATTCAGTTCAACTATTTTCCAACATCGTATGTTTGCTCCTTTTCATTAAGCAAGTCAGTATGTTTGCTCCTTTTCATTAAGCAAGTCAGTTTTACACAAATAAATCATGTTAGTAAGCAAGTTCTAGCTCACGTTCCCCACCTTAGTCCCCTGTCGTATAAAGAATACTATCATTCCAATCCCTCTAAAATTTTAAAATAATCATATTTCAAATGTAGTTCAATACAGTAATTAGTTACCAAGCTCCAGCTCTTGTCCTCCGCCTTAGCTCTCTCTCGTATCTTCGTTAGTATCAGTCCAATTTCCCTGAAATTTCTACCCTCTGTATTTCAGACATAGTTTAGTAAATGCAAACAATTATCAAACTCTAGCTCTTGTCCCCAGCTTAGTTCATTTGTACAAAATCATTAGTAACAGTCCAAATTTCCCTGAAATTTCTACCCTCTGTATTTCAGACATAGTTTAGTAAATGCAAACAATTATCAAACTCTAGCTCTTGTCCCCAGCTTAGTTCATTTGTACAAAATCATTAGTAACAGTCCAAATTCCCTGAAATTTCTACCCTCTGTATTTCAGACACCGTAAATAAGATCAAAACAGTTACCAAGCTCCAGCTCTTGTCCTCCGCCTTAGCTCTCTCTCGTATCTTCGTTAGTAACAGATCAATTCCCCTGAAATTTCTACCCTCTGTATTTCAGACACCGTAAATAAAATCAAAATAGTTATCGAGCTCCAGCTCTCGTCCCCGCCTTAATTCTCTTTCGTATCTTTATAAATAACCCATCAATTTCCCTAAAATTAAAAGCAGACATACTTCAAAGTTAGTAAATAAGATCAAGTCAGTTACTGAGCTCCAGCTCTCGTCCCCGCCTTAGTTCTCTTTCATATCTTTGTAAATAAACCATCAATTTCCCTGAAATTTTTACCCTCTGTATTTCAGACATAGTAAATATGAAGTAAACAATTATAAAACTCTAGCTCTTGTCCTCTGTCCAAGCTCACTTTTGTAAAATCATTACTCTCAGTCCAAATCACCCAACTACATTTTCAGACATAGTAAATAAAAACCAGTTCAGTTATCAAGTTTCAACTCTTGTGCCCCAGCTTAGTTCATTTGTACAAGTTCTTTATTTTCCAACTAAATCACCCTGAGATTTAAGATCACCGTATTTCTAACGTAGTAAAATTAATCGGGGCATTAACCAAGCTCCATTCCCTCTGCCTTAGATCATCAGACATAAATATTTTCGATCAAGTCCGTCTCCAGCTTAACTCTTACCCTTTCCCTCCCTTACCTTCTCATCCCCAACTTATCCAAACCTTCAATAATCGTACTGTATTTGCATATTTTCTCTATATTCACTGTGTTCTTCGTATTCTCATCCGTGTTCACTCCATGTTCTTCAAAATGTTCACAGTCCCATTCAGTTCATATTTTCACAAGTATCTCCATTTTTTATGTAATCTTTCTCTTAGTCTCATTATGTTCTCTACAAATTCTAGTCATATTTTCTATGTTTTCATATTCATCACATGTTCTCTTTACAACTTTTATACTCAATATTCATGCTAACTTCCATATTTTTTGTGTTCTTTGTCAATATTCATGTTCCTCTACAAGTTCATGTTCCTCACAAGATCACTTCGTTTTCACCTTCACTTACATGTTTTCTACATTCTTTGTCATATTCTCCATGTTCTTCACAAGTCCATTATTCATTCTTTGTATTCCCTATTCTCCTTATCATGTTTTCATGTTCACTGTATTCATCAACTTTTCTTACATATGTTCTTTGCCATGTTCCCCATATGTTCTCTGGGTTTTTCCCCTTACATGTTATCTAACGTTCCTTAACTAAAAAATCTTTCAACAATCAACTAAAACATAGTCACTTTCGTCATTTCTCAACTAAACTTATTATCCAGTCAACTAAAAATAGTCAGAAATAGCCTCGTTCAACACTGTTCTTAACTAAAACAACCTTTCTCTTAGCTAAAAATTGTCAAAGGAAACTTTTTTCAGCACTTTCTTAACAGGCGCTATGTTTCATCAAGAAAAAATTGTCAAAGGAAACTTTCCAAAACTGTTCATAACTAGCTTTTATCCATCGTCAATCAACTAAAAATAATAACTTTCATCATTTCTTAACTAAACATATTCCCCATTCATCAGAAAATAACCGTGTTCTTCATGTTTCATTGTCATTTCATAACTAAAATTATCTGCCAATCATCAGAAAAAGTCATGTTCATCATGTTTTGGCTTTTGCTCAACTAAAAGTATTCATCGGTCAACTAAAAAATAGTTACTTCATCATGTTTCCTTGTCATTTCTTAACTGAAATATCACTTCTCTCATCTGAAAATAGTCAGGATTAACCTCATTCAACACCGTTCTTAACTAAAACAGCCTTTCGCTTAGCTAAAAATTGTCAAAGGAATCTTTTCAGCACTGTTCATAACTAAAATTATCCATCAATCAACAGAAAAAGCCATGTTCATCATGTTTTGTCTTTTTGCTTAACTAAATTATGTTTTGTCAAGTAAGAAAATATAGTCAAAGATATCTTTCATCGCTGTTCTTAACTGACATTATACTTTGGGGAGCACAAAAATAGTCTCCCTCGTCATATTTTGTCTTTTTCCTCAACTAAAAGAGTCAAATGTAACTTTTTCAACACTTTCGTAACTAAAATTATATATCGCTAAGTAAGAAAAATAGCCAAAGGTGCTCTCCTTTACACCAAAGTTACTCTTTGAGAAATCAAAGACACTCTTCAATACATTAAGGACTTACTCAAAGACACCAAAGTTACACTCAAAGACATCCTTCGAGACATCAAAGACATCCTTAAGACTTCAATGGGACTCTTCCATTCATCAAAGACATTCTCTAAGCCCTCAAAGTTATTCTCAGAACAATCAAAAGTTATTCCAAGGCAACAAAAGTTATTCTCAGAACAATCAAAAGTTATTCCAAGACAGCAAAAGTCATTCTCAGAGCTATCAAAATTATTCTCGGAGTCATCAAAGGTATTCTCTAACTCACTTTGGTCATTAAAGTTAATTTCTATGTTATAAAAGTTTGTCTCAGAGACATCTAAAGTTAATCTTAGAGTTATCAAATGTAATCTCTAACTCACTTTTGTTCATCAAAGTTGATCTCAGAGTTAACAAAGGTAATCTCTAACTCACTCTCGTACATCAAAGTTGTTTCAAAGACATCAAAGTTAATCTCAGAGTTATCCAAAGATATTCTCATGTCCACAAAAGTTATTCACAGAGTCGTCAAAGTTAATCCAAGACATCTTCGTTCTTAAAAGTTATTCTCAGAGACATCTAAAGTTATTCTTTAAGACAACAAAGTCTTTCTCAGAGTCATCAAAGTTATTCTCAGAGTCACCTTTGTTATTCAAAGAAGCCTTCCGAGACATCCTCGTTCAACAAAAACTGTCCTCAGAGCCATCAAAAAGTTAAATACAGTCGTCAAAGTTATTCTCTAAGTATCTTTTCGTTCATCAGAGAAGCTTTCTAAGACATCTTTGTTCATCCAAGTTGTTCTCTAAGACATCAATCTTGTTCTCTAAGACATCAAAGATGTTCTCTAAATCATAAAGTTAATCTCTAAGTCACCTTCATTCTTCAGAGAAACTTTCCAAAACATCTTTGTTCATCAAAGTTATTCTCAGAGTTAACAAAGGTAATCTCTAACTCACTCTCGTTCGTCAAAGTTAATCCAAGACATCATCTTTCATCAAAGATATTTTCAGAGACATCTAAAGTTAATTTCTATGTTATAAAGTTATTCTCAGAGACATCTAAAGTTAATCTTGCTCATCAAAGTTGTTCTCTAAACATCAATGTTGTTCTCCAAGACATCAAAGATGTTCTCAAAATCATAAAAGTTATTCCCAGAGCTATCAAAGTTATTCTCAAAGTCATCAAAGTTATTCAAAGAGCTAACAAAAGTTATTCTCTAAGTAACCTTTCGTTCATCAGAGAAGCTTTCTAAGACATCTTCGTTCATCAATGTTGTTCTCCAAGACATCAAAGATGTTCTCAAAATCATAAAAGTTATTCCCAGAGCTATCAAAGTTAATCTCAGAGTTATCCAAAGATATTCTCATGTCCACAAAAGTTATTCCAAGAGACGTCAAAGTTGTTTCAAAGACATCAAAGTTAATCTCAGAGTTATCCAAAGACATTCTCAGAGACATCTAAAGTTATTCTCTAAGACATCAAAGTTAATCTCAGAGTTATCCAAAGACATTCTCTAAGTAACCTTTCGTTCATCAGAGAAGCTTTCTAAGACATCTTCGTTCATCAATGTTGATCTCTAAGTCACCTTTGTTCATCAAAGAAACTCGCCTTCTTCCATCAAGCTATACTTTAAGACAACATTGTTGTTCTCTAAGACATCTTCAGGCATAAAATTTCTCCCCAAAATGTAACTAGTTCAGCTTTTCATACCAAACCTGCATTTCTGTTAAAACATATTTTCTTAGTTGCTTTACCCTAAAACTGTTCTCTGAACTACACTGTTCAAACCTACGTAACCTATCCTCTCCACCCAATGTTACTTAGTTAACGTAACGTTCCTAAACCTAACTTTACCTATCCTATCCTAACATAACTTACCTTACCTTACATACCTTTCCTAACTTAACCTGCTTAACCTATCTTACCTAACTTTACCTATATTACCTTACCATACCTTACCTATCTTACCTGACTTTACCTATCTTACCTAACTTAACCTGCATAACCTAATTTTACCTATGTTACCTTACCTATCTTACCTAACCTAACCTAACCTAACTTTACCTATGTTACCTTACCTTACCTATCTTACCTGACTTTACCTATCTTACCTAACTTAACCTGCATAACCTAACTTTACCTATCCTAACTTAACTTACCTAACTTATTCTGCTTAACATAACTTACCTTACCTTCCCTATCTTACCTATCCTAACATAACTTACCTTACCTTCCCTAACTTAACCTAACTTTACCTATCCTAACTTACCTACATTACCTAACTTAACTTAACCTGCTTAACCTAACTTACCTTACCTAACTTATATAACTTATCTTACCTATCCTAACGTAACCTAACTTGCTTTACCTAACTTAATCTTACATTCCCAAACTGATGTATCCTAACTTATCTAGTCCAACCAGACATGATCTAACTTAAGTATTCCTTCTTGTCTTTGTGTTTCGTCAATCATTGTCTCATATTCATTTACTCATTTCATTAGTTAATTTCTCAAATGGACGTTTTTGCATTTCAAGTGCTATTTGTTAGAGATTGGATATTTAAGCATTTCAAAGAATTTTTGTTATATATGGGCATTTACTCATTTCAAGGGATAATTTCTCAAATGGACGTTTTTGCATTTCAAGTGTTATTTGTTTAAGATTGGGTATTTAACCATTTCAAAGGATTTTTGTTATATATGGGAACTTACTCGTTTCAAGGGCTAATTTCTCAAATGGTCATTTTTGCAGATCAAGGGTTATTTGTTAAAGTTCATCAAGTTGCCCATAAGTTGTATTTAGTAGGTTCTATCATATGTTCTTATTCCCCAACCCCTTAACCTAACCTCTTGTAATCTTAGTGTATTTAGTAGGTTCTATCTTATGTTCTTATTCCCCAACCCTTTAACCTAACCTTTCAGATGTAGTTTATTGTGTTTTTGACATATTTGTTGAATATATTATCCTTTTCATAACCTTTCAGATGTAGTTTGTTGAATATATTATCCTTTTCCTAACCTTTCAGATGTAGTTTTGTTTCTCCTTTTTGTATATTTTTACCCAAACCTTCTTTCCTTCTTTTACTTTGATTCTCCTACTCCTTCTAACCCTCCTTTTCTATCTCTCTCCCTTATTCTCTCTCTTCCTCCCCCTCTCTCTCCCTCATTTGCTCAAATGCTCTCTTGTTTCTCAAATTCAAGTCTTATTGCTCCCATTCTCACACCCTCATTCTCATTCACTTAGTTTTTCTTTTTCTCAATTCAAGTCTTAGTGCTCCCATGCCCACTCTCTCATTCTCTCTTCTTTGGTCCCATTCTCTTCCGCCCCCTCTCTCTTACTCCTTGCTCTTCTTTCATGCTCTCACTCCCTTGAGCTCTTGTTTCTCAATTTCAAGTCTTAGTAGATCTGATTCTTTACTATTGTAATTTTATTATTACTAAGATAAAGAATGAACTTATATGTGAAATCAAAGTAAAAGAAGGAAAGAAGGTTTGGGTAAAAATATACAAAAAGGAGAAACAAAACTACATCTGAAAGGTTAGGAAAAGGATAATATATTCAACAAACTACATCTGAAAGGTTATGAAAAGGATAATATATTCAACAAATATGTCAAAAACACAATAAACTACATCTGAAAGGTTAGGTTAAAGGGTTGGGGAATAAGAACATAAGATAGAACCTACTAAATACACTAAGATTACAAGAGGTTAGGTTAAGGGGTTGGGGAATAAGAACATATGATAGAACCTACTAAATACAACTTATGGGCAACTTGATGAACTTTAACAAATAACCCTTGATCTGCAAAAATGACCATTTGAGAAATTAGCCCTTGAAACGAGTAAGTTCCCATATATAACAAAAATCCTTTGAAATGGTTAAATACCCAATCTTAAACAAATAACACTTGAAATGCAAAAACGTCCATTTGAGAAATTATCCCTTGAAATGAGTAAATGCCCATATATAACAAAAATTCTTTGAAATGCTTAAATATCCAATCTCTAACAAATAGCACTTGAAATGCAAAAACGTCCATTTGAGAAATTAACTAATGAAATGAGTAAATGAATATGAGACAATGATTGACGAAACACAAAGACAAGAAGGAATACTTAAGTTAGATCATGTCTGGTTGGACTAGATAAGTTAGGATACATCAGTTTGGGAATGTAAGATTAAGTTAGGTAAAGCAAGTTAGGTTACGTTAGGATAGGTAAGATAAGTTATATAAGTTAGGTAAGGTAAGTTAGGTTAAGCAGGTTAAGTTAAGTTAGGTAATGTAGGTAAGTTAGGATAGGTAAAGTTAGGTTAAGTTAGGGAAGGTAAGGTAAGTTATGTTAGGATAGGTAAGATAGGGAAGGTAAGGTAAGTTATGTTAAGCAGAATAAGTTAGGTAAGTTAAGTTAGGATAGGTAAAGTTAGGTTATGCAGGTTAAGTTAGGTAAGATAGGTAAAGTCAGGTAAGATAGGTAAGGTAAGGTAACATAGGTAAAGTTAGGTTAGGTTAGGTTAGGTAAGATAGGTAAGGTAACATAGGTAAAATTAGGTTATGCAGGTTAAGTTAGGTAAGATAGGTAAAGTCAGGTAAGATAGGTAAGGTATGGTAAGGTAATATAGGTAAAGTTAGGTAAGATAGGTTAAGCAGGTTAAGTTAGGAAAGGTATGTAAGGTAAGGTAAGTTATGTTAGGATAGGATAGGTAAAGTTAGGTTTAGGAACGTTACGTTAACTAAGTAACATTGGGTGGAGAGGATAGGTTACGTAGGTTTGAACAGTGTAGTTCAGAGAACAGTTTTAGGGTAAAGCAACTAAGAAAATATGTTTTAACAGAAATGCAGGTTTGGTATGAAAAGCTGAACTAGTTACATTTTGGGGAGAAATTTTATGCCTGAAGATGTCTTAGAGAACAACAATGTTGTCTTAAAGTATAGCTTGATGGAAGAAGGCGAGTTTCTTTGATGAACAAAGGTGACTTAGAGATCAACATTGATGAACGAAGATGTCTTAGAAAGCTTCTCTGATGAACGAAAGGTTACTTAGAGAATGTCTTTGGATAACTCTGAGATTAACTTTGATGTCTTAGAGAATAACTTTAGATGTCTCTGAGAATGTCTTTGGATAACTCTGAGATTAACTTTGATGTCTTTGAAACAACTTTGACGTCTCTTGGAATAACTTTTGTGGACATGAGAATATCTTTGGATAACTCTGAGATTAACTTTGATAGCTCTGGGAATAACTTTTATGATTTTGAGAACATCTTTGATGTCTTGGAGAACAACATTGATGAACGAAGATGTCTTAGAAAGCTTCTCTGATGAACGAAAGGTTACTTAGAGAATAACTTTTGTTAGCTCTTTGAATAACTTTGATGACTTTGAGAATAACTTTGATAGCTCTGGGAATAACTTTTATGATTTTGAGAACATCTTTGATGTCTTGGAGAACAACATTGATGTTTAGAGAACAACTTTGATGAGCAAGATTAACTTTAGATGTCTCTGAGAATAACTTTATAACATAGAAATTAACTTTAGATGTCTCTGAAAATATCTTTGATGAAAGATGATGTCTTGGATTAACTTTGACGAACGAGAGTGAGTTAGAGATTACCTTTGTTAACTCTGAGAATAACTTTGATGAACAAAGATGTTTTGGAAAGTTTCTCTGAAGAATGAAGGTGACTTAGAGATTAACTTTATGATTTAGAGAACATCTTTGATGTCTTAGAGAACAAGATTGATGTCTTAGAGAACAACTTGGATGAACAAAGATGTCTTAGAAAGCTTCTCTGATGAACGAAAAGATACTTAGAGAATAACTTTGACGACTGTATTTAACTTTTTGATGGCTCTGAGGACAGTTTTTGTTGAACGAGGATGTCTCGGAAGGCTTCTTTGAATAACAAAGGTGACTCTGAGAATAACTTTGATGACTCTGAGAAAGACTTTGTTGTCTTAAAGAATAACTTTAGATGTCTCTGAGAATAACTTTTAAGAACGAAGATGTCTTGGATTAACTTTGACGACTCTGTGAATAACTTTTGTGGACATGAGAATATCTTTGGATAACTCTGAGATTAACTTTGATGTCTTTGAAACAACTTTGATGTACGAGAGTGAGTTAGAGATTACCTTTGTTAACTCTGAGATCAACTTTGATGAACAAAAGTGAGTTAGAGATTACATTTGATAACTCTAAGATTAACTTTAGATGTCTCTGAGACAAACTTTTATAACATAGAAATTAACTTTAATGACCAAAGTGAGTTAGAGAATACCTTTGATGACTCCGAGAATAATTTTGATAGCTCTGAGAATGACTTTTGCTGTCTTGGAATAACTTTTGATTGTTCTGAGAATAACTTTTGTTGCCTTGGAATAACTTTTGATTGTTCTGAGAATAACTTTGAGGGCTTAGAGAATGTCTTTGATGAATGGAAGAGTCCCATTGAAGTCTTAAGGATGTCTTTGATGTCTCGAAGGATGTCTTTGAGTGTAACTTTGGTGTCTTTGAGTAAGTCCTTAATGTATTGAAGAGTGTCTTTGATTTCTCAAAGAGTAACTTTGGTGTAAAGGAGAGCACCTTTGGCTATTTTTCTTACTTAGCGATATATAATTTTAGTTACGAAAGTGTTGAAAAAGTTACATTTGACTCTTTTAGTTGAGGAAAAAGACAAAATATGACGAGGGAGACTATTTTTGTGCTCCCCAAAGTATAATGTCAGTTAAGAACAGCGATGAAAGATATCTTTGACTATATTTTCTTACTTGACAAAACATAATTTAGTTAAGCAAAAAGACAAAACATGATGAACATGGCTTTTTCTGTTGATTGATGGATAATTTTAGTTATGAACAGTGCTGAAAAGATTCCTTTGACAATTTTTAGCTAAGCGAAAGGCTGTTTTAGTTAAGAACGGTGTTGAATGAGGTTAATCCTGACTATTTTCAGATGAGAGAAGTGATATTTCAGTTAAGAAATGACAAGGAAACATGATGAAGTAACTATTTTTTAGTTGACCGATGAATACTTTTAGTTGAGCAAAAGCCAAAACATGATGAACATGACTTTTTCTGATGATTGGCAGATAATTTTAGTTATGAAATGACAATGAAACATGAAGAACACGGTTATTTTCTGATGAATGGGGAATATGTTTAGTTAAGAAATGATGAAAGTTATTATTTTTAGTTGATTGACGATGGATAAAAGCTAGTTATGAACAGTTTTGGAAAGTTTCCTTTGACAATTTTTTCTTGATGAAACATAGCGCCTGTTAAGAAAGTGCTGAAAAAAGTTTCCTTTGACAATTTTTAGCTAAGAGAAAGGTTGTTTTAGTTAAGAACAGTGTTGAACGAGGCTATTTCTGACTATTTTTAGTTGACTGGATAATAAGTTTAGTTGAGAAATGACGAAAGTGACTATGTTTTAGTTGATTGTTGAAAGATTTTTTAGTTAAGGAACGTTAGATAACATGTAAGGGGAAAAACCCAGAGAACATATGGGGAACATGGCAAAGAACATATGTAAGAAAAGTTGATGAATACAGTGAACATGAAAACATGATAAGGAGAATAGGGAATACAAAGAATGAATAATGGACTTGTGAAGAACATGGAGAATATGACAAAGAATGTAGAAAACATGTAAGTGAAGGTGAAAACGAAGTGATCTTGTGAGGAACATGAACTTGTAGAGGAACATGAATATTGACAAAGAACACAAAAAATATGGAAGTTAGCATGAATATTGAGTATAAAAGTTGTAAAGAGAACATGTGATGAATATGAAAACATAGAAAATATGACTAGAATTTGTAGAGAACATAATGAGACTAAGAGAAAGATTACATAAAAAATGGAGATACTTGTGAAAATATGAACTGAATGGGACTGTGAACATTTTGAAGAACATGGAGTGAACACGGATGAGAATACGAAGAACACAGTGAATATAGAGAAAATATGCAAATACAGTACGATTATTGAAGGTTTGGATAAGTTGGGGATGAGAAGGTAAGGGAGGGAAAGGGTAAGAGTTAAGCTGGAGACGGACTTGATCGAAAATATTTATGTCTGATGATCTAAGGCAGAGGGAATGGAGCTTGGTTAATGCCCCGATTAATTTTACTACGTTAGAAATACGGTGATCTTAAATCTCAGGGTGATTTAGTTGGAAAATAAAGAACTTGTACAAATGAACTAAGCTGGGGCACAAGAGTTGAAACTTGATAACTGAACTGGTTTTTATTTACTATGTCTGAAAATGTAGTTGGGTGATTTGGACTGAGAGTAATGATTTTACAAAAGTGAGCTTGGACAGAGGACAAGAGCTAGAGTTTTATAATTGTTTACTTCATATTTACTATGTCTGAAATACAGAGGGTAAAAATTTCAGGGAAATTGATGGTTTATTTACAAAGATATGAAAGAGAACTAAGGCGGGGACGAGAGCTGGAGCTCAGTAACTGACTTGATCTTATTTACTAACTTTGAAGTATGTCTGCTTTTAATTTTAGGGAAATTGATGGGTTATTTATAAAGATACGAAAGAGAATTAAGGCGGGGACGAGAGCTGGAGCTCGATAACTATTTTGATTTTATTTACGGTGTCTGAAATACAGAGGGTAGAAATTTCAGGGGAATTGATCTGTTACTAACGAAGATACGAGAGAGAGCTAAGGCGGAGGACAAGAGCTGGAGCTTGGTAACTGTTTTGATCTTATTTACGGTGTCTGAAATACAGAGGGTAGAAATTTCAGGGAATTTGGACTGTTACTAATGATTTTGTACAAATGAACTAAGCTGGGGACAAGAGCTAGAGTTTGATAATTGTTTGCATTTACTAAACTATGTCTGAAATACAGAGGGTAGAAATTTCAGGGAAATTTGGACTGTTACTAATGATTTTGTACAAATGAACTAAGCTGGGGACAAGAGCTAGAGTTTGATAATTGTTTGCATTTACTAAACTATGTCTGAAATACAGAGGGTAGAAATTTCAGGGAAATTGGACTGATACTAACGAAGATACGAGAGAGAGCTAAGGCGGAGGACAAGAGCTGGAGCTTGGTAACTAATTACTGTATTGAACTACATTTGAAATATGATTATTTTAAAATTTTAGAGGGATTGGAATGATAGTATTCTTTATACGACAGGGGACTAAGGTGGGGAACGTGAGCTAGAACTTGCTTACTAACATGATTTATTTGTGTAAAACTGACTTGCTTAATGAAAAGGAGCAAACATACTGACTTGCTTAATGAAAAGGAGCAAACATACGATGTTGGAAAATAGTTGAACTGAATGAAAGGAGAGAGAGAGAGAGAGGAGGGACGGTCCAGATATTATGAGAAGATAAGATAAGATAAGAGGTCTGGCTGACCGGGCGTAAAGTAAACACAGGTGAGGCGACAGATTGCGAGGTAAGGGGGAGAGGGAGGGGGGTGTGATGTACGAAACCCTGAAAACAATGACTTACACAGGTGATTTTCTAAATTTATATGAATAACTAAGGCTTACATAGACGATTTTGTAAGTTGAAAACATGTAAAATATGTCCGTAGAGTTCTCCTGGAAGCCCTAAAGTGCTACACACGTTATTTGAATTTCTCCCATAAGGCTTTAACAAACTTCTAAGTCTCGGAAATTATTTTTCTCATAAGAAATCCTTACTTCTAAAATCTGCGACTGACAAAATTTACCTGAAAACCCCCAAGCGCTATACACGATTTTCTAAATTTACCTGAAACCCTTGGGGCGCACAGGGGAATTTCTAAATTCACCTGAAACCCTTGGGGCGCACAGGGGAATTTTCTCCCAGAAAAAAAAATTCCCCTGTGAGGCGCCTTCCCTACTACTCATGACCAGGGACCCACTACATGCCCATGGACCCACTACATGCCCATGGACCCACTACATGCCCATGGACCCACTACATGCCCATGGACCCACAACATGCCCATGGACCCACAACATGACCATGGACCCACAACATGCCCAGGGACCTACTACATGCCCATGGACCCACAACATGACCATGGACCCACTACATGCCCATGGACCCACTACATGCCCATGGACCCACAACATGACCATGGACCCACAACATGCCCAGGGACCCACAACATGCCCATGGACCCACACCATGCCCATAGACCCACTACATGCCCATGGACCCACAACATGCCCATGGACCCACTACACTCTCTCTCTCCCCCCCCCTCCCTCTCCCCCACGCCCCCCACCCCATACACGCCACACTGAGTCAAGACTTTTTTCACTAAAATAAAGTTAGAAAAAACAATCACATGCATGTGTGTAACTTATACAGTATACACCCGACCACCGGGAGTATACACCCGACCACCGGGAGTATACACCCGACCACCGGGAGTATACACCCGACCACCGGAGTATACACCCGACCACCGGGAGTATACACCCGACCACCGGAGTATACACCCGACCACCGGGAGTATACACCCGACCACCGGAGTATACACCCGACCACCGGGAGTATACACCCGACCACCGGAGTATACACCCGACCACCGGGAGTATACACCCGACCACCGGAGTATACACCCGACCACCGGGAGTATACACCCGACCACCGGAGTATACACCCGACCACCGGGAGTATACACCCGACCACCGGGAGTATACACCCGACCACCGGGAGTATACACCCGACCACCGGGAGTATACACCCGACCACCGGGAGTATACACCCGACCACCGTGAGTATACACCCGACCACCGGGAGTATACACCCGACCACCGGGAGTATACACCCGACCACCGGGAGTATACACCCGACCACCGTGAGTATACAAATGGTCAGTATGTCTTCACATACCTGGCAGGTGCATGACTCAACATGCTGCAGGGTGCATGACTCAACATGCTGCAGGGTGCATGACTCAACATGCTGCAGGGTGCATGACTCAACATGCTGCAGGGTGCATGACTCAACAACCTGCAGGGTGCATGACTCAACATGCTGCAGGGTGCATGACTCAACATGCTGCAGGGTGCATGACTCAACATGCTGCAGGGTGCATGACTCAACAACCTGCAGGGTGCATGACTCAACATGCTGCAGGGTGCAGGACTCAACATGCTGCAGGGTGCATGACTCAACATGCTGCAGGGTGCATGACTCAACAACCTGCAGGGTGCATGACTCAACATGCTGCAGGGTGCATGACTCAACAACCTGCAGGGTGCATGACTCAACAACCTGCAGGGTGCATGACTCAACATGCTGCAGGGTGCATGACTCAACATGCTGCAGGGTGCATGACTCAACATGCTGCAGGGTGCATGACTCAACATGCTGCAGGGTGCATGACTCAACATGCTGCAGGGTGCATGACTCAACATGCTGCAGGGTGCATGACTCAACAACCTGCAGGGTGCATGACTCAACATGCTGCAGGGTGCATGACTCAACAACCTGCAGGGTGCATGACTCAACATGCTGCAGGGTGCATGACTCAACATGCTGCAGGGTGCATGACTCAACATGCTGCAGGGTGCATGACTCAACATGCTGCAGGGTGCATGACTCAACATGCTGCAGGGTGCAGGACTCAACATGCTGCAGGGTGCATGACTCAACATGCTGCAGGGTGCATGACTCAACAACCTGCAGGGTGCATGACTCAACATGCTGCAGGGTGCATGACTCAACATGCTGCAGGGTGCATGACTCAACATGCTGCAGGGTGCATGACTCAACATGCTGCAGGGTGCATGACTCAACATGCTGCAGGGTGCAGGACTCAACATGCTGCAGGGTGCATGACTCAACATGCTGCAGGGTGCATGACTCAACAACCTGCAGGGTGCATGACTCAACATGCTGCAGGGTGCATGACTCAACATGCTGCAGGGTGCATGACTCAACATGCTGCAGGGTGCATGACTCAACATGCTGCAGGGTGCATGACTCAACATGCTGCAGGGTGCATGACTCAACATGCTGCAGGGTGCATGACTCAACAACCTGCAGGGTGCATGACTCAACATGCTGCAGGGTGCATGACTCAACATGCTGCAGGGTGCATGACTCAACATGCTGCAGGGTGCATGACTCAACATGCTGCAGGGTGCATGACTCAACATGCTGCAGGGTGCATGACTCAACATGCTGCAGGGTGCATGACTCAACAACCTGCAGGGTGCATGACTCAACAACCTGCAGGGTGCATGACTCAACAACCTGCAGGGTGCATGACTCAACAACCTGCAGGGTGCATGACTCAACATGCTGCAGGGTGCATGACTCAACATGCTGCAGGGTGCATGACTCAACATGCTGCAGGGTGCATGACTCAACATGCTGCAGGGTGCATGACTCAACATGCTGCAGGGTGCATGACTCAACAACCTGCAGGGTGCAGGACTGAACATGCTGCTGGGCTGCTCGATTACGTTAGGCTACGTTAGGATCGGATGTTTTAGTACACCATTTCCTGGCCGCTGTGGCAACTTGAGAGGACGGGTTGACTCATCATCAGAGACAGATAGATAGAGAGAGAGAGAGAGAGAGAGAGAGAGAGAGTCTCTTTCTGGCTGTTATAATTTCCATAAGAGAGAAGCATGTAGGGGAGGTTCAACAAGGTTCACCGCGGTGATTGTTCTCTCACCTCTCACTACCATAGTTTAATGTCTTCATTTCCTCCTGACATGGGACTGTGTCTTCCTCTCTTGTGATAGCTTCCTTTGTCAGGGTCTCTTCCTTAGCCGGGGTCTCTGTCACGGTCTCTTCCTTAGCCAGGGAGGTCTCTGTCATGGTCTCTCCCTTAGCCGGGGTCTCTGTCGCGGTCTCTCCCTTAGCCGGGGTCTCTGTCGTGGTCTCTTCCTTAGCCGGGGTCTCTGTCGTGGTCTCTTCCTTAGCCGGGGTCTCTGTCATGGTCTCTTCCATGACAGAGACCTTCCATGGTCTCTTGTACAATGGTCTCCTCCGGAATGTCCCCAATTCCACTACTAGCGAAAGGTTCTCCCGGGACGCTCCGGTCCTCCAGCAGCACACACATCTTTCTCCTCCTCTTCCTTATCTTGCTTTACACTGAATCCTACATTTATTTCACTTTCATCGTTTTTCATCTTTTCCTCATAACCCCCCCAAGTCCCCCCATGTGTGGGTGGGGGGGGCTGGGGGGCGGGAGGGGGGCGAGGCAGCGTCCGCCCGCACTGACCGGCCCCCGGGCGAGGCCAGCGTCCTTTTTTTCATCGGTTCTTTCTTTAATCCAGGACTAAACCTGGAGGGAGAGCGAGGGGCCGCCTGGACGCTGTGAAACTTTCCCAAATTGAAATGGAAGTGCCTACAACCGACTCCAGACGCCCGCACTTTATTTGTCGCTCCCTCCCTCCCTCCCTTCCTTCGTTCTGGTTATATTCCTACTCTCCATCTCTCTCTCTCCATCTCTCTCTCTCCATCTCTCTCTCCTTTCCTTCCTCTCTCGCTTCCAGTTCTTAACTTCTTTTCCACATTCATCGTCAAATTTGTCACCTCTACTCTCACGGTTAGAATAGACGCAATGGTTATAATGCTTTCACTATTCTCACCTCTGCTCCAACACCATGCACCACCCTCACCTCTGCTCCAACACCATGCACCACCCTCACCTCTGCTCCAACACCTTGCACCACCCTCACCTCTGCTCCAACACCATGCACCACCCTCACCTCTACTCCAACACCTTGCACCACCCTCACCTCTGCTCCAACACCATGCACCACCCTCACCTCTACTCCAACACCATGCACCACCCTCACCTCTACTCCAACACCATGCACCACCCTCACCTCTACTCCAACACCATGCACCACCCTCACCTCTACTCCAACACCATTCCGTCAACAAAACCATCACCTTCACCACACACACACGAGGAGAGTGGAGAGTGTGAGGCCAGCAGACAGGAGAGTGGAGAGTGTGAGGCCAGCAGACAGGAGAGTGGAGAGTGTGAGGCCAGCAGACAGGAGAGTGGAGAGTGTGAGGCCAGCAGACAGGAGAGTGGAGAGTGTGAGGCCAGCAGACAGGAGAGTGGAGAGTGTGAGGCCAGCAGACAGGAGAGTGGAGAGTGTGAGGCCAGCAGACAGGAGAGTGGAGAGTGTGAGGCCAGCAGACAGGAGAGTGGAGAGTGTGAGGCCAGCCGACAGGAGAGTGGAGAGTGTGAGGCCAGCAGACAGGAGAGTGGCAATACCAGAAGGTCAGAGAATTCCTGAAGGAGGTAGACTGGGGCAGAGAACACAAGAGGACAGTCAACACAGGACATGTTGCACTACCTTACAAACTTAAAGAAACTGAAGAAAGATTTATCACACCACTAAGGGTTAAAGGAAGCAAGACGAGCATTGGACCATGCTTCAACAGCCACTGTCTGCAAGCAAAAAAGCATGAAAGTATAGAGAACACAGAACACAAGGAAATCACAGTGTGTACAAAGAGGCCAGAAATTAGTGGAGAGTCGGAGAAAACGAGGAGAGTGGGAGAAACAGTACGAGAATAACATTACATACAAGGCTAAGTCCCAGCCAAAGCTGTTCCATTGCCTCACCAGGAGGAAAATGATTCAATATGATCAGGTGTTAAGACTTGAAAAAAGTGAGAGAGAGGACAGAGAAAATGATGAGGTATGCAAAGAACTTACCAGAAGCTTCCTGGCACTATTCAAGTATTCAACCTGACGTGCCACTAGCGCTTACACCCAAGCTGATCAGGCATTTCCACAGGAAAGCCTCACTGAAATAACAGTGTCACCAGAAGAAGAAGCAACTACAGGAATTTGATGTGACAAAAGCCGTGGGACCAGACAAAATATTACCTTGGCTACTAAAAAAGTCAGCTGAAGCATTGTGCCGCCCACTTGCCTGAATATTTAATGCCTCTTTTGAATCGGGAGAACTTCCTGAATGCTGGAAAAAGACTGACGTGGTGCCACTGTACAAGTAAGGGGGGAAGACAGATACTGGTAAACTACAAACCACAACCACTAACAAGTATCCCATGCAAATTGCAAGAGAAACTAATCTGAAGCGGACTAGTAGAACAGGTAAACTATGTCTCAAGGCAGCATTTAGTAAAGGAAAATCCTGTTTGACAAACTTACCAGAATGACTAAAATCAAACAAGAGAGAGAAGGACGGGCAGACTGCATATTCTTCGACTGTTAGAAAGAATTTGATACGGTCCCACACGAAAGACTCTTACACAAACTAGAGAAGCAGGCTGGTATATCTGGAAGAGTCCAAACGTGGGTCAGAGACTATCTCTCAGGAAGGAAGCGTTACAGAGTTCTCTGTAAAGGGTTACAGAGGAGGCAGAGACGTGAGAGTGGAGACAGGTTACCAGTGGAGCACCACAAGTGTCAGTTCTCGAGCTCGTACTGTTTCTGATAAATTTCAACGAACTGATAAAGGAAATTGGCTCCATCTTGTCAAAATTTGCATATGATGCATAACTGATGGGAAAAGTCAGGACAGAGATAGATGGCATGGCATTGCAAATGGATTTGGACATATTGCAGAAGTGGTCTGAAAAAGGGCTGCTAGAGTTTACCCTAGACGAGTTCAAAGATATGAGGACTGAACAGGAGTGCTAAGGTCAGTGCAGCAGTAGAGGATGAAGCTAAGACAGATTCTTCAATCAGAAAAGGAGAATGAGCTGAGAGTGGACATAACCCCAAATCTGATCCCAGAAGCCCACATTACCAGAATAACAACAGTCGAAAATGGCATTCTGGCCAACATCCGTGTATCCTTCAGAAACTGGACAATGGGGGTTTACAGATCCTATATACAGCGATGGTGAGATCCACACTTGCATATGTATTCCCAGCATGGGACCCTTACCTGACAGAGGACAAGGAGAAACTAGAACATGTCAAGAGACTTGCAACATGACTCGTTCCTGAGTTGAAGGGTTGCAGCTATGAGGAAATACTGAAAGAACTTGACCTTACCACACTGGAGGAAAGATAAGATAGACGGGATATGATAACAACATATAAGATTCTCATGAAAATTCATAAGGTAGACAAAACAGCATTGTTCAAACCAGTAAAAGCAGAACCAGGGGTCATAGACGGGAACTCGACGCAAATGAGTCATAGGAATCCTTCTTGAGGTTATCTTGAGATGATTTCGGGACTTAGAGCGTCTCGGCGGCCCGGTCCTCGACCAGGCCTCCTTTTTGTTACACACCCCCAGGAAGCAGCCCGTAACAGCTGTCTAACTATCAGGTAACAGGGCCGTCAGGGTGAAAGAAACATTTTGCCCGTTTTCTCCGCCTCCACCGGGGATCAAACCCGGAACCTCAGGACTACGAATCAGAAGCGCTGTCCACCCAGCTGTCAGGAGCCCTTATGTCATGGGGATGTCAGAAAGAACATTTTCAGTGTTAAAGCTGTCAGTGTTTCCCTAAGTGGAACAGGCTAGCGGTAGAAGTCGTTGATATTAATTAAATTCAAAATGTTAAATGTAAATATGATAAAAACGTGAGAAATGAGTCATTGCTTTAATCTAAGAACGTTTGGAAGGCGGGGCCAGGAGCCTAGCTCGACCCTGCAGGCACCTCTAGGTGAGTACACACACACACACACACACACACACACACACACACACACACACACACACACACACATACACACAGTGAAATTAGAAAGAACTTTTTTAGTGTCCGAGTGGTTGACAGATGGAATGCATTGAATGAATGAATGAAGTGATGTGGTGGAGGCTGACTCCATACACAGTTTCAAGTGTAGATATAATAGAGCCCAATAGGCTCAGGAACGTGTACACCTGTTGACTGACGGTTGAGAGCCGGGACCAAAGAGCTAAAGCTCAACCTCCGCAAGCACAACTAGGTGAGTACAAATAGGTGAACACACACACACACGTGAGTATGTGTGTGTGTGTGTCCAACATTAATGAGAAGAGCGGGGGAGGGAGGGGGAAAGCGAGGTGTGGGGGGGGTGGCAAGTATCCCCGGGGGAAGGGGGGTGCCTCCCCCCCCCGACCAGTGCCAGGGACAACTTCACCAGCGGACACTACATCATGCCCGCCTGGTGAATAAATAAAGTCACCACTTCTTAGCTTCAGAATAAAGAGAGATAATCCACTCCTCCGCCAGAGAGAGGGAGGGAGGGAGGGAGGTAATCCACTTAAATCCCCAGAGCAAGAAAATTATATATTAAACTCTTCTCGGACGCAAGATTCCCTACCGTGAGGGAGTTAAATGAGTTGTAAGAAAGGATGTTAATAGTACAGTGAGGGAGATAATCTTTCTTTCTAGGTAGGAAAGGTAATATGGGCGGCGTCTTGGGAAGAAGGGAGTGTGGCCAGGAGGCAATGAGCGTCTTCTTGAGTTGTGGGTGAGAGAAAATCAGTCTGGATGTTATTTACAATAAGAATAATCATAGACGGAAAAGTGAATATCATGCTTGAGCCTTTTGTGGCCCCTCTCACACCACGGTGGCCACCTGCTGCACCATGCTGGCCACCTGCTGCACCACGGTGGCCACCTGCTGCACCACGCTGGCCACCTGCACCACCTGCACCACCTGCACACACGGAGAAGGATGACAGGGCAGATGGCCTTCCACCAGCCGCCCGACACCACCCACACCAGTAAGGACAGAGTGGTGTAGTACTCGTGCCTTTGAGAAGAAACTATAGCTTTTAGAGAGGTAACTTTCAGATCAATCTTTAATACATTCCAGCCTGGAAAATCCTGCAGGATATACTGGAATTTTCTGTTGATACCTATATAGAAAAGTCCTGAAGTGTGATATATAAATTAAGCAATTACTTTCACAAAATATTTACTGGCATTAAATACTTGGAGACATATTCCTCTATTGTCTTAACTTGTTGTTTATCAGTCTTAATGAAATTCCAGAATTTCTCCGGCAATTTCTCTAGAAACAACTGATATAATGTATTTCTGCTTCGAGGGAAAGTTTCGAATGTGGATGTTGGCGTATTTTATCATTATCTGGGACTATATTATCTCATGATGTAGTGTTGTGCTTCATAGATTATGGCCATGTATAGCTGTTGTGGAGGTGACCTGACCTGCCCCTCACCCAGGGAGGTGAGGGGCACTACCTCACCCAGGGAGGAGGTGAGGGGCACTACCTCACCCAGGGTGGTGAGGGACACTACCTCACCCAGGGTGGTGAGGGACACTACCTCACCCAGGGTGGTGAGGGACACTACCTCACCCAGGGAGGTGAGGGACACTACCTCACCCAGGGAGGTGAGGGACACTACCTCACCCAGGGAGGTGAGGCAGGGATGCTACAGACGCCTGCAGTCATCCCGCTACAGCAGCTCTTGCCCACCAGAGCGAGAGGTGGACGGAGAGAGGTTCTCAGTGCTGCGTGTCAGCCTCCTTCATGTGACCACAAGCTGGCAATACATCATCAGGAGGAAGCACTAACTAACCCAGTATGACACTGTAGATCCTGATCATTCACTGTTTCAGAAAATAACTTGTATAAAATTCCTATATGTTTACACGGTGTAGTATGAGAGTATGAGCTTGGTTAGAGAGCAGTTAATGACTGTCGTTAATCACTAACAGGTAATCACTAACTGGATGAACATAAGACTTGTGACGAAGGGAGCCACACACACGCTAGGCCCTCAGGACAGGGCGAGAACATGCACTTACCTCGGGGAAAAAGAACAAAAGAGACGGGAAAAAAAAACATGTGATGAGTTGAGATTTAAGATTTTCTCGCGGGTTCGCTAGACCAGCGTCAAGAAATAGCCCCGCGGCCCTCGTTAGAATCTCCCGCCCCGAAGTGGACATCAACAAGGAATTGATTTCAGCCTGGGAAACACAATCTGTCCCAGGGCAGGGGGTCAGACACGAGGTGGGGGAGTGGGGGGGCAGGTGTGGGGGTCGGGAGGGGTGGCCCAGGTGTGGGGGTCGGGATGAGGGAGGGGGGGAAATAGTGGAGAGGAATTTGAGGGGGGGGGCGGTGTGTGCAGAGAGGCGATTTTATTACTTTGTCAGTGCTTATGTTTTTAAAAGTATATTAATCTTCATATTTTTACACTTCTATATTAATGTGTCAATCTACTCAACACGTTCATCAAATTCGTTCAATTTGTGGGAATTATAGTGCCATTAGAGTTGAACACCATGAAACAGAGCTTGACCAGTAGTTACCAGTGATAGTTTCATCTTGAAGTACTTCAGGACCAGCTGCAAGGTGTTCAGCTCAACAAACAGCGGTGGAGGAAAGGATCAATTGGTGCTCTACAATATTGGTAATTCGTTTCATTTGTATCTTGTGGTTGGTAATCCCCCCCGAGGGTACTGGTGGACCAGACGGGGTCTGTGGCCTACTGTCACCTCTGCTGGTTAGTTTACCAAGGTGAGGGACCAGTACTTGGTAACACCTCTGTACCAGGCAGCTGGTAGGGGTGTGTTAGAGGTGTTTGGTCCCGCAAGAGTCGTGACATCTAGCCACGGTATATAGATCACAAGGATGATACCTGGATCCCCTTCCAAACAACCCCCCCCCCCCCTCCCTCTCTCGCCTCTCTTCCCCTATCCCCTCTCTCTCTCTTCTCATTTCCCTCCTTTAAAATTTTGTTCATTATCACCCCTCTCCTCTTCCCCCTCTCCTCCTCTCTCTCCTGCCCTATCCCATCCTCTCCTCCTTTCTCCTCCCACTCTCCCCTCTACCCTTCTCGCAGCTCTGCGCCCTCTTTCCCAGTCTCCTCCCTCTTTCACGTCTCTTCTCTCCTCTCCTCTCCCTCTCCACCTGTCTCCTTCCCTCTCCTCAATTATCCCACTTTTCCTTCTCTTTAAGCATTCTCTTTTTTATCTCTCTGCAGACCTATGTCTGCATGACTCCGTTTCTGTCTGTCTGTCTCTTTCGCATTCTCTATCTCATTCTATCTGTGTAATTCTCTCTTCATCTCTGTCACAAAAAAATTCCACAAAAATACAGTCATATCTTCTTTCAAAGCATTTTATATTTAACAGTTAGGTTCGTTCTCGACTCACAATCGTGAATTCCAGGTTCGAATCCCAGACAGGATAGCAATGGTTGGGTGTGTTTCCTACCACATAATGCCCTTGTCCACTTAGCAGTAAATAGGTTCCCAGAGGTTAGTCAGCTGTTTGTGGAGTTGCACCAGAGGAGGGGGGGGGGAGGGGGGTCAGTAATTCGACCCTGGGGAAGGGGGGGGCACCTCAATATAAGCCTAACATGTACTGTATGTATAAATTGGCTGTCTGTTTCCCGACACAATGAATTAAATTAAATATTAAAAACTTGTCATCCGGTCTTAATTAGCAAAAATTGTCATACCTTACTGACTCCTCAAGAAAACTCTTTCTCCTGAAAACAATCAGTTCCCAGTAACATTTATTGCCTTCGTCGACTCTCAGCTGAGACGAAGAGTGTGACAACCTGTAACAGTGAGATGATCTCTCTGGAATCATAATATTGGCACGTGTCTGTTTTAGCTGAGACTTCAAGCACCAAGACGCATCATATCCCACAAGCACACTCCAGAGTCCTGGGGTGATAGAGGTCGACACTGTCCCGGGAAGGGGCCCCAGAGTCCCGGGGTGAGAGGGGCAAGAAGAGCGCCAATGAAGACGGGCTGAGGAATCCCTGTCACACCGGAGATCAAAGAATGTTCGCGGAAAAAAGAAAGGGGGGCAAAAGAACACAAATTCCAGGAGTGTCAAGAGTGTGAGCAGCGGCGCCACCAACACGTACATGGCAGCACGAGGAGGAGGAGGAGTCCTGGGGGCGGAGGAAGAGGAGCACAGGAGAGAAGAAGAATACCAGAGGTGAAGGAGCAAGGAAGGAGGAAAAGGAAGTGAAGGAGCAGGATGAAAACCAGTGGGATTATCGTCAGCACACGAAGAAGAAAGCTGACGGAGGAGAAAGTGGAAAGAAGAGGAGAAAGTGGAAGGAAAAAGTGAAAGGAAGAAAGAATTTTGGAAGGAGAAGCACAAGATCTAGAATGGGGTGAAGGTGGAGGGGGGGAAGGGGGGGGGAAATGCCTGAGAGGAAACTGGTGTAGAGTCTAACAGGAAATTGGGGCGAGTGTGTAGGTCGGGGCGGGAGGCGGACAGTCAGCTAAGCTGCTGATATTAGGAGGTGACGCCCACTACCCCCCCCCCCCCCCACCACAGCCCCATCATCCCCCCCCCCCCTGCTCCTGATGGCCCGGACAAAACCTCATCCTGACACCGAGTCGCCCAATCAGGAAATCGACTGTCATATGTTAAATCTTGCACGTTATCTATGGTAGTGTGTGTACTCACCTAGTTGTACTCATTCAGTTGTGCTTGCGGGGGTTAAGCGCTGGCTCTTTGGTCCCATTTTCAGCTGTCAATGAACTGTTGTACAGATTCCTGAGGTTATTGGGCTCTATCATATCTACATTTGAAACTGTGTATGGAGTCAGCCTCCACCACATCACTGCCTAATGCATTCCGTTTATTAACTACTCTGACACTGAAAAAATTATTTCTAATGTTTTTGTGGCTCATTTGGGTATTCGGTTTCCACCGTGTCCCCTTGTGAGTGTACCACCCGTGTTAATTAATCCGTCCTTATCTACCCTGTCAATTCCCTTAGAATTTTCAATCTGGTTATAATGTCTCCTTAGTTCACGCAGCCTTTCCTCGTAACTTATACCTCTTATTTCTGGCACTTGACAAGTGACATTCCTTTGAACCTTCTCCAGCTTCATCTAGCTGTTTGTGTGTATTTTACCTTATTTATTCTTACCTGTATGTGTTAGGTATGAGGTGAACCTGTCTGTCATCTTGTGCAGCGACTCACGGATCATTTATGGTGTGTTATACACACTTGAAGGTGTGAGTGGTGACGGCTTCCCCACCCACCACACTACACTTGTTCTCCCTCACATCGCAGGAATGCTTCATCATGTCACTCCGGGTCAAATGTGCACCTAATCCCGACGGTGGTGTGTCGTCGTGTTGCCTACACCCACTGAACTACACCCTACACTGAACTGCTCTTGTCCACGGTTTGTGAAGTACAAATATCTTGTTCATGTGATCAAATCTCTTCTAGTATTTCTTATTCTCAGTTATGTAAGATTTAGTTCACTTAACCTGTCCTCCAGAGAAGAGGTCAGACAACAGAGGAGAGGTCAGGCAACAGAGGAGAGGGTCAGACAACAGAGGAGAGGGTCAGACAACAGAGGAGAGGGTCAGACAACAGAGGAGAGGTCAGACAACAGAGGAGAGGGTCAGACAACAGAGGAGAGGTCAGACAACAGAGGAGAGGTCAGGCAACAGAGGAGAGGTCAGACAACAGAGGAGAGGTCAGACAACAGAGGAGAGGTCAGGCAACAGAGGAGAGGTCAGGCAACAGAGGAGAGGTCAGACAACAGAGGAGAGGTCAGACAACAGAGGAGAGGTCAGGCAACAGAGGAGAGGTCAGGCAACAGAGGAGAGGTCAGACAACAGAGGAGAGGTCAGACAACAGAGGAGAGGTCAGGCCACAAAAGAGAGGGGATCCCGGCCCACAATTAGAGGCGGGGGGGGTCAGGGGCCACAAACGAGAGGGGTCAGACTACAAAAGTCAGCTGGTCACAAAACAAGAGTCAGTCAGGTCAAAGAGGACCAGAGCCAACAAGCGTGGCACTCCCTTCCCTCATGATCCCCCTCCACTACGACCCCTTCCCCCCTCCTACCATATGCCCTCCCCGCCAAACCCCTCCCTACACCCCCATCACACACCCCATCCCCCCACCACCGCCCCAGTAAAGCAGGGCCCCGTGTGGAATTAGCGGAAGCCAGAGCCTCTCCCCCGCGGGCAGCCCCCGTGAAATTACATTATTTATAGCCTTTTACCGTTCTACAGAAGGGAGGTCGGTAGGTTGTGAACGTGGCTGAGGCCACGCTCAAAAATTGGATCTGAAATACGTTCAAGAAAGTAGCGGAACACGACAGAGCTTAGATGTTAAGGAGTCAATTTAAGTGACATTGGTGAGCGGGTTCGTTAGGGTGTAAGGTCCCAACGTGAAGGTTTATTAAGTAAGGGGGACGTTACCAGGTAAAGTTGCCAGGTAAGTTATCAGGTAAAGTTACCAGGTAAAGTTACCAGGTATGGTGGTAAACAGGACAAGAATGACCAAGAATGGGGTTACCACACAGAGGCTACACCATGTATGGGAGATACCAGATATAAGTGAGTTACTATACATGAGGGTTAGCAGGTAAAGGGATTACCATATATATCAAGTCCCAGCTGTGTCTGTGTTATATATTTATGTATATACAGATATATATATATATATATATATATATATATATATATATATATATATATATATATATATATATATATATATATATATATATATATATATATATATATAATATGAATGTGTGTGTTTGTGTGTCCTCATATATTTGCACTAGAGAAGACCTGCAGGCTACCAAGGAGGAAATTAAACAGATAGAAAAAGTGAAGGCAGCAGGGTCCCAGGGGCCGTACTTAAAGATGTTAAGAGGAGCTTAATGAGCCCTTGTCTTGCTTATTTATTAAGGCAGAGTCAAGCAGAGTATCGGAATCTCTGAGAGTTAGGAATGTGGTGTTTATCTTATTGAACAGAGATAGGTCACTTGTGTTGAACTACTGACAAATTAGTTTAGCGTTTATTATAGAAAAAATTGGTTGAATCGATACTCACTAAAGCCTTTCGATTACTTATTGAACAACATAGATCAATAAAGGACTCACAACCAAGCATAGCATATTGGATCTCTTTCCTGGTCATTTCAAGTAGTTGATAGCGAGTAGGATTGTGACTTTCTTCACAATGATTTTAGCAAAGCTGTTGATACCGTGCTTTACGAAAGACTTTACAAAAGTATAGGTGCGAGGTGTTGAGACGGTTCAACTCGAAGATGGATTACGGAATACATATTAAAAAAAACTGAATTAGTAAAAAATTAAATTTACTTTAATCTGAGTGTGAGACTGTTGCAGGAGGAGTGGCCCCGAGCTCTATCCTGGGACCTCTGCTCTTTACCATACATATAAGAGATTTCAACACAAGACTAAATAGCAACATTTTCTAATTGACCGCGATATTAAAATATGAAGATAAATATATTCAGAGGAAGACTGAAAATCGTTGTAAGACGACTTATGTACAGGCTTTTAACATGGATGAAAAATGGCAGATGAAGTTTAATGCTAACAAATGTAGCGATCGTCTGGCAAAAAATAAAAATGTATCTTAAATCACTTAATCCTTCGAACTGTCAACAACAGGTGGTATTCTCTTTAATTTTTTCAGTTCCTCCTTCCTTTTAGTGCAGAGGTAGGAGGTGGCGGCGCCCTGTTCTCCACAGCTCGCGCATTTCTTGGTGGTGGCGGTTGTTTACATGTAAGTCCCTCCTAACCACTCCACATACTTCTTCGGTTACCTTGGTGTGTCGTGCAGGCTCCTGTGTCAGGTTAGGTCTGCGCTGGTGGGTTTCTACGGGTTTCTTCGGCATGGTTGTCCTCCTTCCTTGTCGGGTCGCGAGTGATGGGTTGTAGACCTAGCTGCTTGGACGAGGTGGTCCTTGATGGACTTACCTCGCCTCCACGTAATCATTGGTGGATTTTGCGGGAAATTCTTCCAAGAAGTGTGGTCACTGTATGTCTCCCTCATCCAGGTCCATACGTCTGAGAGTTTGTTTTAGTTTCCCAGCAAAACTAGGAAAGTAAAGGGTAGGGAGGATCCATCTCCTATCCTCCAACCGTGGGGCCGGAGGCCTGAGAAGTTGTTCTCTGGTCTTCCCACGTAGTTTCTCCTGGGCGTGGTTCAGTATTTCCTTAGTGTAACCTCTGCGCCTAAACATCTCCCACAGGTCGTCTAGCTGCGGATGGAGGGTTTCATCATTGCTGTTTATTCTTGTAAGGCGTAATCCTAGGGATAAGGGTAATGATTTCTTTAGGGCTAGCGGATGGCATGAGTTCAACTTCAGGTATTTGTGAAGGTTCGTAGGTTTGTAATACGCCTTCGTGTTCAGGTGTCAGGTTGTCTGGTCCACGTACACCGCGGTGTCCAGAAAATTTACTGTGGTGTTGTCGTGTTCTGGGGTAAATTTGATGTTTCCGTGGACTGTGTTCGTCCTGACAAAGAAACCTTCTAGACGTGGGAGTCCGCCTACCATAACCCCAAAGATATCGTCTATATATCTGTAGTACACTGCCGGGACGTCTTCTCTGTGGGATCTCTCCCTTTCAAATACTACATGCATACAGATGTCAGCAATACCTACGCTACTGGACGCTCCTATGGCAGTACCCTTCGTCTGTCTATAACTCTTGCTTCTCGTAGTTGTTGTGTAGTTCTGTTTGTTTTAATTAAAAAAGGTTGCTACCACTTTGGCTGCCTCTCTCTGTGGTATGTTTGGGTAGAGCGATACCACATCCATTGAGAAAAGGCAGGCTCCTCTTGGAACATTACCTCTGATGCTGGCTATCTTGTTTAGGAAGTCTGTTGTATCTTGAAGGTGTTCCGGTAGGAGTCGTAGAAGAGGGTTGAGGAAGGCTGTAATTATCTAGTCTACCGGTCTGGTAGGTGCCCGGCCTACCTAGAAAATCTAGGAACCTGATTGATGATTGATAAAGATTAAGCCACACACAAGAGGTGGCACGGGCATGAATAGCCCGTAATCTAGGTACCTAGAAAATCTAGACATTTATAAGTGTGGGTACATCTCACTCTACGATTCACTTAACCCCCCTTAATCGTAGAGAGCGGCGCAGGAGATGGTGAAGTGATTGTTGTCTGACTCCGGCTTCTAGCTGTCCGCCAGGTCTTACATCTTCCCCCTGGGTCAATGGAGGACCATCGAACAGCTGTATGCTCGAAGTCGAATTCATCTGGATGTTGATGACTGGTGTCAGCTCCCGAATGATCACAGCCTCAAGTGTACGAAGCCTCCCACGGTCGTCGGTGTGTGTGATTATTGTCGTATTTTTCACTGTCTTGGCGATTATGGATGGTGTTGTGGTGTTGAGAATGATGTTGCTTAATACCTCCGTCTTGCAAATGAAGTGTCAGACGTTTATTCAATGTAATTCAATGTCACTACTTCACTAATGTAACTGTAACTGTTACATAACTGTAACAGTAATTGTAATGTAACTGTACTACACTAAACTAATGTAACTACTCAATGTATTCGTGGTATATTGGACATATAAGGTAGGCTCCTAGCCTGACCCTGTAAGCACATCTAGGAGAACACACTCACACTTAGAGAGACCCGAGAATGTAAACAAACACCAACATGGCTTCAGGTTAGGGAAAATTAGAATGATAGGGAAAAAGGTCAAGAGTCATTGTCTTAAACAACTGGCGACTAGAAAGACGGGGTCCAAGAGCTAATGCTCGATCCTGCAGTACAAATAGCGAGTACTCACACACACACACACACACACACACACACACACACACACACACACACACACACACACACACATACACGAATCAGCACATACACGAATCAGCTCAGGTTAATAGCCTATCGACTTCCCGAATAACTAAAGGTTTAATCTACTTTTTTATCCGACATTGAAGAAAACGTTACTCTCTAGCACAGTATATAGGTAAAAATACATTTCTCAGTATATATATATATATATATATATATATATATATATATATATATATATATATATATATATATATATATATACACTGGTAATTGACACTAACAGCAAACATCGCTCTCTGTTACTCTCGCTTCTAAATATTCTCACTCAATGTAAACTAACACATTTTACCATTATATTTCTTTATAAACGAAAATGCATCTATTATATGTAAGAGTAATTTTCACCAGAACCATTTGCAGCCTACTGGAACAATCTGCAGCCTACTGGAACAATCTGCAGCCTACTGGAACAATCTGCAGCCTACTGGAACAATCTACAGCCTACTGGAACAATCTACAGCCTACTGGAACAATCTGCAGCCTACTGGAACAATCTACAGCCAACTGGAACAATCTGCAGCCTACTGGAACAATCTGCAGCCTACTGGAACAATCTGCAGCCTACTGGAACAATCTACAGCCTACTGGAACAATCTACAGCCAACTGGAACAATCTGCAGCCTACTGGAACAATCTACAGCCTACTGGAACAATCTTCAGCCTACTGGAACAATCTACAGCCAACTGGAACAATCTGCAGCCTACTGGAACAATCTACAGCCAACTGGAACAATCTGCAGCCTACTGGAACAATCTACAGCCTACTGGAACAATCTACAGCCAACTGGAACAATCTGCAGCCAACTGGAACAATCTACAGCCAACTGGAACAATCTGCAGCCTACTGGAACAATCTACAGCCTACTGGAACAATCTACAGCCAACTGGAACAATCTGCAGCCTATTGGAACAATCTACAGCCTACTGGAACAATCTGCAGCCTACTGGAACAATCTACAGCCAACTGGAACAATCTGCAGCCTACTGGAACAATCTACAGCCAACTGAAACAATCTGCAGCCTACTGGAACAATCTACAGCCTACTGGAACAATCTACAGCCAACTGGAACAGTCTGCAGCCAACTGGAACAATCTACAGCCTACTGGAACAATCTACAGCCTACTGGAACAATCTACAGCCTACTGGAACAATCTGCAGCCAACTGGAACAATCTACAGCCAACTGGAACAATCTGCAGCCTACTGGAACAATCTACAGCCTACTGGAACAATCTACAGCCAACTGGAACAATCTGCAGCCAACTGGAACAATCTACAGCCAACTGGAACAATCTGCAGCCTACTGGAACAATCTGCAGCCTACTGGAACAATCTGCAGCCTACTGGAACAATCTGCAGCCTACTGAATCACTGGGGCAGTCTGCAGCCTTTATTTTATTTTTTATTTATATATTTATTTATTTTTATAATTTTATTTAATTTTATTTTATTTGTATATGGCCGAGGGATTTCTGATCAGTATTTCATCGAGGAATTATGTACTGTGGGGCGGGGTTTTCAATGAGTAAATCGAGGCTCTTGGGCCACCAGCTGTGGGAGTGGGGCGTCTCATCTTGGGCCACCAGCTGTGGGAGTGGGGCGTCTCATCTTGGGCCACCAGCTGTGGGAGCGGGGCGTCTCATCTTGGGCCACCAGCTGTGGGAGTGGGGCGTCTCATCTTGGGCCACCAGCTGTGGGAGCGGGGCGTCTCATCTTGGGCCACCAGCTGTGGGAGTGGGGCGTCTCATCTTGGGCCACCAGCTGTGGGAGCGGGGCGTCTCATCTTGGGCCACCAGCTGTGGGAGTGGGGCGTCTCATCTTGGGCCACCAGCTGTGGGAGTGGGGCGTCTCATCTTCTATCTTGAGGTTATCTTGAAATGATTTCGGGGCTTTAGTGTCCCCGCGGTCCGGTCCTCGACCAGGCCTCCACCCCCAGGAAGCAGCCCGTGACAGCTGACTAACACCCAGGTACCTATTTACTGCTAGGTAACAGGGGCATAGGGTGAAAGAAACTCTGCCCATTGTTTCTCGCCGGCGCCTGGGATCGAACCCAGGACCACAGGATCACAAGTCCAGTGTGCTGTCCGCTCGGCCGACCGGCTCCCGACAAAACAGTGGGCCTGTCCGGGATCCTGTCCTATCTTGGAGCAATCTTTCTAACATTGGGTCCTCTAACATTTCGATGGTGTTCCACACCCTGATGGCTTGGTGCTGCTGCTGTCTGATGTTTAGTGGCTGTATGTTCAGGAGTTCATGGAGCTCCTGGATTGTCTAATTACATGGTGGACGGTGTTTAGCTGCTCTCCTTAGTGCCTTATACCGCACTGCTTGCAGTTTTTGCTTGTTAGTTTTCTTTATGGTGTGTAGTTATTTTTTATTATTATTATTTTCTACCACAAACGTGGCCACACATTTACAATGCTAACCAGCATAATATACCCAGCATATATATTTGGACAATCAGGTGTGTAGTGATAATGTGGGATATGCCAGATGCAGCCGGACTAGAGCCTTATATAAGTGTAACTGTATATTTGTGTTGAGGCTTCGAAATCTCCTCAGTTTTCTAATGCTGTTTTTGCTTTGTTTAATCTATCCTTTTCCGTGAATTTTTATACCTATTCTACTGATCTTGCGCCACAGTGTTCTGCCGACTTAGTATTAGTAGCTGGAACTTTTATTTGTGCTATTTTCCATTGCTTTTCAAAATTGTTTATTAATTCACTTGCTGCCTTGGTCTTGCTGGCTGGAAACGACTGTGATGGTCCAGGTTGGCATATTATTGGAGTGACATCATCAGCGTATGTGAGGTAACCCCCATGTTGGGGTTGGGTCAGGTCAGCTGTATATGTGTTGAATAGAGTGGGAGAGAGGCAGCTTCCTTGTGGTACTTCATTTTTCAGCTCGATTGTGTCACCCAAGTAACTGCCGACATTGAGCCTGGCAGTTCTGTTGTATATAAAGCTGCAGAGAGTGGCAGTAAACATCTGTGGAAGTCCTACTCCAATATCTTGTATTTTAGGCCAAAGTGCCAGACTTTGCCAAAGGCTTTCGAAAAATCCCTGAACACTTTATTACAAACATCTTTTTCGACATTGCGTTGGCTATGTGCTCGTGGATCAGGGATATAGCTGTATGGGCCCCTCTGTGGTGTCTAAACTCATGTTGCCTGGTCTTCCTCTTTCATATATTCTGATTAATTAGTTTTCGAATATTTTACCTGGTACTTCGAGGACGGAAATTGGTCAATAATTTCGGTTTGGGTTGGGAATTTTCCTGGCTTGGGGATTAATCTTATTGTGGCCTTTTTTTTGTATGTGGGGAATAGTCCAGATGCAAGAGTTGCATTTACTCTACGTGTGTATTGATGGATTGCAGTTATTGGTGGGATGGTTAACGTACCCTCCTCATCCCTGCCCAATTCCCTCCCTCATCCACTTCTCCACTCCCTCACTCTCGTCCCCCCTGCCCCAGCCCCTCCCTCACCCCCCAGCCCTCCCTTACCCTCGCCCCCAGCACTACCGGCCAGTGGTCGACTACATTATGGTAATTCTTAAAAACGTTGGAGTCGCAGCGGTGAGTCGCTCAAAGGCGGCGTGTCCTCGGGGAAAGCAGCCAGGCCGGGGGGAGGCAGCCAGGCCGGGGAATTGGATATTGTACATCTTGACCAGCTGACCGTTACCTGGAGGGGTGCCCGCTGCCCCGGTCACCCCTCTCCCACGAGCAGCACCCCAGACCCCCAGCCACACACACACACACGCACACACACACACACACAGCGGGACCAAAGAGCCAGAGCTCAACCCCCGCAAGCACAATTAGGTGAGTACACACACACACACACACACACACACACACACACACACACACACACACACACACACACACACACACACACACACGCGCGCGCGCGCGCATGCGCAGAATGCCACTTTACATGAAACATTTGCAGAAATACTGAAAAAGAGCTCAGAAGCAATGGCCACAGCGAGGGAGGTAGCCATGCAAACAGCTACCTCACAGGAAGCAGCAAGGTGCACCAGCCAGCTGCTGGAAAGAAAAAGATCAGTGGTAGCTGTGGGCATCAAAGAACAGGAAGGCTCCGATAAGCAAGAATGGAATAGTAAGGACAGAGAGGCAGTGAAAGGAATACTAAAAGGGTTAAAGATGGAAGGGGCTGAAAAAACATTGAGAAGGTTTTCAGGTTGGGGTGGTACAACAAAGGCAGAGATCGCCTGATAATGAGTGTGTTTGCAAACGAGATCATGAAGAAGGATGTTCTAGAAAGGAAGAGCCATCTGCAATATGTGGAATACAAAATTGTATTCCTCCAGAGGGACAGGACAAAGGAGGAAAGAGCCATGGCGGCAGAGGCAAGGAAGAAGTGCAAGGTGAGAGGAGAAAACCAGGAAATCACAGCCACCAACACAACATTCACAGAGGCGACAGGGGAACCCACAACCAGCATCCCAGCAACACCAGAGGGGAGGGCAACACCACCACCCTCCTCTGCATAGAAACTCTTCCTAGTCCTCACCTTCCCTGCCCCCACTCAATTGCTCAATCAACCTTCCCTCCCCCCCTCACCCCATACCGACCCCTGTCACCCCTTCCTCATTCCCACCATGTCTCCCCTATGTCCTTTCCCTTCCCCCCCCCCCACTGTCCTCCCTCCATACTTACCCCATACCCTCCCTGTCCCTTCTTCCCTTGACCCCCCCCCCCCACCCCTCACCTCAGTATCCTCTGAGACCCTGTTAACCACTTCTCAAATCTTCACACCCATGGAACAGCTTCCTCCATCAGCAGAACACTTCCCAAGAAGGCGACAAGAGAATGAACACAAGAAAGTGAGCTTCAAGGCAATGTACACTAACAGAGATGAGATTAAAAAAATAAAACAAGTGAACTTGGAGAATGGGAACTAGAAGAAAACCCAGACATAATAGCACTCACGGAAACAAAGCTAACAAAAACCATAACAAATGCAGTGGTTCCACAGGACTACTATGTAGTGAAGGAAGAGAGAGAAGGAAGAGGAGGAGGTGGTGTAGCTCTGCTGATAAGAAAAGGTTGGAGTTTAGAAGAGATGGTAAATCAGAACTGTGAGGATTTCAGTGACTACATAACAGGTACCATAGCAATTGGAGGATAAACAATTATAGTAGTAATAGTATAGTAGTCGTATAGTAGTACTAACACTGTCCATGGAGGACAGAAGAAAATGTATATATGCTGGTTAGCATTGTAAATGTGTGGCCACGTCTGTGGTAGAAAATAATAATAATAATAAAAACTTAATGAAACGGACAGAGAGAAAGATCAAGGAGTTGATATCACACCAAACCTGTCTCCTGAAACCCACATAAAAAGAATAACATCTGCTGCATATGCGAGGCTGGCTAACATCAGAACAGCGTGCAGGAACCTGTGTAAGGAATCATTCAGAATCTGGTACACCACATACGTAAGACCAATCCTGGAGTATGCGGCCCCAGCATGGAGCCCGTACCTTGTCAAACAAAACGAAGCTGGAAAATGTTCAAAGGTATGCCACTAGATTAGTCCCAGAACTAAGAGGCATGAGTTACGAGGAAAGGCTGCGGGAAATGCACTTTACGACACTGGAAAACAGAAGGGTAAGGCGAGACATGATCACAAGCTACAAAATCCTCAGGGGAATCGACCGGGTAAACAAGGATAAACTATTCAACACTGGTGGTACGCAAACAAGGGGACACAGGTGGAAACTGAGTACCCACATGAGCCACAGAGACGTTAGAAGGAACTTTTTCAGTGTCAGAGTAGTTAACGGATGGAATGCATTAGGCAGTGATGTGGTGGAGGCTGACTCCATATACAGTTTCAAATGTAGATATGATAGAGCCTAGTAGGCTCAGGAATCTGTGCACCAGTTGATTGACAGTTGAGAGGCGGGACCAAAGAGCCAAAGCTCAACCCCCGCAAGCACACACACACACACACACACACACTCACACACACACACACACACACACACACACACACACACACACACACACACACACACACACACACACACACACACACACACACACACACACACACACACACTCACACACACACACACACACACACACACACACACACACACACACACACACACACACACACACACACACACACACTAAGCCCTGTTATCCCTGAGGGTGGGATGGGAGGGAAGATGGGGAGGATTTACCCATTGTGTAGTTAAGTCGCTGAAATATTTATCGCAACCCTAAATCGTGAGGTTGGTGGCGAGGTGCCCCGACAACTGCTGGAGTCTGGCCCGGACGGAATACGAAAACTCTGGGCTTCACGGGCCGCTGCTCGGCGCTGCCTCCATCCCGTCTTAGTATTACGGGGGCCAGATAAAAGTTATGGATGCCATGATGCATGCATTGTGTTGTGTCTGGCGCACAACAACACAACAACTAAGCAAATACTGATTTTTTTTTTAGAAAAACAAGGAATATGTTGTTTAATTGCATTAGGATGGTCGGGGAAGGTGTTCCGGGTCCCAGAATATCTCACATTAAAAATAACTGTTGTGAAATATTCTTATAAAAATAATTCCCATTATTTAGCTTCCTCTCACAACCTGTCCTCCTTCCTCATTACCTACGTGCATCTTCCTCCCCCTCAGCACCGCCAGGCCCTCCATACATCACCACGTACGTAACCTCAAGTATAAATATGTATTAAGCACACATTAATACGTGTGCATTATTAAATTTGCTTAAATTTGACTTCACTCTCCCTATAATGAAATAAGGTCACTAAACATTACGCTTGAAATATGCTCATAATGGGCAACTTTACAAATAAATTAATACCATTAAGTATCTGTATAGGCTTTGCCAGTGTCGGGGACAGGAAGACTTATTGTGGTCCCGCTCGGCCAGAGAGTCACATTCCCCAGACAAAAACCACAACAGTTGCCTGGCTCCTGGGGTACATATTTACTGCTGGGTGAAGAAGGGACGTAAGCCACAACAGTCGTCCAGGTGTCTTAATAGGATTTTATATAATGGAATGATTCCTGCTGCGGGAATCGAGTCTGGAACCTTTGAATTGTGAACAGACGATGAAATGGTAAACAGTTTGAGCACTTTCGTCCCTGTCAGGAGGTGGTCGGCACTACGCATGGCTGGGCATCGCAAGGGGCCACAAGTGCCAAGAATTAGTAAAATAACAAATGTCTTAAGCAATATAAGTTGAAAAAGTACATTTGTCACTGCGACCAAAAAAATTAATTTACTGTATGATGCAAAACACATTCAATGGCGATGGTCTCACATTTTATTCACAACACATGTGTAACACAACACATGTGTAACACAACACATGTGTAACACAACACATGTGTAACACAACACACACCCTCACAGCCTGCTTAATGAGCAGGCTCTTTGTTGACTGCTGACAAACACACACACAGCAAACAGCGAACAAACACTCAATAAAAAAAACAGCCATACTACCCGATACTTGTGTATTCCTTCATAAAAACAAATAGCCTACATAAAATCTATATAACGAAAGTTGTACTTAAGATGATTTTTATAATTCATTTGTAATGAAGCGGCTAGGTATGTAGCATAATTTACCCGTCATTAATAACACATACATAATTTACCGAAGTGCGAATTACCAGAGCTGTGAAGGAGATTAAACTGGAGTAAACATGGAACCAATCTGGCAGTTCATACTCGGGACTTTCTCTCAGTCTTGGGAAAACTCCTATTGTAGACACATTTATTTACAAAACTATGAATCTATATAGAAAGTAAAGAACTGCATTGGTTAAGCATAATTAATTAAATTAAAACAACAATTTACAATGTACCGAACCAATTTAAACATTAATTTTAGGAGTGACCTTTGCAATTAAAAATCGGGTCCAGTTTTACATCAGATACATTTTATTGGACATCAGGCAACAAGTCTGCCTGATGTCCAATAAATATATCATTAAAATCATAGTCCAGAACGACAGATAAGCAGCAAAACAACAAAAGTAACAGAGCAGTAGTGTGACAACAGCAGTACTGCAACAGCTGAACAGCAGTTGCAGCACCAGTGACAGCTACCAGGAGCAGCAGCAGCAGCGGCAGCAGCAGCAGGAGGGGGGGGGAGAGCACACTACTTAGGCCGGTGCAGCAAAAACTGGGCCGTCTGGATGGTGGGCGGGAATGAAGAAAGATGATCCCGCGACACTCACACAACAATGCCCTGATAGAACCAGCTGGCTCCATCCCTCGCAGTCTGCTCCCTCTGCTCCCCAGTCTAACCCCAGTCTTACCCCAGTCTCTACATGAATCCCTGGCCGCCCCCGCCTCTTATCCTATTACCTCACCAGTCTTACCCTGGCCCCAGTCTCCTGCAAGTGCTGACACTCACCTTTAAGGCTGGCGAGATATCAGAGCAAAACAACATGCAAATATCCATTACTTCCGGCGTTGAAACAGTTGAGCACTTAAACATAGTGAGAGCTTCAGAAGGCGTCCATGGATGGATGGAGGGATCGGATGGACGCCTCCGATCCCTCGACCAACAACAAGAAGGCACCCAACTGGCACTCTCAGAAAAAGTAAACAAAGTTACCATAATATACACATGGAAAATATAGGAAAGTCAGGTTGCAAACCTGCGCAATAAAGAGCCAACATGCTGGGAGGTGCAGAGTGGTGTCTGGGAGGCAAGAGAGGACACACAGTGTACATCAGAGAGCCGCTCCTCGTCAACACACTACTGCAAGATACACAAAATATTGCTGAGTGTAAGGTTGAAGCATTCTAGAGTGTGGCTTTTGTGGCAAATGTGCGGATAGCTATGAAACCTCTACTGACCAGGAAAGCATTGTCTCAAGCTTGTATACTAGAGTCGAACATGACGACCCCCAGCCAGTCCCAGCCTTCCCCACCCACCACGACCGCCAGCTAGCCCAAGCCTTCTCCCACCATGACTCCCAGCCAGTCCCAACCTTCCCCTGCCAGTCCCTGCCTTCCCCTCCCACCACGACCCCCAGCCAGTCCCAGCCTTCCCCTCCCACCACGACCCCCAGCTAGTCCCAGCCTTCCCCTCCCACCACGACCCCCAGCCAGTCCCACCATTCACCACCCACCACGACCCCCAGCCAGCGAGGCCAGCCCCAGGCCCGGCTGAAGCAGGACTCCCCCGTGCAACGTAACACAGGAGAAGTAAGGAGGGAGGCAGACTTGGCACACAACAATGCCCCGGAGAGAGACAACCTCCAGTGAAGCACAGTCCTCGAGTGGGGCTTAACAACTGGTACAGCATCCTACTGGTGCTGCTGGAGCATACCCCCTGGTGCTGCTGGAGCATACCCCCTGGTGCTGCTGGAGCATACCCCCCTGGTGCTGCTGGAGCATACCCTCTGGTGCTGCTGGAGCATACCCCCTGGTGCTGCTGGAGCATACCCCCTGGTGCTGCTGGAGCATACCCCCTGGTGCTGCTGGAGCATACTCCCTGGTGCTGCTGGAGCATACCCCCCTGGTGTTGCTGGAGCATACCCCCTGGTGCTGCTGGAGCATACCCCCTGGTGCTGCTGGAGCATACCCCCTGGTGCTGCTGGAGCATACCCCCCTGGTGTTGCTGGAGCATACTCCCTGGTGCTGCTGGAGCATACCCCCCTGGTGTTGCTGGAGCATACCCCCCTGGTGCTGCTGGAGCATACCCCCTGGTGCTGCTGGAGCATACTCCCTGGTGCTGCTGGAGCATACTCCCTGGTGCTGCTGGAGCATACCCCCCTGGTGTTGCTGGAGCATACCCCCCTGGTGCTGCTGGAGCATACCCCCTGGTGCTGCAGGAGCATACTCCCTGGTGCTGCTGGAGCATACCCCCTGGTGCTGCTGGAGCATACCCCCCTGGTGTTGCTGGAGCATACCCCCTGGTGCTGCTGGAGCATACCGCCCTGGTGCTGCTGGAGCATACTCCCTGGTGTTGCTGGAGCATACCCCCTGGTGCTGCTGGAGCATACCCCCCTGGTGTTGCTGGAGCATACCCCCTGGTGCTGCTGGAGCATACCCCCCTGGTGTTGCTGGAGCATACCCCCCCCTGGTGTTGCTGGAGCATACCCCCTGGTGTTGCTGGAGCATACTCCCTGGTGTTGCTGGAGCATACCCCCTGATGGTGCTTGATACAATAAGAATATGATATAATAAGAAGTTATTTTTTGTTTTCTGTAATCAAACTTTACTTCTACCTAGTATGGAAAAAACTTCAGAGAACATCCAGTACCGTGATCTATGCATCATAGAAAACAACTGAGCGTAGAGAACAAGCTGCTTAAAGATCATCTGTACCCAGAGAACCACCTGCTGGAGAACACTCCAACACTGAGAACCACCTGCTGGAGAACACTCCAACACTGAGAACCACCTGCTGGAGAACACTCCAACACTGAGAACCACCTGCTGGAGAACACTCCAACACTGAGAACCACCTGAGAGAGAACACTCCAACACAGAGATTAACCACCTGCTGGAGAACACTCCAACACAGAGAACCACCTGCTAGAGAGAACAACTCTACACAGAGGATAACTACCCCCAGAGAACATGCCAACAAAGGCACACAGTACTGGGTGAAGGCCAGGGGTGGAGGTCAGGTCCGGCCTGGCTCGGTGACCATCACTGGTGAGTGAGTTTATGAGCGTGTCTCTCTCGTCTGTGTTCCTGTAGAATGTGTATAGTGTATGGTGATAGCTGCATAGGAAAGGTCAACTTCACTTGAAGAGGAAAACTATATTATTGTTCTATAACGACAGCTGGGGAGGAGTGTGATGTTTTCCTCCACATGGATCTCCCTCTCTCTCCCTCTCCCTCTCCCTCTCCCTCTCCCTCTCCCTCTCCCTTCCCTCCCCCTCCTCTCCTGCACCAAATTTCAGCTGGCTGTATAATTTCTCACACCTTCATGATTGGTAGTTATATGACTCACGGCTATTAGTGACTGTAAACAAAATAATTCGGCCTTGCAGGCAAACTAAATCTGTCCTTAAGACAAGCTGGCAAAGCGCTGTGCAGCTGCACTGATCATTGCCATCTATGCATCAGGATACAGGTCAATAAATCATACAACCTGACTAATAATGCCATTGTATATATCAAATAAACACAATGACATATGTCAAATGTTATTAATGTGTGATATATATTTAGAAATACATTACAAATGTACATTATATAATTTTTAGTATCATTATTTTCATTTTTCTCCAACAGGAGATATTTGACAGAAACCTTGAAACGTGTGTCAAGGTTTACAATTACTTAACCTATTATAGGTATAGGTTAAGTAATAATTGTAATTACGAAGCAATAAGATGTTTATCTTAACATACTAAGAAGGTTAGGTAAGGTCGGTGTTTTCTATGAAGCTTTTCAAAGTAAACTAAAACAGTCACAATAAATTAGTATGTCACATTTGCACGTATTTAATAAGTCAATATTGACTGTAAGAAAGTGCGAGAACGGGTTGACGTGTGAGTGCTCACCCCGCAGTAAGTGCAGTAAGGGTCGACGACAATGGATACATTGGAACCAGCCGTAAACATGACCCGAATAATGGAATACATTTTCCAAGGTTATCATTGTTTACAACTTTAAACTCTAAGTTACTGCACAATTGTTGAGCACTTCTCGTGACTCCTATATATTATGTACAGTGTTCCCAGCTCTAAAGAAGGCAATAGCCGCACTTTTTATTAACTTCATCAATTTTAGAGTCATGTGCATAAATAAAGGTGCACATATCTTTTAATGCAAAAAAATGGCTTTCAGACTAAAGATTAGATGCTATTGTGATAACTTAGTCCAGAAAATATTAAATTGGTTAAAATTGTTAATTGAAGTGTATTTTTGAAAATGCTGCCATTTAAACTTTTTTATATTTTCTTATATATTTCATGAAACAAACTCCTACCAGAAGGAGACCTTAAAAAGTCTATTTTGTCGAAAAAGTTTCATTGTAATTGAACAACAAATGAACAATTTTTTTTTTACCATAACTCTTAAGGGGCATGATAAGGGCCCATCCTGGCCTGGATTAGCAAACGTTGGTATTACAACGGCCACCTGTCTCAGTGTGTGAGGGGTGTGTGAGAGTGGGTGAAGGGTGAGGAACAGCGGTTGAGGGGAAAGAAATGATGGGTGAAGGGGGTGAAGAATGGAGGGGTGAGGAAGGGCGGGTGTGGGTGAGGATGGGAGGGTGAGGGATGAGGGTGGAAAGATGAGGGGTGAGGAATGGCGAGTAAGAGGTGAGGAGGGGTGAGCGAGGGCGGGTGAGGGGTGAGGAAGGATGAGGAGTGAGGGAGGGCGGGTGAGGGGTGAGGGGGGCGGGTGAGGGGGGCGGGTGAGGGGGGGGGGGAAGACGTGTGATGAAGACTAATGAGTAGAGTCAACCCTTCTGGGAGCCACAGCGACCCTGCCTCGCCCCCCACACTTTTTACTCTTCTTACACATTTTCTTTATTATATATATATATAAGAGGAAATATCAGTACTCCTTCATCAGTGCTAAAATAAAGACCAAATACCTCGCAAGATCAAATACAACATTACATAAATCAGTTACCATTAAAATGTTAAATAAAATGAAAAAAAACATTCTCCCCAAATCAATATAACCCAAACATTTCACATAACCTAATCTTAACTAAGCATGAACCCACAATATATAAATTTACATGAACAAATCCACAAGTGCCGTGACGAGGATTCGAACCTGCGTCCGAGATCATCCCAGACGCTGCCTTAATCGACTGAGCTACGACATGGTCAAAATTGACATGGTATTGTTGAGAGGACAGGAGGGGAGGGGGAGTGGTATTGTTGAGAGGACAGGAGGGGAGGGGGAGTGGGGTTGTTGAGAGGACAGGAGGGGAGGGGGAGTGGTATTGTTGAGAGGACAGGAGGGGAGGGGGAGTGGTATTGTTGAGAGGACAGGAGGGGAGGGATAGTGGGGTTGTTGAGAGGACAGGAGGGGAGGGATAGTGGGGTTGTTGAGAGGACAGGAGGGGAGGGGGAGTGGGGTTGTTGAGAGGACAGGAGGGGAGGGGGAGTGGTATTGTTGAGAGGACAGGAGGGGAGGGGGAGTGGGGTTGTTGAGAGGACAGGAGGGGAGGGGGAGTGGGGTTGTTGAGAGGACAGGAGGGGAGGGGGAGTGGTATTGTTGAGAGGACAGGAGGGGAGGGGGAGTGGGGTTGTTGAGAGGACAGGAGGGGAGGGGGAGTGGGGTTGTTCAGCAAGACGAGTGGAAATTTTCAGTGGAGATATATTCTTCTGTTGAAGAATATTCTTCTATTCTTCACTTTGTGAAGCATCAACCCAAAACTGGAAAAGTAGAAAGTTTTGCAAGAAGATTTATACCAGAGCTAACTTGATTAAGCTATGAGGAGAGGCTAAAGTAACTACATCTCACGACCTTACAAGACAGATCAAACAGCAGACACACACACACACACACACACACACACACACACACACACACACACACACACACACACACACACACACACACACCCACACACACCCACACACCCACACACACACACACCCACACATATTCTCAATTTAAAGTTTGCGAGTAAAAATATCCAAGCAATTAAGCGAAGACAAAGTTTGCGTCCTGAAGACGCTACTACAAAATATTACACAACAGGTCTGAAGGAGACTGTCTGTTGTGTGAACACTTCCGCCTCCGCTCATGAACACATTTAACAGTCAAATTTCACGGAAATAAGAAAATTTATCTAAAATGTTTTAAATTTTATTTGGCGGTATAGTGGATGGTAGGTATCTTATTTGATGGTATAGTGGATAGTAGGTATCTTATTTGACGGTATAGTGGATGGTAGGTATCTTATTTGATGGTATAGTGGATAGTAGGTATCTTATTTGGCGGTATAGTAGATGGTAGGTATCTTATTTGACGGTATAGTGGATGGTAGGGATCTTATTTGACGGTATATTAAAAACTATAAACCTGGTATGAATGTCATGCGAGTCACTTGCCCCCCAAGATGAACGCAGACAATTGTCTCACCCCAACCCGTCAACCAGGGAATCACTTGGAGGAGGAACCTGACCCACCAGTTAAACACGCATCTTACTCCAATAAAAAAAAAAAAAAAAAAAAAAAAAAAAACGAGATATAATAAAACACATAAATCGAACGTTTAATATTGGACTTAAACATTTCCAACCTATAAAAATGGATCAACATTGTAAAACTGAAAACATAATGGGAAGGAACCGGTCCACAAGTCCAAAAGTACCTTTAAAACAAATTGTAGTACCTATCATGGCTTGTACTCATACTACGCCTGTGGTGTACGTTTGTCTGTTATATTGTACTCGCCAACAAATTCTACAGCCTATAAGTACACTATGTCTGCCTCTCTGAATATTTATGATGCTATTAAGGCTTAATAAGGCCAACAAATAATTCCTCTACATGTTCCACAGTAGCTATAGTTAACTGCATGCCATAACTATCTTCTAGATATTTCTTGAGATGATTTCGGGGCTTAGAGTCCCCGCGGCCCGGTCCTCGACCAGCCCTCCACCCCCAGGAAGCAGCCTGTAGCAGCTGTCTAACTCCCAGGTGACTATTTATTGCTAGGTAATAGGGGCATCAGAGTGAAAGAAATATTTTGCCCATTTCTCTCCGCCTCCATGGGGGATCGAACCCGGAACCTCAGGACTACGAATCCGAAGCACGATTCACCTGCAGCTGTCAGCCGCCGAGCCTGACAGCTGCAGGTAAATCAGATCTTTTCGATGATTGATATTTTGGTGATTCGATGAAATATATGTTGATATTTTAAAACAGACCACCGAGTGCTGTCAGGGATTGGGTTAAGGGTTCAACAACTTCCAATTTTTTTTAACAGTCTATCGGTTAAAGTACTGGATAAGCTAAGGTGCATGGAGCCCTGGCTGTCTGGGTTCGAATCCTTCAGGGGTGAAAAATTTTCGGTTATATATTTACCCTTAATTCACCACTGGGCACCTGCCTGAGTCAAAGTCAGGCTAATTACTTGGTGGAGACGAGAGCCACACTATAACGGCTGATCACCTAACACCACTATAGGGTATAACGAGGCTATAGTAACCCCTGACCCGAGGATGTTCTCTCCTCCTATGGTTTAAAAAGAAAAAGGTGTCGAGAAAAAGTGTGGCAGGCGGCCATAAGCAGCCACCTGGTGGGTAAAAAGCTCCACCATTATCGCCTTCCCTCGCATTTTGCTAGCGTGTGACCGGCAAAAAGTAAGTCAAGTCTGGCGTGAAGACTCCCTAGACTTGAAGGCCTTACTCCCGCGCTGGCCAGCCCCGCCACCCACGGATGTCGGGCCTCCAGTGTCTTCTGTAGTGGAGGGAATGGGGCATTATGTAGTGGAGGGAATGGGGCATTATGTAGTGGAGGGAATGGGGCATTATGTAGTGGAGGGAATGGGGGGTTATGTAGTGGAGGAAATGGGGCATTATGTAGTGGAGGGAATGGGGCATTATGTAGTGGAGGGAATGGGACATTATGTAGTGGAGGGAATGGGGGGTTATGTAGTGGAGGGAATGGGGCATTATGTAGTGGAGGGAATGGGGCATTATGTAGTGGAGGGAATGGGGCATTATGTAGTGGAGGGAATGGGGCATTATGTAGTGGAGGGAATGGGGGATTATGTAGTGGAGGGAATGGGGCATTATGTAGTGGAGGGAATGGGATTGTTCTGTGGGGAGGGTGGGATTTTGCAATGGAGGGAGTGTGATTATTCTGTTGAGGAAATTAAATTGTTCAGTGGGAGGAGTGGGATTTGTCAGTGGATAGAGTGGGGTTGTTGAGAGGACAGGACAGGAGAGGAGGGGGAGTGGGGTTGTTGAGAGGACAGGAGAGGAGGGGGAGTGGGGTTGTTCAGAGGACAGGAGGGGAGGGGGAGTGAGGTTGTTCAGCAAGACGAGTGGAAATATTCAGTGTAGATATATTCTTCTGTTCCCGAAGTGGGATTGTTCAGTGGAGGAAGTATGATTGTTCAATTGACTTAATTGGCGTCAACAATTCATCACATAGACAAGACCACAACATCCCTTTCAAGACGCCTAACACTGCACAAGCAGCAAGGACCATACAGTCTCTATACATACCCAGGTCATCACCAGAGACATCCTCACACACAACACTAAAACAATCAACAGATACAGTGACAACAGAACACTCGACATCAGCCAGGCACTATAAAACAAACATACCAAGCCACACATCAACAGCCACCCACCACTACATTACATTAACATTAATTTCCTGTTGGCAATAATGTGTCTGTTGCCGTATACAACAGACGATTCTTCAACAGCTTCCAAAGGTTCAGAGTAAGGGGCGGGGTTACTATTCTTTTTTTTATAATTTCACGCGCAGCCTCTTGCTCTCTTCCTCATAATTTCCGTGTGTGTGTGTGTGTGTGTGTGTGTGTGTGTGTGTGTGTGTGTGTGTGTGTGTGTGTGTGTGTGTGTGTGTGTGTGTGTGTGTGTGTGTGTGTGCTTACTATTTGTGCCTGCAGATTCGAGCTATTAGCTCTTCGACCCCGCCTTTCTAACCATTCTATTTTCCTCTAATATGTTTACTTTGTTTTCTCTAAAACACACACACACACACACACACACACACACACACACACACACACACACACACACACACACACACACACACACACACACACACACACACACACACACAGGAAGCAGCCCGTAGCAGCTGCGTAACTTCCTGGTACCTATACACTGCTAGGTTCTCCATCAGGGTGAAAGAAACTCTGGCCGTTTGTTTCCGCCTCGCCCGGGAATCGAACCCGGCCCCTTAGGACTATGACCCCCGAGTGCTGTCCACTTAGCCACGAGGCCTACCACAAGATGTGTGCGTGCGTGCGCGCGCTTGCGTGCAAGTTGTCTTTGAATGCATATATACATGAGCAGGTGTGTACGTGCATGCCTGGGAGCAGGTGTGTACGTGCATGCCTGGGAGCAGGTGTGTACGTGCATGCCTGGGAGCAGGTGTGTGCATACAACAGCAACAGGTGCTCTACTGTAGAGCAGCAACAGGTGCTCAACACGAGAGCAGTGATTGTTCCTCCATACAGCGCCAAGTAACCCATACAGTGCCAAGTAAACCAGACAGTGCCAAGTAAAGCATACAGTGCCAAGTAAACCAAACAGTGCCAAGTAAACCATTCAGTGCCAAGTAAACCAGACAGTGCCAAGTAAACCACACAGTGACAAGTAAACCAAACAGTGCCAAGTAAACCATACAGTGCCAAGTAAACCAAACAGTGCCAAGTAAACCAAACAGTGCCAAATAAACCACACAGTGCCAAGTAAACCAGATAGTGCCAAGTAAACCACACAGTGCCAAGTAAACCAAACAGTGCCAAGTAAACCATACAGTGCCAAGTAAACCATACAGTGCTAAGTAAACCACACAATGCCAAGTAAACCATACAGTGCCAAGTAAACCATACAGTGCTAAGTAAACCACACAATGCCAAGTAAACCATACAGTGCCAAGTAAACCATACAGTGCTAAGTAAACCACACAGTGCCAAGTAAACCAGATAGTGCCAATTAAACCATACAGTGCCAAGTAAACCATACAGTGCCAAGTAAACCATACAGTGCCAATTAAACCATACAGTGCTAAGTAAACCACACAGTGCCAAGTAAACTATACAGTGACAAGTAAACCAAACAGTGCCACCAATCCTCAATCTCTATAACAAACCGTGTTTAATATCCTATTATATTATGAACAAATTCGAAAGCTGTAATTAGTAGGTTCAACTGGCGAGGATTCCAAGATGGTAAAAACAAATCACGTACATATGTACTCTTGCAATATATATATTGGTGTCCTGGACACCCCGGACGTGTCCTGGACACCCCGGACGTGTCCTGGACACCCCGGACGTGTCCTGGACACTTGAATTGTGTCTAGCACACTCGCGGCAGTTCTTGGACACCTGAGATGTGTATCTTGTACGCCCCAAACATGTCCTGGAAGCCTGTGTTGAATGGGTCAAGAAATAACGTTACATGTGAACGTAAATAGTAGAGAATAGAGAAGAATAAAGAGTATAAACACAGAGAGGAATAAGGAGGAGCGAGCAGGACCAGCAGACGAGGCAGAGTCGCCGTTAAGCTCGGCAGATTAAGGAATTTTTCCGGCTGGCGTTGTGGCGGCTTATTTGTGGGGGCGGAGGAGCAGAAAATTGGTGGCTGGGGTGAGTGGTGGCTCCCTCCCTCCCCCCTCCATCCTGGCCTCCCCCCCCCTCCATCCTCGCCTCCCTCCTCCATCCTGGCCTCCCACCTCTCCATCCTTGCCTCCCACCTCCATCCTCGCCCCCCCCCTTCCATCCTCGCCTCCCCCCTCCATCCTTGCCTCCCCCCTCCATCCTTGCCTCCCCCCTCCATCCTTGCCTCCCCCTCCATCCTTGCCTCCCCCCTCCATCCTTGCCTCTCCCCCCTCCATCCTTGCCTCCCTCCTCCATCCTTGTCTCCCCACTCCATCCTTGCCTCCCCCTCCATCCTTGCCTCCCCCCCTCCATCCTTGCCTCCCCCTCCATCCTTGCCTCCCCTCCATCCTTGCCTCCCCCCCTCCATCCTTGCCTCCCCTCCATCCTTGCCTCCCCCTCCATCCTTGCCTCCCCCTCCATCCTTGCCTCCCCCCCTCCATCCTTGCCTCCACCTCCATCCTTGCCTTCCCCCTCCATCCTTGCCTTCCCCCTCCATCCTTGCCTTCCCCCTCCATCCTTGCCTCCCCCCTCCATCCTTGCCTCCCCCCTCCATCCTTGCCTCCCCCCTCCATCCTTGCCTCCCCCCTCCATCCTTGCCTCCCCCCTCCATCCTTGCCTCCCCCTCCATCCTTGCCTTCCCCCCTCCATCCTTGCCTCCCCCCTCCATCCTTGCCTCCCCCCTCCATCCTTGCCTCCCCCCTCCATCCTTGCCTCCCCCCTCCATCCTTGCCTCCCCCCTCCATCCTTGCCTCCCCCTCCATCCTTGCCTCCCCCTCCATCCTTGCCTTCCCCCCTCCATCCTTGCCTCCCCCCCCCCTCCATCCTTGCCTCCCCCCCCTCCATCCTTGCCTCCACCTCCATCCTTGCCTTCCCCCTCCATCCTTGCCTCCCCCTCCATCCTTGCCTCCCCCCTCCATCCTTGCCTTCCCCCCTCCATCCTTGCCTCCCCCCTCCATCCTTGCCTCCCCCTCCATCCTTGCCTCCCCCCTCCATCCTTGCCTCCCCCCCTCCATCCTTGCCTCCACCTCCATCCTTGCCTTCCCCCTCCATCCTTGCCTCCCCCCTCCATCCTTGCCTCCCCCCTCCATCCTTGCCTCCCCCCTCCATCCTTGCCTCCCCCCTCTATCCTTGCCTCCCACTCCATCCTCAATCCTTGCCTCCCCTCCCTCCATCCTTGCCTCCCCTTTCATTCTTGCCTTCCTCTTCCATCCTTGCCTCTCCCTCTTCCATCCGTGCCTCTCCCCCCTCTATCCTTGCCTCCCCCTCCATCCTTGCCTCCCACTCCATGCTTGCCTCCATCTTTCCCCCGCCTCCCTCACTCCATCCATCATCCATCCCTCTCTTCCCTATACCGCCCCCTTCCTCTTGCTTCCATCCTTGCCTCCATCCATCCTCCCTCTCTCTCCCTTCATCCTTCCTCTATACATCCTCTATGCCTCCTTCCCTCCTTCCTACCTCCCTCCTGCCATCCTACTTCCCTCCATTCCACTCCATCCTCCTAACTCTCCATTTTCCCTCTCTCGATCTTCCCTCCCTTTCTCTACCCTCCATTCCCCCCCCCCCCTTCACGATCATCACTACCAACCATGTTCCCTCCCTTTCTCTTCTCCTGCTCCCTCCGTCCTCCTTACGCTACGTGAATGATCCCTTCAGACACCAGACTCAAACGATATAGTGGAAGTGCTGATAATCAAAATAGAGATCCTAAATGTAGTTATTGTCCTTGTATATAAGTCACCGGAGGCAAACCCTCAGCAGTTTAAAGACCAACTAATGAAAATAGAACACTGCTTGGAAAACCTCACAAATCCAGCCTCAAACATCATCCTGCTTGGGGACTTCAACCTACGGCTCCTGAAATGGAAGCACCTGGCTAATACAGTAATATCAGAAAGAATAACAGGAAGTAGCCTAAATGAACAGGCACATGCAAATGACCTGCTACGGATGTGCGATAGGCTTGCCTTAAACCAGCAAATAGTAGAACCAACTAGGAAGGAGAACACGCTGGACCTCATTTTCACTAATAATGATGAGTTGATCGGGAACATAATGATTACAAATACCTGTTACTCAGATCACAATTTAATTGAAGTTATGACAACCATGGGGAATAGATCTTCAAAACCAGTCCAGATTCCCGGTGGAGGAGATTTCAGCAAATTCAACTTCAATAATAAACGGATAAACTGGGAGCAAATAAACCAGGACTTCACAGAAATAAACTGGGAAGAACAGCTAGAAAATGCAAACCTGAACCAGTGCCTGGAAAAAATAAGCTCAGTAGCTCTAGAAATATGTTCAAACCGCATACCCCTAAGAAAAAAAAGGAAGAGATGCACATTGGAACGGGAACGTCGTTCCCTATATAGGCGAAGAAAACGAATCGCGGAACAACTTGAGAGTCGCACCCTACCTCAAGAACGGCGAAGAAGGTTAGGTAGAGAAATAGAAACAATTGAACTCAAGCTACAAGAATCATACAAAACCCAGGAGAGGCAAAGAGAGCAAAAGGCCATCAGTGAAATAGAGAGATATCCGAAATATTTTTTCTCCTATGCAAAATCAAGATAAAAAACCACATCTAGTATCGGGCCCCTGCGAAAGGGAGATGGAACTTTCACCGATGACAACAAAGAAATGAGCGAGCTACTGAGGAAGCAGTACGACTTTGTTTTCAGTGAGCCATTAAACGCACTAAAGATTGATAACACAAATTATTTTTTCATGGATATGATACCAACATCAAATCATATATCAGACGTCACCCTATCCCCACTAGATTTTGAAGAAGCCATAAACAGTATGCCTATGCACTCTGCACCAGGCCCGGATTCTTGGAACTTCATATTCATCAAGAACTGTAAAAAAACACTATCGCAGGCCCTCCACATTCTGTGGAGACAAAGCCTAGATACTGGCGTTATCCCTGATATACTAAAAACAGCAGAGATAGCACCACTTCATAAAGGAGGAAATAAGGCAGAGGCAAAAAATTACAGACCGATAGCACTAACATCGCACATCATAAAAAATTTTGAGAGAGTGCTAAGAAGTAAGATCACAAAATACATGGAATCACAGCATCTCCATAACCCCGGACAACATGGTTTCAGAACAGGGCACTCTTGCCTGTCGCAGTTGCTGGACCACTATGATATGGCATTAGATGCTATGGAAGACAAACAAAACGCTGATGTAATTTACACAGATTTCGCAAAAGCTTTTGATAAATGTGACCATGGTGTTATTGCACATAAAATGCGTTCAAATGGAATTACCGGAAAAATAGGCAGATGGATCTACAATTTCCTGACTAACAGAACCCAATGTGTAATAGTCAACAAAATAAAATCCAGCCCATCAACCGTGAAGAGCTCAGTCCCTCAGGGTACTGTGCTTGCTCCAGTACTTTTTCTCATCCTCATTTCGGACATAGACAAGAACACAACCTATAGCACTGTATCATCCTTTGCAGATGACACTAGGATCTTCATGAGAGTTGGCAACATACAGGACACGCCGAACCTCCAGTCAGATGTAGATCAGGTCTTTCTATGGGCTACAGAAAATAATATGGTGTTTAACGAAGATAAGTTCCAGCTTATGCGCTATGGAAAAAATGAAAATATAAAAACGGAAACCACATACAAAACTCAGGCAAATCATAACATAGAACGAAAAGGCAATGTAAAGGATCTGGGTGTACTCATGTCGGAAGACCTTACCTTTAAAGAACACAATAAAGTAGCTATCACAACTGCAAGAAAAATGACAGGTTGGATAACATGAACTTTTCACACTAGAGATGCTATACCAATGATGATACTTTTCAAAACGCTTGTGCTCTCTAGAGTGGAGTACTGCTGCACAATGACAGCACCTTTCAAAGCTGGAGAAATTGCTGACCTGGAGAGCGTGCAGAGATCCTTTACTGCTAGAATTCACTCAGTAAAACATCTAAACTATTGGGACCGACTAAAGAGCCTAAATCTGTACTCCCTTGAGCGCAGGCGGGAGAGATACATAATAATTGACAAGTGGAAAATATTAGAGGGGCTGGTCCCAAACCTGCACACAGAAATAACATCACATGAGACCAGAAGACATGGCAGGATGTGCAGAATACCCCCGTTGAAAAGCAGAGGTGCAACAGGTACTCTGAGAGAGAACTCTATCAACATCAGAGGCCCGAGACTGTTCAACACGCTTCCACTACACATAAGGGGCATAACTGGCAATCCCCTCACAGTGTTCAAGAGAGAACTGGATAAGCACCTCCAAAGGATACCTGATCAACCAGGCTGTAACTCATACGTCAGGCTGTGAGCAGCCGCGTCCAACAGCCTGGTTGATCAGTCCAGCAACCAGGAGGCCTGGTCGACGACCGGGCCGCGGGGAACCTAAGCCCCGGTAGCACCTCAAGGTAAGGTAAGGTAAACCTCAAGGTAAGGTAAGGTAACCCCTCCACTAACCTTCACTCCCTCCCTCCCTCCAGCATGACCTATTCTTACCCCCCCCCCCCTCCATCCACCACGACCCCCCTCCTGACCCCTCCATCATTTGCCCCTCCTGACCCCTCCCCTATACCAAGACCCATCCTCCACCCTCACTACACCATGGTGTCTCCCCCCCCCCCTTCCCGTCACTACTCGCCCTGTACTGCCATAACTTTATATAAGGTGAGTAATTCAAGTAATACTCCAAGACGTGTTCCACTGTGAGGGTCTTGACCTCACCCGTCACAGACACACACCTCTCCCACCACAGTGTTGGAAGGTCTTACATAAAGCACCAGTCATAACATTCATGACTGATTTTCAATATTTTATTTTGGGAGCGATCATACAGTGCACCAGTGCTATAAGAACCTGCCATACAGTGTACCAGTGCTATAAGAACCAACCATACAGTGCACCAGTGCTATAAGAACCTGCCATACAGTGCACCAGTGCTATAAGAACCAACCATACAGTGCACCAGTGCTATAAGAACCTGCCATACAGTGCACCAGTGCTATAAGAACCAACCATACAGTGCACCAGTGCTATAAGACCCCATCATACAGTGCAAGCTGTCCTCCTCTGTCTTAATCCATCTCATAATTTTGGCGTCGTCAGCAAACATTGAGTGGAATGAGTCTATACCCTCTGGGAGATCCTTTACGTATATCAGAAACAGGATAGGACCGAGTACAGAGCCCTGTGGGACTCCACTGGTGACTTCACGCCAATCTGAGGTCTCACCCCTCACTGTAGCTCTCTGCTTCCTATTGCTTAGTCACATTGTGGAAGTCTTGGAGCAGTGTGTGGAACCATTGGAGCAGTGTGTAGAACCTATAGAGAAGTGTGTGGAACCGTTGGAGCAGTGTGTAGAACCTGTGGAACAGTGTTTGCAACTTTTGGAGCAGTGTGTGCAACCTCTGGAGCAGTGTGTGGAGCCTGTGGAGCAGTGTGTGGAACATTTGGAGCAGTGTGTGCAACCTTTGGAGCCGTGTGTGGAACCTTAGGAGCAGTATGTGGAACCTTTGGAACAGTGTTCGGAAACTTTGAAGCAGTGCGTGGAACCTTAGGAGCAGTGTGTGGAACCTTTGGAGCAGTGTTCGGAACCTTTGGAACAGTGTGTGGAACCTTCGGAGCAGTGTTCGGAACGTTTGGAGCAGTGTATTGAACCTTTGAAGCAGTGTTCGGTACCTTTGGAGCAGTGTGTGGAAACTTTGAAGCAGTGTTCGGAACCTTTGGAGCAGTGCGTGGAACCTTAGGAGCAGTGTGTGGAACCTTTGGAGCAGTGTTTGGAACCTTTGGAGCAGTGTTCGGAACCTTTGGAGCAGTGTTCGGAACCTAAGGAGCAGTATTCGGAACCTTTGGAGCAGTGTGTGGAACTTTTGGAGCAGTGTTCGGAACCTTTGGAGCAGTGTGTGGAACCTTTGGAGCAGTGTTCGGAACAATTGGAGCAGTGCTCGGAACCTTTGGAGCAGTGTGTGGAACCATTGAAGCAGTGTTCGGAACCTTTGGAGCAATGTTCGGAACCTTTGGAGCAATGTTCGGAACCTTTGGAGCAGTGTTCGGAACCTTTGGAACAGTGTTCTGAACCTTTGGAGCAGTGTTCGGAATCTTTGGAGCAGATGTGATTAAGAACAACGCAACAACACTGTTCCAGAGACTTCCCACGACTCAGTGATCCCACTGCTCACTAAGACTCTAAGACTCTTCAGCTCCACTGATCGCACTAATTCAAGACCTGGAGTCGAGTTTATTTACAAGCCAAAATTTCCATCAAATAACTTTAATGAAGTTTTAAACTTATAAGATTTACAATAGATCTGAACCTCCTAGTGAACCTTAGATCCTGGCTGAAGCCCCAGGATCCTGACTGAAGCCCCAGGATCCTGACTGAAGCCCCAGGATCCTGACTGAAGCCCTCAGGATCCTGGCTGAAGTCCCAGGATCTTGGCTGAAGCCCTAGGATCCTGAATGAAGCCCCAGGATCCTGACTGAAGCCCTAGGATCCTGAATGAAGCCCCAGGATCCTGACTGAAGCCCTAGGATCCTGGCTGAAGCTCCAGGATCCTGACTGAAGCCCTCAGGATCCTGGCTGAAGCCCCAAGATCTTAGCCGAAGCCCTAGGTTTCCGACTGAAGCCCCAGGATCCTGACTGAAGCCCCAGGATCCTGACTGAAGCCCTCAGGATCCTGGCTGAAGTCCCAGGATCTTGGCTGAAGCCCCAGGATCATGGCTGAAGCCCTTGGATCCTGGCTGAAGCCCTAGGATCCTGACTGAAGCCCTCAGGATCCTGGCTGAAGCCCCAGGATCATGGCTGAAGCCCCTGGATCCTGGCTGAAGCCCTAAGATCCTGACTGAAGCCCCAAGATCCTGATTGAAGCCCCAAGATCCTGGCTGAAGCCCTAGGATCCTGGCTGAAGCCTCAGGATCCTGGCTGAAGCCCCAAGATTCTGGCTGAAGCCCTAGGATCCTGGCTGAAGCCCCAGGATTCTGACTGAAGTCCCAGGATCCTTTAAGATCCCCAGGACCCACTAACACCCCCAGGATCCACTAAGACACCCCAGGATCCACTAACACCCCCAGGATCCACTAAGACACCCCAGGATCCACTAACACCCCGAGAATCTACTAAGACCCCCAGGATCCACTAACACCCCCAGGATCCACTAACACCCCCAGGATCCACTAACATCCCCAGGATCCACTAAGATACCCCAGGATCCACTAACACCCCCAGGATCCACTAAGACACCCCCAGGATCCACTAACACCCCCAGGATCCACTAACACACCCCAGGATCCACTAACACCCCCCAGGATCCACTAACAACCCCAGGATCCACTAAGACACCCCCAGGATCCACTAACACCCCTAGGATCCACTAACACCCCCCAGGATCCACTAAGACACCCCCAGGATCCACTAACACACCCCCAGGATCCACTAACACCCCCAGGATCCACTAACACACCCCCAGGATCCACTAACACCCCCAGGATCCACTAACACCCCCCAGGATCCACTAACACCCCCCAGGATCCACTAAGACCCCCAGGATCCACTAACACCCCCCAGGATCCACTAACACCCCCAGGATCCACTAAGACACCCCCAGGATCCACTAACACCCCCAGGATCCACTAACACCCCCCAGGATCCACTAACACCCCCCAGGATCCACTAAGATACCCCAGGATCCACTAACACCCCCAGGATCCACTAAGACACCCCCAGGATCCACTAACACCCCCAGGATCCACTAAGATACCCCAGGATCCACTAACACCCCCAGGATCCACTAAGACACCCCCAGGATCCACTAACACCCCCAGGATCCACTAACACACCCCAGGATCCACTAACACCCCCCAGGATCCACTAACAACCCCAGGATCCACTAAGACACCCCCAGGATCCACTAACACCCCTAGGATCCACTAACACCCCCCAGGATCCACTAAGACACCCCAGGATCCACTAACACACCCCCAGGATACACTAACACCCCCAGGATCCACTAACACCCCCCAGGATCCACTAACACCCCCAGGATCCACTAAGACCCCCTGGCCTCCCAACACACCCCCAGACTGCCCCGCCCCCCCCCCCCAACAAAGACCCCAGCAGCCCGCCATAAGCCTCCACTACACATGTTTCCCACCAGGCCGCTCCAGCCATCTGAATTAAATCCCGCTTGTTCTAATTGCCGCCATATTTTGACCGCGGCGACCCAATAATGGCGGTAGTATATCATTTCCCGCCCTTGTCGGAGCCGCCACCAGGAGTCGCCACTCCGCGCGCTCACGTGACTTATTCCGCCCTCTTTGTCCTCTTCAGTCTCCTTGTTACAAGAGTGAAATTACAGCAGTTAGTAGTTAATTACAGCAGTTGAAGTGAAAATCTAAACTAATAAAACATTCTGACTACAAACTCAGTAACAATAGCATGATTCTGCAAGCACTGAACGTGATATAGTACAAAGATATATATTGCATAGCTGTATTTTCTAGAAAACCTTAAAAAAACTTTTTTAATATGATATAATGAAAGATCATAAACATATAAATACCAAAAAATAAAGAGGGTACAAGTGAAAAAGAGGAGGTTACAGGTTGTGAGGAAGCTGCAGGTTACAGGTTGTGAGGAACCTGCAGGTTACAGGTTGTGAGGAAGCTGCAGGTTACAGGTTGTGAGGAAGCTGCAGGTTACAGGTTGTGAGGAACCTGCAGGTTACAGGTTGTGAGGAAGCTGCAGGTTACAGGTTGTGAGGAAGCTGCAGGTTACAGGTTGTGAGGAACCTGCAGGTTACAGGTTGTGAGGAAGCTGCAGGTTACAGGTTGTGAGGAAGCTGCAGGTTACAGGTTGTGAGGAACCTGCAGGTTACAGGTTGTGAGGAAGCTGCAGGTTACAAGTTGTGAGGAAGCTGCAGGTTACAGGTTGTGAGGAAGCTGCAGGTTACAGGTTGTGAGGAAGCTGCAGGTTACAGGTTGTGAGGAAGCTGCAGGTTACAGGTTGTGAGGAAGCTGCAGGTTACAGGTTGTGAGGAAGCTGCAGGTTACAGGTTGTGAGGAAGCTGCAGGTTACAGGTTGTGAGGAAGCTGCAGGTTACAGGTTGTGAGGAAGCTGCAGGTTACAGGTTGTGAGGAAGCTGCAGGTTACAGGTTGTGAGGAAGCTGCAGGTTACAGGGTGTGAGGAAGCTGTAGGTTACAGGTTGTGAGGAAGCTGCAGGTTACAGGTTGTGAGGAAGCTGTAGGTTACAGGTTGTGAGGAAGCTGTAGGTTACAGGTTGTGAGGAAGCTGCAGGTTACAGGTTGTGAGGAAGCTGCAGGTTACAGGTTGTGAGGAAGCTGCAGGTTACAGGTTGTGAGGAAGCTGCAGGTTACAGGTTGTGAGGAAGCTGCAGGTTACAGGTTGTGAGGAAGCTGCAGGTTACAGGTTGTGAGGAAGCTGCAGGTTACAGGTTGTGAGGAAGCTGCAGGTTACAGGGTGTGAGGAAGCTGCAGGTTACAGGTTGTGAGGAAGCTGCAGGTTACAGGTTGTGAGGAAGCTGCAGGTTACAGGTTGTGAGGAAGCTGCAGGTTACAGGTTGTGAGGAAGCTGCAGGTTACAGGGTGTGAGGAAGCTGCAGGTTACAGGGTGTGAGGAAGCTGCAGGTTACAGGGTGTGAGGAAGCTGCAGGACACACACCTGCCTCACAGGTGTGTACTCTCCGCTTATCTGTACAATGTTCACGTGTTATCTTACACATAATTAACACACAGAAATCACAATAGCGTGATGCACCAAATAAACAAATCCACAAGGGCCGTGACGAGGGTTCGAATCTACGTCCGAGAGGATCCCAGACGCTGCCTTAATCGACTGAGCTACGACATGGATAAGAATATATATTGACAGAGCTTGCATGCATGGGGGGAATTGTGTAAAAACCTGGTACGTGTCTCGGAGAGGCTGCAGGATCCGTGGTAGGTCAAGTTGATTTCCCGGTTGCAATTTTTATCCATGTCGTAGCTTAGTCGATAAAAGCCGTGAAGGATCCTGTCGGGCGTAGGTTCGAACCCTCGTCACGACCCTTGTGGATTTGTATATGATTAACGTTGTAGGTGAAGATAGTAGTGTAAGACAACAGGGCCTTAAGGAGAGGTCAACGGCAGGTCAACACAACTCACAGCGGTCTTAATAAGGGAAGTAATGCACTCGTAGCCGCTTCACCAACATGTACACAACATATATTTCTAATGACCACGAGTAAACTACTTCAAGTCAATCAAACAAAAGCAATATACAGACTGGTTAAGCATAATTTGTTCTCCCCCGGTGTGAGCCAGACATACACCATGTACTATGAATACCTCGTATACACTAACAACATACAGAAAGCATAACAAAACCACACACCAATATTCCCTGAAGCAACTAACATCAATAACCCGAGCCACCACCGTAATGAAGCCGTCATACAACCGACAGCAGCCGGTCCAGCAGCTGGTCCAGCAGCCGGTCCAGCAGCCGGTCCAGCAGCCGGTTCAGCAGCCGGTCCAGCAGCCGGTTCAGCAGCCGGTCCAGCAGCCGGTTCAGCAGCCGAGGAACACAAAACACTATATTTTTAATGGCCAGAAATGACAGTAAATGCAAGATAATCTATCATCATTTAAACAATTAATGTACAAGATGCAACATCAACTACAGTGAGACAGATCAAGAAGTGAAAATGTTCCCAGGGCGGCGTCCCGTGCACTGGGCGCCGAGAGGGATGGGTCGCACCGCTGCGCCAAAGATTACTGTGAGGTCACAGTATTGGTAAGAGGTTCCGTGGCCTCCCTAAGTATCGGTCGCTTCATTAGTCAGCTCAGGGTCTTACGGTCAAGAGGTCGGGGATGGGAGCAGCTCTTAGGTGGAGTTATAAGGCTTTATGTGGAGCCGGGGGAGCCGGGCGTGTGTGCCAGCTAAGAGGTGGTGAGGGGAAGGAAGGAATGGTGCCCAACAACTTGGGCAGTCGGGGATTGAACGCCGACCTGCATGAAGCCAGACCGTCGTTCTACCGTCCAGCCCATGTGGTTGGGCGGTGGGGGGGGGTGGAGGCTGATGGTTGTAACCACCTCAGAACGGCTTGAAGAATCACTGAACACATCTTATGCTGTTTGGAAAGATCTTCAGGCGAATTTATCATTCTTAGATGATTATGAAATTTCTTTGGTGAAGCTGGACTATAATAAATGTAAAGGAAGAGCTTTAACAGAAGTTGTAGATGATCTCTGGTTGAACTGGAAAGTCAGTTGACAAACATGACGATGATTGCAGGAGACGAAGGGTCCATGTGAGCCGTGAGTTAAGACATGGAGGTGAACAGCTTTGGCTACACTCTGAAGGTCTTGTAGAGCGCTGAAGGGGAAGACCATCAAGATTACTTTATTACGATCAGGGAAGGTCTTGGATGGTGTTGATTTTCCGCTTGAGGTGGAGTGGTGTGGTCTGGTGTGGTGTGAGGTGGAGTGGTGTGGTCTGGTGTGGTGTGAGGTGGAGTGGTGTGGTCTGGTGTGGTGTGAGGTGGAGTGGTGTGGTCTGGTGTGGTGTGAGGTGGAGTGGTGTGGTCTGGTGTGGTGTGAGGTGGAGTGGTGTGGTCTGATGTGGTGTGAGGTAGGGTGGGTGGTGTGGTGTGATGTGGGGTGGGTGGTGTGGTGTGAGGTGGTGTGGGTGGAGTGGTGTGAGGTGGGGTGGGTGGAGTGGTGTGAGGTGGGGTTGGTGGAGTGGTGTGAGGTAGAGTGGTATGAGGTGGGATGGGTGGAGTGGTGTGAGGTGGGGTGGGTGGAGTGGTGTTGTAACGGGGGGTGGGGGAAATAGCTCTATCTTGTCCATTATTCCACCCCCCAGTTAACTAACGAGGCCGGGGGAAACAGCTCTCTCTAGTCTGTTATCCCGTCCCCAGTTAGCTAACTATTCTAGAGCACCTCCAGAGTTCCTAAGGCAACCTCTCTCGTTCAACACCTTGTCACCTAGGTATTCGACTACCTAGGTGCGGCGACTACAAGGCGCCGTAACTGGATCAGCTACCCGAAACTCTAGAGAGAACTCTAGAATACATTTCACTGCCACAAACGTATAAGAGAAAACGAAAGGAAAGAAATGAATAGTGAAGTAATTAGTGAGGGTTTGGGGTGAGAGGTAGGGAGGTGGGAGGAGCGAGGAGGGTCATTAGTTGAAAGTGAGAGTTTAGAGAGGGGTGGAGGGAGAGGAGTGGATAGGTAGAAGTAGAAGAGTAGATAGTAGAAGTAGAAGAATAGATAGTAGAAGAAGAAATAGGAAATGCTGCCACCATCCATTCATAATCATTACATACAAGACAAGGAATGGAACTTGTCTGTATTACAATATTCCCAAAAGATGTTATTACCATGTATCAACTCCAAACATGTACTCATTAATATCATGAACCAGTAACCACAGAGGCTTTCTCACCTCAACTCAAAAAGTCTAGGGAACAAGGTAAAAGAAAATTTAAATAATAAATTCAATTATATTTCACATGAAGTATCATACTTTAAGCAATTCAAATAAATGTTCAAGTTTAATATGCCAAGTGAGTCATCATCCAAGAATTTGAGAACCCTACAACTGACTGCCCCTGATCATCACACAACACTTGTAAAACACGACCAAGTCACCTTAATGTTCAACTCACCAAGTGTCTGCCTATAGCTGGATAGAGGGGTGGGGGGTCTGTAGCTGACAGAGACTGTCCCGCCCTGCCGGCCGACAGCCTCCCTGCTAAGCCGTCTTCTCTCCTCTGCTAGTTGCTGTACTTCTTCCTCGTTAATGCTCTCGAATCGATCGCTCTCCGAGTATATATTGGGGAACCTAGTAACTAACTCCGCCCACAAGTAGATAGCCTCAGGCACTCTACCAAGCCACTCCTTAAACGTCGGCATGTTTGAAGGCTACCAGGCTCCAATTATAAGATTAGCAGAAGCAAGGTGAAATTCGCATTATCTGACCTCAGGTCACTTGGTGGTCATTAACTCTTAGAGGTGTGAGATCTCAGGTCGACCAAACTGGCGCCTTCTCAAATCCTTGTCTGTGACTCATATATCTCTATGTATTTTAAATACAACTAAACCAAACACCTTACAGTGTTACAGTGTGAGGTGGGGTGGGTGGAGTGGTGTGAGGTGGAGTAGTGTGAGGTGAGGTGGGTGGAGTGGTGTTAGGTGGGGTGGGAGGAGTGGTGTGAGGAGGAGTGGTGTGAGGTGAGGTGGGTGGAGTGGTGTGAGGTGGTGTGAGGTGGGGTGGTGTGAGGTGGGTGGAGTGGTGTGAGGTGTGGTGGGAGGAGTGGTGTGAGGAGGAGTGGTGTGAGGAGGAGTGGTGTGAGGTGTGGTGGGAGGAGTGGTGTGAGGAGGAGTGGTGTGAGGAGGAGTGGTGTGAGGTGGGGTGGAGTGGGCATGGTAGGGAGTCTGAGGATCTGGGAATCTTACAGCAATGAATAAAATGAAATGAAAATATGATAAAGTATTACAAGGAATTTGGGAATTTAATGAGTTGGGCATTGAGGAGTTTGGTATTTTTCACGAATAATTGTATTCCAAATCGTTTACATTTTACTGAACTTATGATTATAAAAAAAATGGAATTTTAGAGTTGATAAAGTTAGACATAAGATAAGATATTTTGTTTACAAGTTATGATTTGAAGTTGGGAGTCTTACGGAGCTGAGCATATTAATTTACTGCAGGTCTAAGGTTCAACTAGTCTATGATGATCTCCATTATTCTGGGTCCTTTACCCGACAGTTGAACTATAATATATAGTTACTGGCAGAGTCTCAGGGAAGGTCTACCATTGAAACATTGAGTAGGTATACTTGTCATACTTGTCATATAATATATGTATATGTAATACATATATGACATGTAATACTTGTCATAACATAATACTTGTCATTGTTGGTACACGAACACGGCCACACAGGTGGGGACTGTCTACCCAAATGAGCCACAGAGCCACTATGCATGTGTGTGTAGCCTCAGTAGTGAATAAAGAGTATGCGCTAAGAAAAGTTGCTAAAGTAGACTATCACTTTAGATTAACAACGCCCCAAAAGTGTCAAACTGTACAGTACACGATTTAACTGTGAAAGCCGGGACCTAAGAGCTAGAACTCTTCCTACGCCAGCCCAACCAGGCGAGTACATAACCTAACGTCCACTCAGCCACTTCCCGATACAAAAAATATCCCTCCACACAAACCCCGGGCAGCCATACGTACAATATTACCGCCGAGGCTCAGATGAATAGCAAGGATCCAATATCTGACCAATATTAAAGTGCGAAAAACTCATTTACTCACCAGAGGTGGGTGACGACCCCAGAACCCGCGGCTCCGGCCCACCGCGCGTTGCTCGGACACCAGCGACTCAAGCACCTTGACCACCTGGCCATTATCTCCCGCCCCACTTACCTGTCCGGACACAAATAAAATAAGATTTGTTATCTAGGATGCTGAGGCACACATCTTGTGGGGTAATTGGTTCATATCTGTGCACAAGAGATTGAGAGGAGGGCAATTTTACAGAGAATAGTTTACGGGGGTGACACCTGTTGCGTGAACCCTAGCGTGATCTATATCCCCTGAAGAAGGCCTCAGTGCTGTTTTGTCCACCCATCTTCCCAGCTGTTTTCGTACATGCATTTTGTCACTGTTCTGTGTTCTGGGTGTGTTTTTACGTGTTCTACAATGTTCTGGGTGTGTTTGTACGTGTTCTACAATGTTCTGGGTGTGTTTGTACGTGTTCTACAATGTTCTGGGTGTGTTTGTACGTGTTCTACAATGTTCTGGGTGTGTTTGAACGTGTTCTACAATGTTCTGGGTGTGTTTGTACGTGTTCTACAATGTACTTCTAAGTGTGTTTGTACGTGTTCCACAATGTTCTTCTGGGTGTGTTTGTACGTGTTCTATAATGTTCTGGGTGTGTTTGTACGTGTTCTACAATGTTCTTCTGGGGGTGTTTGAACGTGTTCTACAATGTTCTGGGTGTGTTTGTACGTGTTCTACAATGTTCTTCTGGGTGTATTTGAACGTGTTCTACAATATTCTTCTGGGTGTGTTTGTACGTGTTCTACAATGTTCTCCAGGCTGTGTTTGTCCGTGTTCTACAATGTTCTCCAGGCTGTGCTTGCATGGGATAACTGGCTTGATTAATCAATTGATTTCATTAATACACACACAATAAACATACAAGTAACTCAGTGTAAACTCTGCGTTACTACAAGAGTGAACACTGCAGCATCACAGAGCCCAGGTAACGGTGGGTACCAGTGCTATACCGACGGCTCTGTAAAATAAGGTGGAAGATGGCAGATAATGAGGTAATATATATTAAACAATATTTTCTCACTCATGCAGCAGAGAGACTTGTGAATGACTGGGTTAGTACGACTGAAACATAACTTGTAGATATTCACCTCACCACATAACTTGTAGGTATATACCTCACCACATAACTTGTAGGTATATACCTCACCACATAACTTGTAGGTATATACCTCACCACATAACTTGTAGGTATATACCTCACCACATAACTTGTAGGTATATACCTCGCCACATAACTTGTAGGTATATACCTCACCACATAACTTGTAGGTATATACCTCACCACATAACTTGTAGGTATATACCTCACCACATAACTTGTAGGTATATACCTCGCCACATAACTTGTAGGTATATACCTCACCACATAACTTGTAGGTATATACCTCACCACATAACTTTTAAAAGACAAAGACAGTGGAGGTAAGTTAAATATCAGGAGAAAGTGCTAAGCCATTATGAATATAGCCTACTCGGCCTACTATGCAAGGCCCGATTTGCCGAGTAAGCAAAGTTTTCCTAAATTTATATATTTTTCGATTTTTTTCTTATGAAGTGATAAAGCTGTCCATTTCATTATGTACGAGTCAAGTTTTTTTAATTTGAGTTAAAACTAACGTAGATATATGACCGAACCTAACCAACCCTACACTTAACCTATACCGTTGATAGGTTAAGTAATAATTGTAAATAAGATGCTTATCTTAACATACTAAAAAGGTTAGGTGAGGTCGGTGTTTTCTATAATGCTTTTCAAGGTAAACTAAAATATTCACAATCAATTAGTATGTCACATATGCACTTATTAAATAAGCCAATATTGACTAAAAGCAAGTGCGAGAACGGGTTGTACTCTGTGTGTGTGTGTGCGCGCTGAGTTTTTTTTTTTTGGGGGGGGGGAGTAAAAAGGAAGGAGAGGCATAGGTGAAGGGAAGCATAGAAGTGGGAAATACAGTGAGAGGTATGAAAGCAGGCGGACTGTCCGCCTTGCTGACACGATGTGTGATATATATATATATATATATATATATATATATATATATATATATATATATATATATATATATATATATATATATATATATATATATATATATATATATTTATATATATATATATATATATATATATATATATATATATATATATATATATATATACATACTCAATTTTTTAAAATATGGGGGAAGGATATCTGGTCAGTATTTCATCTGGGGAATTATGTACTGTGGGGCGGGGTTTGCATCTAGTAAATCGCGGCTCTGGGGCCACCAGCTGTGGGAGCGGGGCGTCTCATCTTGGAGTAACCTGTCTAACATTGGGTCCTCTGATGGTGTTCCACATCCTGATGGCTTGGTGCTGCAGTCTGATGTTTAGTGGCTGTATGTTCAGGAGTTCACGGAGCTCCTGGATTGTCTGATCATATGGTGGACGGTGTTTTGCTGCTCTCCTTAGCGCCTTATTTTGTACTGCTTGCAGTTTCTGCATGTTAGTTTTCTTTATGGTGTGGAATGGTACTGGGGGATACTGTAGATGCGACCGAACTAGAACCTTATAGGTGGATCTGGATGTTAGTACTGAGGCTTCGGAATCTCCTCAATTTTCCTAAGGCTGCTTTGGCTTTGTTTAGTCGGTCCCTTACATGAGTTTGTATCCCTGTTCTATTTATCATAAGTCCCAGTATTCTGCCTACCTCCGCATAGTGGATCGGATGGTTGTCAAGGATGATGGGGTCCGGGTTTCTTTTCGCAATGTGTATTATCAGAAACTTTTGTTTGCTGGTGCTAATTTTCCATTGCTTCTCAAAGTTGTTTATGAGTTCAATTGCTGCCTTGGTCTTGTCGGCTAGTAGGGGCTTTGTTGTGCCCGGTTGGCATATTATTTGGGTGACATCGTCAGCGTATGTGATGTATTCTCCATGTTGGGGTTGGGGTAGGTCAGCTGTGTATATGTTGAATAGAGTGGGGGAGAGGCAGCTTCCTTGTGGTACTCCACTTTTCAGTTCTATTACGTCACCCAAGTAGCTGCCGATATTAAGCCTAGCAGTTCTATTGTCTATAAAGCTATAGAGAGTAGCAGTAAATCTCTCAGGAAGTCCTAGTTCAGATATCTTATATTTTAAGCCTGTGAGCCACACTTTGTCGAAGGCTTTCGAAACGTCTCTAAGCACTATATTACACTGATCTTTTTTCGACACTGCGTTGGCTATATGCTCGTAGATCAGGGCTATAGCTGTATTCAGTAACTGACAGTCATCCTACCACCCTTGACCACCTTCAGTAACTGACAGTCACCCTACCACCCTTGACCACCTTCAGTAACTGACAGTCACCCTACCACCCTTGACCACCTTCAGTAACTGACAGTCACCCTACCACCCTTGACCACCTTCAGTAACTGACAGTCACCCTACCACCCGCTCTCAGTAACAGACAACTTCCCCCCACCCTTCCATTACCCCTCCCCCCCCCTCCCCCCACAGCAGTCTTCCACAGAGCGCCCCTAAGGAATGTTGCCATTCAAAGCTCCCGCGCCTTTTGAAGTACAAGTGAAAAAGGGAGATTTTAATAAAATTATCGACGAGGGACTGAAGAGTTGGCGCGAAATGTCGAAGGAGGATTGGCGCGAGTTAAAGGCGTGATTGCTTCCCTATTGTGTAAAAAATGTTAATATTAAGAGGGGATGGTGAGATTTGTGGATTCTTTCTCGAATTCCGTACTAGGCTTGTGACGGCCCCCATCCCCCGGTGTTCAACCCGCCCCTTAATTGTATTATAGCTTGTAGCCTAGTGCTCCAGCGCCTCCCAGCCTGTGTTGCAGGGGTTGTTGATATGTATTTATACAAGCATTTATATAATTATTTATGTGTGCTTGTATTTGTGCAGTTAAATATATTTAATATTATATAATTTTGGCGCATTACCGTGGCAGATAAGAGGGGTAATATATCGACAGCCTTTTTGGTTCATGTTCGACACCCGGTGAACTCCAAGAACTCTACAGCCTCTAATATATCTTACTGTGTTCCATTTGTGTAACAATAATGCTTTTATTTTAGAGCTTAACAAAATAAAACGAAAGTGTGTCAGGATAAAACAGAACACTGGAGCACACGTGAGTGACCATAAGATACTATCGCCTTCCTTTTATTCCTCTTCTCTAAGGATATGGGTCCTCACTAACAAAATATATCAGGCATTTCCTCTCTGGATAGCAGCACTGAGGTGCTCAAACTAGCGAATGCTATTCCATAATCCTTGATTTCCCAACGAGTTCATAACCCGGGTCACTCAGGGTTGTGAGAGTGAACTCACTTTCTTGAGTGTCGCAAGCTACGTCAAGTTAATTATCACTGACGTCTACACTATGCTACTCAAAATCTCAGGCAACTACCACAACATTAAGTGTATTTGCTGAGTACATTACTCGAGTGGAACTCGTCTGTGAGTGGCCCCGCTCTTGTTGTATTCACAGAGTAGCGATATCTTTGGTGGTGATGATCTAAATGTACTTCTGAAGCAACTATTGACTTCCTCAAGGTCCTCATCAAATTTATAAAACAATGACTAATAGCTGGAATAATGCTTAAGCTTACGGACCAATTATAATGTTTATATAAACGCAAGATAACAGTTAACATAGTTTCAAGAATAAGTTTACTTGCTAATACATTGAGGGTGCTTGAATTTACCCCATGACTGGTGTCCATCAGAGATAATCGCGTTAGAGAGGCACGGGACGTCTAACTACCCAACAGTCACCTCCAACAGGAACAACCTCACTAAACACTCAGGACAACCTATTATTAACTCTCCAAATAATATACACGTGGAAAATACTGGTGGGCTAGGTCCTAAATCCACACAGTAAAATAACAACGTACTGGAGTGAACGATATGGAAGAGCAGAGGTGCCATAGGCACAATCAGAGAACACTGTGTAAACATCAGAGGTCCGCGGTTGTTCAACGTCCTCCCAGCGAGCATAAGAAATATTGCCGGAACAACCGTGGAAATATTCAAGAGAAAACTAGACTGTTTTCTAAAAAAAAAACGTGTCGGACCAACCGGGCTGTGGTGGGTATGTGGGCCTGCGGGCCGCTCCAAGCAACAGCCTGGTGGACCAAACTCTCACAAGTCAAGCCTGGCCTCGGCCCGGGCTTGGGGAGTAGAAGAACTCCCAGAACCCCATCAACCAGGTTCTTCAACCACTGCCGGCACTCAGCTGGGACACTGGACCTTACCGTCACTCGGGTCATCACAAAACAAGTGAACTACATCTTCATACCTAGTCAATCAAACTAGTAATAATCAAGCACAATTACTTCACAATAATCAGACGTTTGGGAAAGGTGCCTGTATGCAGTCACTCAGACAATGACCAGTGCAACCATGTAATTCCATAAAGGTTGAGTTGAGCCTTTAGTCTCTCTCTGATCTGTGTTGAGACCCTCGAGGCGCTGGGGAGCAGAACAACCATGGCTGGGTCACTCACACCTGCACACACACAGATACTCTTCCCATAAGACATCATTTACTGTACCCATTGTGGCCGGCCGTCGATCACAGTATCTCCACTAGTACACCGTCGTGGAGGTCTCCTGGCTACCACTGCACACGTCTCAGCACTACATCTAGCTCAATACTACCCTCTACCCCCTCCTTCCCCCCCCCCTTGATGACACGTGGTAGATGGCTGATGACACGTGGTAGATGGCTGATGACACGTGGTAGAAGGCTGATGACACGTGGTAGATGGCAGATGACACGTGGTAGATGGCTGATGACACGTGGTAGATGGCTGATGACACGTGGTAGATGGCTGATGACACGTGGTAGAAGGCTGATGACACGTGGTAGATGGCAGATGACACGTGGTAGATGGCTGATGACACGTGGTAGATGGCTGATGACACGTGGTAGATGGCTGATGACACGTGGTAGAAGGCTGATGACACGTGGTAGATGGCTGATGACACGTGGTAGATGGCTGATGACACGTGGTAGAAGGCTGATTACACGTGGTAGATGGCTGATGACACGTGGTAGATGGCTGATGACACGTGGTAGATGGCTGATGACACGTGGTAGATGGCTGATGACACGTGGTAGATGGCTGATGACACGTGGTAGATGGATGATGACACGTGGTAGATGGCTGATGACACGTGGTAGATGGATGATGACACGTGGTAGATGGCTGATGACACGTGGTAGATGGCTGATGACACGTGGTAGATGGCTGATGACACGTGGTAGATGGCTGATGAACAGGTGGTTGATAACAATGATTCGTTGGTGGGTAACGATTGCTTGGTGATCAACTTCTCCTGTCAGCGTTACACACACACACACACACACACACACACACACACACACACACACACACACACACACACACACACACACACACACACACACACACACACACTCACACACACACACCTGGTGCTCCTACAGCCATACAAAGGTGACCAACATGTGGGTGAAGTGAGGTGCCCTTGACAACTAATATCCCGGGCAAGCATGCAGGCAACAATGCTTCACGATGGTGCGGTGGTGCATGGAACTCTTCAAGGTTTCTGGCGTCAATGATGACTTTGTTGAAGCTCGGTCATGAAGCACCACCTCACCACACAGTCACTATCTTCCTGGTGAGAGGTGGTGAGAGATGGTGAGAGATGGTGAGAGGTGGTGAGAGATGGTGAGAGATGGTGAGAGATGGTGAGAGGTGGTGAGAGGTGGTGAGAGATGGTGAGAGATGGTGAGAGGTGGTGAGAGGTGGTGAGAGGTGGTGAGAGATGGTGAGAGGTGGTGAGAGGTGGTGAGAGACGGTGTCACCTACATCAGCCTCACCTAGGGACCAACAAGATATTTATCGTAAGACGCATATTTTCACCACCACCTGCACCATCGCTACCATCACCACCACCATCCTTACAACCATCTACATAACCCCTATGATCACCTGCATTACAACCACCACAACATCAGCAACTACAGCCACCACCACCTCAGCACCACAACCACCACAACATCAGCAGCTACAACACCACCACGACCATCACAGGCAGACGGATCAGTGTAGTGACCACTGGGACGTGAGCGGGGACCATCCTGGCTTGCGATTGGTTCCCTTCATTACCTTTATTAGGTCAAGCGAGGGCGGGCTGGATGAGGAGCTCGCCTCATTACCTTTATATCATGAGGCGGGGCCCGGGAGATGAAGGAGGCGGGGCCCGGGAGATGAAGGAGGCGGGGCCCGGGAGATGAAGGAGGCGGGGCCCGGGAGATGAAGGAGGCGGGGCCCGGGAGATGAAGGAGGCGGGGCCCTGGAGATGAAGGAGGCGGGGCCCGGGAGATGAAGGAGGCGGGGCCCGGGAGATGAAGGAGGCGGGGCCCGGGAGATGAAGGAGGCGGGGCCCGGGAGATGAAGGAGGGGTCGTTACGACTGAGGTCGACCAGGTCGTGTTGTGGTCCTCACCATATATCAAGTGGTTATTGTCTCCCAGACTTTTACTGTGGTGCTCAATACTTCGGTCTCTCCCTTGCTTGCACTCACGATATTGGTCCCTGTCCCTCACCCCTCACTCACCCCTCCCTTGCTGCACCCTCACCCCTCACTCACCCCTACCTTGCTGCACCCTCACCCCTCACTCACCCCTCCCTTGCTGCACCATCACCCCTTACTCACCCCTCCCTTCCTGCACCATCACCCCTTACTCACCCCTCCCTTGCTGCACCATCACCCCTCACTCACCCCTCCCTTGCTGCACCATCACCCCTCACTCACCCCCTAAATGTAGTTATTGTCCTTGTGTATAAGTCACCGGAGGCAAACCCTCAGCAGTTTAAAGACCAACTAATGAAAATAGAGCACTGCTTGGAAAACCTCACAAATCCAGCCTCAAACATCTTCTGCTTGGGGACTTCAACCTACGGCTCCTGAAATGGAAGCACCTGGCTAATACAGTTATACCAGAAAGAATACCAGGAAGTGGCCTAAATGAACAGGCACATGCAAATGACCTGCTACGGATGTGCGATAGGTTTGCTTTAAGCCAGCAAATAGTAGAACCAACTAGAAAAGAGAACACGTTGGACCTCATTTTCACTAATAATGATGAACTGATCAGGAAAATAATTATTACAAATACCCGTTACTCAGATGACAACCTAACTGAAGTTCTAACAAGCATGGGGAGTAGACCTGCACAACCAGTCCCGAGTCCCAGGGGAGGAGAATTCAGCAAATTCAATTTTAAAAATAAACAGATTAACTGGGAGCAAATAAACCAAGACTTCACATAAATAAACTGGGAAGAACAGCTAGGAAATGCAAACCTGAAACAAGGCCTGGAAAATATCAACTCAGTAGCTCTAGAAATATGTTCAAACCGCATACCCCCTAAGAAAAAAGAGGAAGAGATGCAGACTGCAACGGGAACGTCGTTCCCTATATAGGCGAAGAAAACGAATCATGGAACAACTTGAGCGTCGCATGAACACCGCCTTGACCACTATCTACGTGAATGTGAACACCTGAGAGACATTAGGAATAACTGTAGAATAATAAACCCCACATTGTTTGAGTTAGGAAAACACTATTTGTCAAATATGGATACTATTCTTAAAAGATTTCCCCATTTTGCACCCGCAAGATAACGTAAGCTTTTAAGGGTTGATAGATGTTAATCTTCTTGTTTGAGGAGCTGTTCACTTGAGACAGTTAAGCAAGTCCAAGCTGTGTCTGGGTACAAGTGACAGGATGAACAACCCAGTGGGTTTTCTTCCTATTGGGAAGTGTTGTACATGCTGCTATGGCGGTATGTCCACTCATAAGATGAGTGGCGCTGCCCAATAAACTCGCCCCTCGGGGCAAAATTTAAAAAAAAAATTAAAATTTGAGAGTCGCACCCTTTCTCAAGAACGACGAAGAAGGTTAGGTAGAGAAATAGAAACGTTTGAACTAAAGCTCCAAGAATCATATAAAATCCAAGAGACAAAGACAGCAAAAGGCCATCAGTGAAAAAGGAAGAAATCCAAAATATTTTTTCTCCTATGCCAAATCAAGATAAAAAAAAAAATCTCCACCTAGTATCCTACCGCTGCGACAGAGAGATGGAACTTTCACAGATGATAACAAAGAAATGGACGAAATAGTGAGGAAGCAGTACGACTCTGTTTTCAGCGAGTCACTAAACACACTAAAGATTGATAACCCAAATTATTTTTTTATGGATGTGATGCCAATAATCAAATCATTAATCAGATATCACCCTATCCCCACTGGATTTTGAAGAAGCCATAGACAGTATGCCAATGCACTCTGCACCAGGCTCTGATTCTTGGAATTCCATATTCATCAAGAACTGTAAAAAAAACCACTATCGCAGGCCCTCCACATTCTGTGGAGACAAAGCCTAGATACTGGCGTTATCCCTGATATACTAAAAACAGCAGAGATAGCACCACTCCATAAAAAGAGGAAATAAGGCAGAGGCAAAAAATTACAGACCCATAGCACTAACATTGCACATCATAAAAATCTCGAGAGAATGCTAAGAAGTATTCTTAGAAGAAGAAGAAGATCACAACACAAATGGAATCACAGCATCTCCATAACCCCGGACAACATGGTTTCAGAACAGGGCGCTCTTGTCTATCACAGTTGCTGGACCACTATGACATGGCACTAGATGCCATGGAAGGCAAATAAAACGCTGATGTACTCTACACAGATTTCGCAAAATAATTCGACAAACGTGACCATAGGCAGATGGATCTACAATTTCCTGGCTAACAGAACTCAAAGTGTAATAGTCAACAAAACAAAATCCAGCCCATCAACCGTGAAGAGCTCAGTCCCTCAGGGTACTGTGCTTGCTCCAGTACTTTTTCTCATCCTCATATTGGACATAGAGAAGGACACAATCTATAGCACTGTAGGCCGTCGGGTACTTATCAACTGGGTGCCAAGTCCTGGGGGAATAAGAGGAAATGACATTACAGACGAAGCTGCAAAACTTGCAACTAAGAGAAGAAATGTAGACATTTACATACCACAGAGTCTATCACAGATTAAGAAAGTAATTAGAAACAGAGCAATGCAAAAGATGTACAATGACCACAACACAGCAGTTGCAATATCAGGATCTGTGGGTTGGGTCAAGAATTCAACCAACTACGAACCACTTAGTTTGATGAAAGGGAGCAGTAGAGCAACAGAAGTACACTTACATCGCATCAGGCTTGGATACCCATGTGCATGGGAAATAGGCTTACAGGTTCCGGAAGATGAGAGGAAATGTCAGCACTGTGGAGAAATGCCCAACAGACCACTGGAACATTATCTAACACAGTGCACAGTTACAGGCACAACAGACCACTGGAACATTATCTAACACAGAGCAGAGTTACAGCCACAACAGACCACTGGAACATTACCTAACACAGTGCACAGTTACAGCCACAACAGACCACTGGAACATTATCTAACACAGAGCAGAGTTACAAACCCAATAAGATATCAACTTAAATTAAACAGAGCAGAAGAAGTTGTTAAACACATGGGACAAAATCTTACTGAAGCGACCATACGAGTCATAAATACTCATACTCCGCTCAAGTAAAACAGAACACTAAGCAACACTTAGTGGGCCAGCCAGAGGCTTAGGGCCCGCGCAGGAATATCCATGAAAAGAAAATATTCTGTATCATCCTTCGCAGATGACACTAGGATTTTTATGAGAGTAGACAACATAGAGAACATAGCAAACCTCCAATCAGATGTAAATCAGGTCTTTCAATGGGCTACAGAAAATAATATGGTATTTAATGAAGATAAGTTCCAGCTCATGCGCTACGGAAGAAAATTAAAATACACAAACCGGAATCACTCACAAAACGCAGTCAAATCATAACATTGAACTAAAAAGCAATGTAAAGGATCTGGGTGTACTCATGTCGGAAGACCTTACCTTTAAAGAACACAATAAAGTAGCCGTCACACTTGCGAGAAAAATGACAGGTTGGATAACAAGAACTTTTCACACTAGAGATGCTATACAGATGATGATACTTTTCAAGACGCTTGTACTCTCTAGAGTGGAGTACTGCTGCACAATGACAGCCCCTTTCAAAGCTGGAGAAATTGCTGACCTGGAGAGCGTGCAGAGATCCTTTACTGCTAGAATCCACTCAGTAAAACATCTAAACTATTGGGACCGACTAAAGAGCCTAAATCTGTATTCTCTTGAGCGCAGGCGGGAGAGGTACATAATAATTGACAAGTGGAAAAGAGTAGAGGGGATGGTCCCAAACCTGCACACAGAAATTACACAACATAGTGGCGCAGGTATCTGAGTGGAAAGCGCGCTGGACTCGTAATCCTGTGGCCCGGGTTCGATTCCCGGTGCCGGCGAGGAACAGATTTTCAGAGAGATTTTCTTTCACCCTGATGTCCCTGTTACCTAGCAGTAAATAGGTACCTGGGAGCTAGACAGCTGCTACGGGCTGCTTCCCGGGTGTGTGTGTGTGTGGGGAAAAAAATAGTAGTTAGTTACAGTTGATTGACTGACAGTAGAGAGGCGGGCCGAAAGAGTAGAGCTCAACCCCCGCAAGCACAACTACCCGAATACAACTAAATGAATACATGAGACCAGGAGGCATGGCAGGATATCCCCTGGGAAGAGCAGAGGTGCAACAGGTACTCTGAGAGAGAACTCTATCAACATCAGAGGTCCGAGACTGTTCAACACGCTTCCACTACACATAAGGGGCATAACTGGCCGACCCCTCACAGTGTTCAAGAGAGAACTTGACAAGCACCTCTAATGTATACCTGATCAACCAGGCTGTGACTCATACGTCAGGCTGCGAGCTGCAGCGTCCAACACCTTGGTTGACCAGTCAAGCAACCAGGAGACCTGGTCGACGACCGGGCCGCGGGAACGCTATGCCCCGAAACCAACTCAAGGTATACTCCTTTCGTGCATCATCACCACTCACTCACTGACCCCAGAGAGAGAGAGAGAGAGAGAGAGAGAGAGAGAGAGAATGAGAGAGAGAGAGGCAGAGAGAGAGGCAGAGACAGAGAGAGACAGAGAGAGACAGAGAGAGAGAGAGAGAGAGAGAGAGAGAGAGAGAGAGAGAGAGAGAGAGAGAGAGAGAGAGAGAGAGAGAGAGAGAGAGAGAGAGAGAGAGAGACAGAGAGAGACAGAGAGAGAGAGAGAGAGAGAGAGAGAGAGAGAGAGAGAGAGAGAGAGAGAGAGAGAGAGAGAGAGAGACAGACAGACAGAGAGAGAGACAGAGAGAGACATAGACAGAGACAGAGAGAGAGAGAGAGAGACAGACAGAGAGAGAGAGAGACAGAGAGAGTCAGAGAGAGACAGAGAGAGACAGAGAGAGAGAGAGAGAGAGAGAGAGAGAGAGAGAGAGAGAGAGAGAGAGAGAGAGAGAGAGAGAGAGACAGAGAGACAGAGACAGAGAGAGAGGCAGAGACAGAGAGAGACAGAGAGAGACAGAGAGAGGCAGAGAGAGACAGAGAGAGAGAGAGAGAGAGAGAGAGAGAGAGAGAGAGAGACACAGAGTGAGAGAGAGAGAGAGAGAGACAGAGACAGAGAGAGAGAGAGAGAGCCACCAAGATAATCAAGGAGAGACCATTTACACAAGAGGAGGCACCATTGTTATGAGAGGCACGTCAAGCGGCTCATTTGGTTCCCATAGCTAGTGGACAGTCGGCCAGTGTTGCCAACCTTTCCACATACACATCTCTACAACGAATTCGAAAACAACTTCTTCAAAGTATTTTTGGCAAAATACTTTTGGTATTTTTTCAAAGTATATACATACAATACAATATATATATATATATATATCTTTATTATTTCTGCGATAAATCTGGGCAGAGCAGAAATCCGAGAGTCTCGTGAGTGGCGCCCGGGGCCAAGTTTTGACAGACGAGACGCAAATGTCGGTCAACACGCTACCAATCAAGAGCAACGATGCGAATTCATTTGACCAATCAGCGACAATGAGGGGATTCCTGGTGCCAATCAGCGACAATGAGGATATTTACTTGACCAATCAGATACGAGTGTGACGAACAGCGCGCCACTGGGGGTCGTCGGCGTGACCCCAACGGACGGAGGACCGCCAAAGTCAGATTTGTTTTTTCGCAAATAATGGAAGAGATAAAAAAAAATTCGGTGCCGTGAGATGTCTATGGAAGAGTCTCACGGGAGTTGAGATTACGAGCTGGGGGGCACTGTCCCCCTGGACCAGCCAGTGACACTGTCCCCCTGGACCAGCCAGAGACACTGTCCCCCCTGGACCAGCCAGAGACACTGTCCCCCTGGACCAGCCAGTGACACTGTCCTCCTGGATCAGCCAGCGACACTGTCCCCCAGGACCAGCCAGTGACACTGTCCCCCTGGACCAGCCAGTGATACTGACCCCTGGACCAGCCAGTGACACTGTCCTCCTGGACCAGCCAGTGACACTGTCCCCTGGACCAGCCAGTGACACTGTCCCCTGGACCAGCCATAGACACTGTCCCCCTGGACCAGCCAGAGACACTGTCCCCCCTGGACCAGCCAGAGACACTGTCCCCCTGGACCAGCCAGTGACACTGTCCCCCCTGGACCAGCCAGAGACACTGTCCCCCTGGACCAGCCAGTGACACTGTCCCCCTGGACCAGCCAGTGACACTGTCCCCCTGGACCAGCCAGAGACACTGTCCCCCTGGACCAGCCAGTGACACTGTCCCCTGGACCAGCCAGTGACACTGTCCCCCCTGGACCAGCCAGAGACACTGTCCCCCTGGACCAGCCAGTGACACTGTCCCCCTGGACCAGCCAGTGACACTGTCCCCCTGGACCAGCCAGAGACACTGTCCCCCTGGACCAGCCAGTGACACTGTCCCCTGGACCAGCCAGTGACACTGTCCCCCCTGGACCAGCCAGAGACACTGTCCCCCTGGACCAGCCAGTGACACTGTCCCCCTGGACCAGCCAGTGACACTGTCCCCCTGGACAAGCCAGAGACACTGTCCCCCTGGACCAGCCAGTGACACTGTCCCCTGGACCAGCCAGAGACACTGTCCCCCTGGACCAGCCAGAGACACTGTCCCCCTGGACCAGCCAGAGACACTGTCCCCCTGGACCAGCCAGTGACACTGTCCCCCTGGACCAGCCAGAGACACTGTCCCCTGGACCAGCCAGAGACACTGTCCCCCTGGACCAGCCAGAGACACTGTCCCCCTGGACCAGCCAGTGACACTGTCCCCCTGGACCAGCCAGAGACACTGTCCCCTGGACCAGCCAGTGACACTGTCCCCTGGACCAGCCAGTGACACTGTCCCCTGGACCAGCCAGTGACACTGTCCCCCCTGGACCAGCCAGAGACACTGTCCCCCCTGGACAAGCCAGTGACACTGTCCCCCCTGGACCAGCCAGTGACACTGTCCCCCTGGACCAGCCAGAGACACTGTCCCCCCTGGACCAGCCAGAGACACTGTCCCCCTGGACCAGCCAGTGACACTGTCCCCCCTGGACCAGCCAGAGACACTGTCCCCCTGGACCAGCCAGTGACACTGTCCCCCCTGGACCAGCCAGAGACACTGTCCCCCCTGGACCAGCCAGAGACACTGTCCCCCCTGGACCAGCCAGTGACACTGGTGGTGTTATGATGTTGTGGTAGTGGTGTGGGGGGGGTTTAGGTGTTGTGGAAGTTGTGGTGGTGTTGTGGTGGTGGTATGATGTTGTGGTGGTGTAGTGATGGTGCGGTGGTGGTGTTGTTGTGGTATAGTGTTGTTGCGGTGGTGTTGTAGACTTGTGTTGGTGGTTACAACAGTAATATTACAATAACCTCCCACGTATCGACTACATTCAGTCCTCCAATAGTCTATCCTGCTTTTTCTCCCAGTGAAATCCCCCTTCCCTTGTTTCCCTCCCTCCCCCTCTCCCCCCTTTTTTATCCCCCCCTCACCCCTGCCCCCCCTCACCCCTGCCCTCCTCACCCCTGCCCCCCCTCTCCCCTGCCCCGCCCCCCTCACCCCTGCCCCGCCGCTAGTCAAGGCCGGCGTGCCCTGGCGGCAGGGTAGGAGACCAGCGCCAGGGGTCTGCCTCGCCCCGTAATAAACGGCGGGTCAGACAGGCGGAAAAACTGAACAGTCGCGCCCCACTTCCCCCCGTCCATCACTGGGAAGGGGAAGGAGGGGAATAGTGGTTGTCTGCTGGTGGTGGACCCTGTTGCTTCTGCTGTCAGGAGGGGGGATGTGGTTGTTGGCTGGTAGAGGGAAGGGTGTAATTGTCCTCCGGGTGTGGTTGGTAGTTGTGTGGTAATGGGGCGGGTTGTGGTTGTTGTCTGGTAGTGAGGGTGTGTGTGGTTGTGGTCTAGCACTGGGAGATGTTCAAAGGTCAAGGCCATACACTTTGGGGCTAGGTTGACCCAACTTGGCAGAGGGAATGGCCTGGGGTACGGGAGGAACATAGCCTGGTTATTTTCATGAGGAAACTAGATTGTTTCCTCCAAGGAGTGCAGAACCAACCGGGCTGTGGTGGGTATGTGGGCCTGCGGGCCGCTCCAAGCAACAGCCTAGTGGACCAAATTCTCACAAGTCAAGCTTGACCTTGAGAGCTGGGGAGTAGAACAACTCCCAGAACCCCATCAACCAGGCATCAACCAGGCTGGCCAGGGTCGCCACAATTCAGCAGGGACCAGCGTGCCAGGGCCACATTCACACCCCAATTATTGGCCACACGATTTTTACCACTCCCCGCCAACTACATCTTCAATATTTTCAAAAACGCTTAAAAAACAAAAATTCCTTATAGTATTATGCACCATTATTCACTGACCTCAGGAAAATTAACAGAAATGTCCTACTGACGATACTTGTCCCATACATCCATTACACAAACAACAAACCATTCTTTCACAGCTTCAAAGGTTTCCCGAACCACAGTCTTCCATCAGAGTAAGAGGGCAACTATTTTTTTTGGTGTTATCATTCCACACCACTTAAGCTGCTGTGATGTGCTGCTGCTGCCACTAAACTGGCGGAAGTGATGTGGTGGAGGCTGACTCCATACACAGTTTCAAATGTTGATATGATAGAGCCCAGTAGGCTCAGGAATCTGTACACCAGTTGATTGACGGTTGAGAGGCGGGACCAAAGAGCCAAAGCTCAACCTTCGCAAGTACAACAAGGGTGAATACACATTAGACAACTCCATCTATACTCTAAGCGAGAATGAGTGTCTGTCTGTCTCAGAGACAGTGGGAAGCAGACAGAGAGGTAGAGAGAAGATACACGGATAGATAGATGGAAGGATAGAGGGGATAGATTGATGGATAGATCTATGTATAAGCCAATGGATAGATAGATGGATAGGAAGATGAGTAGGTGGAGAGATAGATGGATAGGTGGATGGACAGATGTATAGGTGGATAGATAGACAGATGGATTGGTGGATGAATAGATAGATGGATGAATGAATGGATACATATATGGATAGATGAGTACTTGTACCACACCACCACCGTCACACAGCACCACCGTCACACCGCCACTGTCACATATCACCACCACCGTCACACCACACCGTCACACCACACCACCACCGTCACACCACACCGTCACACCACACCACCACCGTCACACCACACCACCACCGTCACACCACACCACCACCGTCACACCACACCGTCACACCACACCACCACCGTCACACCACACCGTCACACCACACCACCACCGTCACACCACACCACCACCGTCACACCACACCACCACCGTCACACCACACCACCACCGTCACACACCACCACCGTCACACCACACCACCACCGTCACACCACACCACCACCGTCACACCACACCACCACCGTCACACACCACCACCGTCACACACCACCACCGTCACACCACCACACCACCGTCACACCACACCACCACCGTCACACCACACCACCACCACCGTCACACCACCACACCACCGTCCCACCACACCACCACCACCACCTTCACACCACACCACCACCGTCACACCACACCACCACCGTCACACCACACCACCACCGTCACACCACACCACCACCGTCACACCACCACACCACCGGGGCAGCCAACAGTCCGCTCCATAAAGGATGGTCAGCCGTTTTCTGAAACATTAGTTCACTTGTGGACCATACACACACAAGCCATCCATTCTCGCTACCACACGGCAGTGCTGGGTTCGGGCCCCTGTGGACGGGAGAGGTGTGAGTGTATGGGTGGGAGGGACGGGTGAGGGGAGGGAGAGAAGGGAGAGGGGTGAGGGGAGGGGAGAAAGAGAGAGTAACTAGAGAAGGGCTGCTTACCTGTAGTCGATTTCGAGAGTTCTACTCTCCATGCCCGGTTTAAAGCCCGCAGGCGTCTGTGGAAATAAGGTGTTCCGTGGACTAGATGTTCTCTGTATTGGTTGGGTTTGAGAAGTCTGGGCTGCCATGGCCAGGGAGGCAGTAGCGGCCAGTGGTCTAGTCGGGAACTGAAAGTGATGTGACGGTCCTCATAATACCTCCTAGCTGTGTTCACCTACTTGTGCTTGCGGGGGTTGAGCTCTGCTCTTTCGGCCCGCCTCTCAACTGTCAATCGATCAACTGTTACTAACTACTAACTTTTTTACACACACACACACACACACACACACACACACACACACACACACACACACACACACACACACACACACACACACACACACACACACACACACACACATTAGGGGGTGATGTGGTGGAGGCTGACTCCATACACAGTTTCAAGTGTAGATATGACAGAGCCCGATAGGCTCAGGAATCTGTACACCTGTTGATTGACGGTTGAGAGGCGGGACCAAAGAGCCAGAGCTCAACCCCAGCAAACACAACTAGGTGAGTACAACTAGGTGAGTACACACACACACACACACACACACACACACACACACACACACACACACACACACACACACACACACACACACAGAGCCAGAGCTCAACCCCCGCAAGCACAATTAGGTGAGTACACACACACACAGAGGAAGCAGCCCGCAGCAGCTGTCCAACTCCCAGGTACCTATTTACTGTTAGGTAACAGGGGCGTCAGGTGAGGGAAACTCTGCCCAACTGTTTTTCCGCCGGCGCCGGGGAATGAACCCCGGTCCTTAGGTCCACGAGTCTAGAGTGCTGTCCACTCAGCCACCACTCAGCGCTGTCCACTGCGGGGGTTGAGCTTTGGCTCTTTGGTCCCGCCTCTCAACCGTCAATCAACTGGTGTACAGATTCCTGAGCCTACTGGGCTCTATCATATCTACATTTGAAACTGTGTATGGAGTCAGTCTCCACCACATCACTGCCTAATGCATTCCACCTGTTAACTACTCTGACACTGAAAAAGTTCTTTCTAACGTCTCTGTGGCTCATGTGGGTACTCAGTCTCCACCTGTGTCCCCTTGTTCGCTTACCACCCGTGTTAAACAATTTATCTTTATCTACCCTGTCAATTCCTTTGAGAATTTTGTAGGTAGTGATCATGTCTCCCCTTACTCTTCTGTCTTCCAGTGTCGTGCTTTTCACGCAGTCTTTCCTCGTAATTCATGCCTCTTATTTCTGGGACTAGCATAGTGGCATACCTCTGAACTTTTTCCAGCTTTGTCTTGTGCTTGACAAAGTACAGGCTCCATGCTGGGGCCGCATAATCCAGGATTGGTCCTACATATGCTGTGTACAAGGTTCTGAATGATTCCTTACACAGGTTCCTGAAAGCTGTACTGATGTTAGCCAGCCTCGCATATGCCGATCTTATTCTTTTTATGTGGGCTTCAGGAGACAGGTTTGGTGTGATATCAACTCCTAGATCTTTCTCTCTGTCCGTTTCATTACGCAATTCATCTCCCATTCTGTATCCTGTGTTTGGCCTCCTGTTTCCACCGCCTATTTTCATTACCTTACATTTACTCGAGTTGAACTTTAGTAGCCATTTGTTGGACAATTCATATAGTCCATCTAGGTCATCTTGTAGCCTCATTCTATCTTCCTCTGTTTCAGTCCTCCTCATAATTTTTGCATCATCAACAAACAATAAAAGGAACGATTCTATACCATCTGGTAGATCATTTACATATATCAGAAACACTATAGGTCCAAGAACTGACCCCTGCGGGACTCCACTGGTGACGTCTCGCCAATCTGAGTCCTCACCCCTCACAGTGACTCGCTGTCTTCTGTTGCTTAGGTACTCCCTTATCCAGCGGAGTACCTTCCCTTTCATTCCTGCCTGCATCTCCAGCTGTTACACTAGCCTCTTGTGTGGTACTGTGCCAAAGGCTTTCTGGCAATCCAAAAATATGCAGTCTGCCCACCCCTCTCTTTCTTGCTTGAATTTTGTTGCCTGGTCGTAGAATTCAATTAATCCTGTGAGGCAGGACCTGCCATCCCTGAACCCATGTCGATGCTGTGCTACAAAGTTCCATTGCTCCAGATATTCCCCTAGCTATTTTCGCAGAAAATAGCTAGGGGAATCAGCTCCATCAGCTTGCATGGTATACAAGTTAGGGACACTGGCCTGTAGTTCAGTGCCTCCTGTCTATCCCCCTTCTTGTATATTGGGACTACATTAGCCGATTTCCAAATTTTTGGCAGTTCCCCTGTTACCAGTGATTTGTTATACATTTTGGAGAGTGGTAGGCACAGTGCTTCTGCTCCTTCCTTTAGGATCTAAGGGGAGATTCCGTCAGGGCCTATAGCCTTTGTCACATCCAACTCTAGTAAACACTTCGTTACTTCCCTGCTGGTAATCCCAAACTCTTCTAGTGGTTCCTGGTTAATTATTCCCTCTCTTATCTTTGGAACTTCCCCTCTGCTCTAATGTGAAGACCTCCTTGAATTTCTTATTCAGTTCCTAGCACACTTCTTTGTCACTTGTAGTGAATCCTTCTGCCCCTATTCTCATATATCATTACCTGATCCTTTACTGTTGTTTTTCTCCTAATGTGGCTATGCAGCAATTTAGGTTGAGTCTTTGCCTTGCTTGCGATGTCATTTTCATATTGCCCTTCTGTCTCTCTTCTCACCCTGACATATTCATTCCTGGCACCCTGGTATCTTTCTCTGCTTTCAAGAGTCATGTTATTTCTATACTTTCTCCGTGTCTTTTTGTTTTGCTGCTTAGCAAAGCAAAAGTAACTTTTTGTGTGTTTACGTGTGTGTGTGTGTGTACTCACCTATATGTACTCACCTATATGTGCTTGCAGGATCGAGCATTGACTCTTGGATCCCGCCTTTCTAGCTATCGGTTGTTTACAGCAATGACTCCTGTCCCATTTCCCTATCATACCTAGTTTTAAAAGTATGAATAGTATTTGCTTTCACAACCTGTTCCCCAAGTGCATTCCATTTTTCTACTACTCTCACGCTAAAAGAAAACTTCCTAACATCTCTGTGACTCATCTGAGTTTCCAGTTTCCACCCATGTCCCCTCGTTCTGTTATTATTACGTGTGAACATTTGATCTATTTCCACTTTGTCAATTCCCCTGAGTATTTTATATGTCCCTATCATATCTCCTCTCTCCCTTCTTTTCTCTAGTGTCGTAAGGTTCAGTTCCTTCAGCCGCTCTTCATATCCCATCCCTCGTAGCTCTGGGACAAGCCTCGTCGCAAACCTCTGAACCTTCTCCAGTTTCTTTATGTGTTTCTTCAGGTGGGGGTTCCATGATGGCGCGGCATACTCTAAGACGTGTGTGTGTGTGTGTGTGTGTGTGTTGCTCGTATTCTTGGGATCACGGAAGCCAAATTGCTTAGGCATAATAAATAATAAGAAAGACGTACATCTCATCACAGCAGCACACATCATCACAGCAGCACACATCACAGCAGCACACATCATCACAGCAGCACACATCACAGCAGCACACATCACAGCAGCACACATCATCACAGCAGCACACATCACAGCAGCACACATCATCACAGCAGCACACATCACAGCAGCACACATCACAGCAGCACACATCATCACAGCAGCACACATCACAGCAGCACACATCACAGCAGCACACATCATCACAGCAGCACACATCATCACAGCAGCACACATCACAGCAGCACACATCACAGCAGCACACATCACAGCAGCACACATCACAGCAGCACACATCATCACAGCAGCACACATCATCACAGCAGCACACATCACAGCACCACACATCATCACAGCAGCACACATCATCACAGCAGCACACATCATCACAGCACCACACATCACAGCAGCACACATCATCACAGCAGCACACATCACAGCAGCACACATCACAGCAGCACACATCATCACAGCAGCACACATCATCACAGCAGCACACATCACAGCAGCACACATCACAGCACCACACATCACAGCAGCACACATCATCACAGCAGCACACATCATCACAGCAGCACACATCACAGCAGCACACATCACAGCAGCACACATCATCACAGCAGCACACATCACAGCAGCACACATCACAGCACCACACATCACAGCAGCACACATCATCACAGCAGCACACATCATCACAGCAGCACACATCATCACAGCAGCACACATCACAGCACCACACATCACAGCAGCACACATCATCACAGCAGCACACATCATCACAGCAGCACACATCATCACAGCAGCACACATCATCACAGCAGCACACATCATCACAGCAGCACACATCACAGCACCACACATCACAGCAGCACACATCATCACAGCAGCACACATCATCACAGCAGCACACATCATCACAGCACCACACATCACGGCACCACACATCACAGCACCACACATCACAGCAGCACACATCTGCACCTGGCACTAGGAAATTGTGACATCACGATCTGTGTGGGGGGGGAGGGGGGGGCAGACAGCCCAACAGTCAAACATTCAATTAGACTATCAATCCTTGGAGGCAGCAGTGCGTCGTACCCAAGTGAATGTGGCAGTTGAAGGATAAAATTGGGATTGAGAGGTTGACTACACTCGCGGAATGTTATATAAAGGGGGGGAGGGGGGAGGGGGGAGGGAGGGAGAGAGGAAAGGAAGTGAGGGAGGGAGGTGAGGGAATGGGAAAGGAAGAAGGGTGAAGTTGAGAGAGAGAGAGAGAGAGAGAGAGAGAGAGAGAGAGAGAGAGAGAGAGAGAGAGAGAGAGAGAGAGAGAGAGAGAGAGAGAGAGAGAGAGAGAGAGAGAGACAGAGAGAGAGAGAGAGAGAGAGAGAGAGAGAGAGAGAGAGAGAGAGAGAGAGAGAGAGAGAGAGAGAGAGAGAGAGAGAGAGAGACAGAGAGAGAGAGACAGAGAGAGAGAGAGAGAGAGAGAGAGAGAGAGAGAGAGAGAGAGAGAGAGAGAGAGAGAGAGAGAGAGAGAGAGAGAGAGAGAGAGAGAGAGCTACTGGGGTTGTTGCAAAAACAGCTGCCACCAACTACCGAGTTATTACAAGTATTTAACGCGTCCAAACAACCAACATTAATTACGACAAAATAATCTTATAACAGGTTAAAATTTATGCATAAAATATATCAGGTGACAATTGTTAATAAGTGCAAAGAACTGATTACGCAAGTGTTCGATATATAATAAAACAGTTAAAAATGTCGTAATTGGTATTGTTATTTTAGGGGGAGTGAATGGGGGGATGGGGAGAAAATGGGGAGGTGGGGAGAAAATGGGGGGATGGGGGAGTGAATGTTGGGTAAATAAAACTAAAGCACTCCCTGCCTATATAGTGCCCACATGCTAGGGGTGAATGACGCCCACAATGAGGAACTCTCAAAGTCCCCCTTAGCTCCCTTTGCTCTATTACTCATTATTACTCCCAGGAAAGATTGTCTTTCAGAGCGGGTCTTGCTAATACACCCTTCATATTCACTCGGGCATGCAGGCAGCCAGAGAGTGAAGGCACTCGTGCATTCACCAAGCCAATTGTTCATGCGTTGGTGGCCTCTCGGACGGGTGCGCTCCGCTCAGCACCTACCAGTTCAGCACACTCACACACACGCACCGCATTCCTTCCCGCACGCCGCCCTCTGATTAAACACTGCCTTGTCCCTCTCCCAGAGTCGATTACCTGCTCGCACACGCACGCACGCACGCACGCGCGAGCGAGCGCGCGCACACACACACACACACACATTAGGCAGTGATGTGGTGGAGGCTGACTCCATACACAGTTTCAAATGTACATATGATAGAGCCCACTAGGCTCAGGAATCTGTACACCAGTTGAGAGGCAGGACCAAAGAGCCAGAGCTCAACTCGCGCAAACACAACTAGGAGAGCACAACTAGGTGAGTACAGAATAAAAGGGTGAGGTTGGATATGATAAGAACGTATAAAATACTCAGGGGGAATTGACAGGATTTGAAATAGACGAAATGTTCACACGGAATAGTAACAGAACGAGGGGACATGGGTGGAAGCTGGAAACTCAGATGAGTCACAGAGATGTTAGGAAGTTTTCTTTTAGCATGAGAGTAGTGGGAAACTAGAATACACTTAAGGAACAGGTTGTGGAAGCAAACTCTATTCATAATTTTAAAACTAGGTATTAAAGGGAAATGGGACCGGAGTCATTGCTATAAACAACCGATGGCTAAGAAGGCGGACAGCGTTCGGGAGTTGTTGTCCAAAGTGCCCGTATTCGAGTCCCCGTCCAGGCAGAAACAAGTGCAAATAGTTTCTTTCAAGTGATGCTTCTGGTCACCTAGTCATAATGGCTTGGCACTTTCTCCTGATAGAGGTCAAGTTTAATGTCCAATCGCCACGCGCGCCAAAACTTAACAATGCCAAACAACTGAACACCGTCAACACCGGTAGCGCCTCACACGCCCTCCACAACACCGGTAGCGCCTCACACGCCCTCCACAACACCGGTAGCGCCTCACACGCCCTCCACAACACCGGTAGCGCCTCACACGCCCTCCACAACACCGGTAGCGCCTCACACGCCCTCCACAACACCGGTAGCGCCTCACACGCCCTCCACAACACCGGTAGCGCCTCACACGCCCTCCACAACACCGGTAGCGCCTCACACGCCCTCCACAACACCGGTAGCGCCTCACACGCCCTCCACAACACCGGTAGCGCCTCACACGCCCTCCACAACACCGGTAGCGCCTCACACGCCCTCCACAACACCGGTAGCGCCTCACACGCCCTCCACAACACCGGTAGCGCCTCACACGCCCTCCACAACACCGGTAGCGCCTCACACGCCCTCCACAACACCGGTAGCGCCTCACACGCCCTCCACAACACCGGTAGCGCCTCACACGCCCTCCACAACACCGGTAGCGCCTCACACGCCCTCCACAACACCGGTAGCGCGCCTCTACAACATAAAACACAAATACTCTTTTATTATCCCATTTTCTATGCAAATAAAGAGAGGTGGGACCGTTCCCTAGAGCGCACACCCGTTTTCTTTACTGTCGCTACAATGGACTAAATCACATAACAATCATTGGATAAGTGACTAGGATCTGGCCGCCCCAGACATGTAGACTCCACTTCCCTCGCTACATTTTGTTGTTCACGGCGTAATTATTTGGTGGTGATGGTGGTGGTGGTGGTGGCAGCGGTGGTGGTGGTGATGGTGGCAGGAGTGGTGGTGGTGGTGGTGGCAGTGGTGGTGTTGTTGTTGGTGGTAGTAGTGGCAGTGGTGGTGGTGGCAGGAGTGGTGGTAGTGGTGGAAGTTGATGGTGTTGGTGGAAGTCCTCAAAATTATTCAAATATCTCCGAGTGATTGTATGTCGTGGACATTATCATGCACGTTTGTGTCTCTGGTGTTAACACACTTCAACTTACACATATTTTTAGTTTAGTAATTCGTTAAGCCGGCGCTTCTGACGTTAGTTCTCACCTAGTTGTGCTAGCCGGGGTTTAGCTTTGGCTCTTTGGTCCCGCCTCTCAACCGTCAATCAACTGGTGTACAGATTCCTGAGCCTATTGGGCCCTATCATATCTACATTTGAAACTGTGTATGGAGTCAGCCTCCACCACATCACTTCCTAGTGCATTCCATCCGTTAACTACTCTGACATTGAAAAGGTATGCCACTAGCATAGTGGCATACCTTTGGACTTTTTCCAGCTTCGTCTTGTGTTTGACAAGGTACGGGCTCCATGCTGGGGCCGCATACTCCAGGATTGGTCTTACATATGTGGTGCACAAGGTTATGAATGATTCCTTACACAGGTTCCTGAACGCTGTTCTGATGTTAGCCAGCCTCGCATATGCCGCAGACGTTATTCTCTTTATGTGGGCTTCAGGAGGCAGGTTTGGTGTGATATCAACTCCTAGATCTTTCTCTCTGTCTGTTTCATTAATCTTCATTCATTAGATCTTCATCTCCTATTCTGTATCCCGATCCCGATATGTGTGTGTGTGTGTGTGTGTGTGTGTGTGTGTGTGTGTGTGTGTGTGTTCCCCACCTCCCCCCCCCCCCTCCTCCACCAGCCTCCAGCAACTGTTGTCCGTGAAATATTGACGCAGAAAATCATATTTGGGCTACCGGATCCGATTCTTCCGGCCTGAAACGCCTTTATGAGGGTAAATGGACCGAGATCCTCTAAGTGGCTTGTGGAATTTATTTTTTGGGGAGATCCGAATTTTCTTTTATCTTCTGTGTTGTATGTTTAACTGAACGGTTTTGTGAGTTAAGATCGGGTAGATTGTGTTCTTCTTCACAGTTTGCTTCACTGAACTCAACATATGAATTTCATGTGAGTTTAATATTATATTATATTATATATATATATATATATATATATATATATATATATATATATATATATATATATATATATATATATATATATTAGTATATTTTGGTAGCAGTCTTTCCTGTAGACATATATTATTAAATATGACCGAAAAAGTAAGATTAATAATTCTAACACGAATTTTTTCAATCTTTCGTACATTACGCTTCACTGTTGGAGGTGTAAATCAAAAATCACTTCTCCAAAATTCATTTTTATTTCTAGTCTGACGCGACACGGGCGCGTTTCGTAAAACTTATTACATTTTCAAAGACTTCACAAATACACAACTGATTAGAACTTACGTCTCTCTGATATTATATCTACATTTGAGTGAGGTGGGAAGGATGATGTGGCATTAACACAAGACAGAACAGGGGATATTAATAGGGTATTAAAAGTATCAACACAAGACAGAACAGAAACAATGGGTATTGAATAGAAGTGTTTGTAGAAAGCCTATTGGTCCATATTTCTTGATGCTTCTATATTGGAGCGGAGTCTTGAGGTGGGTAGAATATAGTTGTGCAATAATTGGCTGTTGATTGCTGGTGTTGACTTCTTGATGTGTAGTGCCTCGCAAACGTCAAGCCGCCTGCTATCGCTGTATCTATCGATGACAACACAGAAATCATCGATAGATACAGCGATAGCAGGCGGCTTGACGTTTGCGAGGCACTACACATCAAGAAGTCAACACCAGCAATCAACAGCCAATTATTGCACAACTATATTCTACCCACCTCAAGACTCCGCTCCAATATAGAAGCATCAAGAAATATGGACCAATAGGCTTTCTACAAACACTTCTATTCAATACCCATTGTTTCTGTTCTGTCTTGTGTTGATACTTTTAATACCCTATTAATATCCCCTGTTCTGTCTTGTGTTAATGCCACATCATCCTTCCCACCTCACTCAAATGTAGATATAATATCAGAGAGACGTAAGTTCTAATCAGTTGTGTATTTGTGAAGTCTTTGAAAATGTAATAAGTTTTACGAAACGCGCCCGTGTCGCGTCAGACTAGAAATAAAAATGAATTTTGGAGAAGTGATTTTTGATTTACCTCCAACAGTGAAGCGTAATGTACGAAAGATTGAGAAAATTCGTGTTAGAATTATTAATCTTACTTTTTCGGTCATATTTAATAATATATATATATATATATATATATATATATATATATATATATATATATATATATATATATATATATATATATATATATATATTAATAAATTATATATTAATATATATTTATTAATATATAATAAATTATATATTAATAAATTATATATAATTATATAAATGAAATTAATACCCTATTAATGCCACCCCTTGTTCTGTCTTGTGTTGATGAAATTAATACCCTATTAATGCCACCTCTTGTTCTGTCTTGTGTTGATTAATGCCACATCACCCCTTCCACCTCACTCAAATGTAGATATAAAATCGGAGATGCGTAAGTTCTATTCAGTTGTGTATTTGTAAACTAAAGTCTTTGAAAATGTAATAAGTTTTACGAAACGCGCTCGTGTCGCGTCAGACTAGAAATAAAAATGAATTTTGGAGAATTGATTTTTGATTTACCTCCAACAGTGAAAAGAAATAAACGAAAGATTGAGAAAATTCGTGTTAGAATTATTAATCTTACTTTTTCGGTCATATTTAATAATATATATATATATATATATATATATATATATATATATATATATATATATATATATATATATATATATATATATATATATATATATATATATATATGTATATATATATATATATATATATATATATATACACATATATATATATATATATATATATATATATATATATATATATATATATATATATATATATATATATATATATATATATATGTAACGGAAATAAACACCGCAATAAGAAGACACCTGGACAAATGGTACAAGCCTGAACCTAGTACAGAAACCACAACATCAATAAAATTATATTACAAATCAACCATGCACAGTGAACATATAAAAGAGGAAAGAATAATGAAAGAAATAATCCGTAAAGGAGTAAAAAGCACTACTCCTAACCAAAACATAAACCTGATAATATTCTATAAAACCAAGAAGACTTCCGAACTCCTTATCAAAAACAGCCCGAAGCCGACGGAGAACCCTCTACAGCAGTCAAGCGTTGTATACATGTACACTTGCCCCCACGAAGGATGTAACCTTCAATCTAAGTACATAGGTATGACGTTGTCTGAAAACCAGACACCATTTACTAATATTAAATACAAAATGCAGATAATATTGCTGCTGTTGTATACACAAGTTAACCCATAGAAAATGTAGCTTGTAGTGGAATTTTCCATCAATAGAAAACGGGATATCACTGCCACATAGTACCATAAATTCACCAACTATTCTTTTGGGAATTATACTTAATACAGTAGTCTTTGGACTTATTACATCATAAAAACATCTCATTTGAATTAACTTAATTATCAGTATCAAAATAGAGTAAATGTGACCCTTCTATCAGTTACTGACATCTGGACAAAGTGAGCCAAGGCGTCAGTGGAGAGGGAGTGGTCAGCCACTGTTAAGACCAGAGGCGCTAGGGAGCAAATTCAGCTCCTATAATTTCTCTTGGACGAAGTGTTATGGAGATCAAATTAGTGTTCTACCATCATCAACACGCTGTCAACAACAACAAGGGAAGTGTCTTTCCAAAATCTTATCTAAGTCATTATTGGCCAGTAATGTAGGTAGATATATTTAATTCCGGTTAGGACGCGAACGAGCCTCTAAATACAGGTAATTAAGCCTGTAATTACCTGCATTTAGAGGTAATTTTGGTAATTCATTTCTGTCCAGTTAATGTTAAGTAGATATAGGGCGAACCGGTTAGGACACTAGACAAGCCACTAAACCCAGGTAATTAAGCCTTTGTTCTTATCTAATACTGTAATATATAAATGTTTCATCTGATATAGCTGTCATATATTAGGATTCCGGCTTTAGAGCTAGTGCACTTTGACAGGAACAAGTAGAGGAAACAAGAATTAATCTTGGTACATCAGTTACTTGGGTGATGGAAGCTAGCTAGAGGTCCGCGGTTGTTCAACGTCCTCCCAGCGACTATCAGAAATATTGCCGGAGCGAAAACTAGACTGTTTTCTCCAAGAGTGCCGGACCAACCGGGCTGTGGTGGGTATGTGGGCCTGTGTGTCGCTCCAAGCAACAGCCTGGTGGACCAAACTCTCTGTCAAGTCAAGTCTGGCCTCCGGGAGTAGAAGAACTCCCAGAACCCCATCAACCAGGTCTCAACAGTCACTCAAGCAACACTCTGTCTAAAGCTTCCTCTCAAGGCTTCAACACAATCAAGCCTTGACCCTGTGGATCGACGGCCGTTCGTCTACGAACACAACAAGGCCACGCCCGGGACACGTCGTTCCAACTCCAGTAGCTCGCTGACTACCGCAGACAGTTCACAGTCCACGACCAGGCCCTGCTTGTTCCCACCGGAACAAGCAGGTCAGAACACTCAGGAACAAGTGTTCCTGAGAACTGCCGTTGCTAGGCATTCCTGGTGGACTGTTCCGCCGCCCAACGTATACCTCTCACGTCACCTACGAGGAAAGAAAATCGTCTAGTACGAAGGAAACTACATCAGTGAGACCTCCGCCTGCCAGGAGTGAGCACAGAAAACGGGTTCAGGTGCGAGCGGCAGATGGAGTTAACATTGTCACGAGCATTAACATACATAACAGAACATAATGGAATGAACGATATGGAAGAAATGCAAGATTGAACCAGTGAAGAGCAAGGTACGACGGGTGGACGGGCAGGGTGGTGATGCTGGTGGACGGGCAGAGTGGTGATGCTGGTGGACGGGTGGACGGGCAGGGTGGTGATGCTGGTGACGGGCAGATGATGCTCCCCCAACTTCAGGGACGGTGGGGTCCACAAAGCTATTTATTATTCATAATATATTTCCCCAGACGCCCACTACTGCTTTTTTGACCAACAACACTCAGATTCTGTTTCTGGCGCTGTAGTTTTGTCCAGCCGGCGTCTGTCCAGCAGCCGGCCCGTCTCTGTCCAGCAGCCGGCCCGTCTCTGTCCAGCAGCCGGCCCTTCTCTGTCCAGCAGCCGGCCCTTCTCTGTCCACCAGCCGGCCCTTCTCTGTCCACCAGCCGGCCCTTCTCTGTCCACCAGCCGGCCCTTCTCTGTCCACCAGCCGGCCCTTCTCTGTCCACCAGCCGGCCCTTCTCTGTCCACCAGCCGGCCCTTCTCTGTCCACCAGCCGGCCCTTCTCTGTCCACCAGCCGGCCCTTCTCTGTCCACCAGCCGGGAAATAGGTCCCGGAGGACGAGAGTGGGGTCTGGAGGACGAGAGTGGGACCTGGAGGACGAGTGTGAGGTCTGGAGGACGAGAGTGGGACCTGGAGGACGAGAATGGGACCTGGAGGACGAGAGGGGGACCTGGAGGACGAGAGTGGGACCTGGAGGACGAGAGGGGGACCTGGAGGACGAGAGAGGGACCTGGAGGACGAGAGAGGGACCTGGAGGACGAGAGGGGGACCTGAAGGACGAGAGGGGGACCTGGAGGACGAGAGTGGGACCTGGAGGACGAGAGAGGGACCTGGAGGACGAGAGGGGACCTGGAGGACGAGAGAGGGACCTGGAGGACGAGAGAGGGACCTGGAGGACGAGAGAGGGACCTGGAGGACGAGAGAGGGACCTGGAGGACGAGAGGGGGACCTGGAGGACGAGAGTGGGACCTGGAGGACGAGAGGGGGAACCTGGAGGACGAGAGGGGGACCTGGAGGACGAGAGTGGGACCTGGAGGACGAGAGGGGGACCTGGAGGACGAGAGGGGGACCTGGAGGACGAGAGAGGGACCTGGAGGACGAGAGAGGGACCTGGAGGACGAGAGAGGGACTTGGAGGACGAGAGAGTGGGACCTGGAGGACGAGAGAGGGACCTGGAGGACGAGAGAGGGACCTGGAGGACGAGAGGGGGACCTGGAGGACGAGAGGGGGACCTGGAGGACGAGAGAGGGACCTGGAGGACGAGAGAGGGACCTGGAGGACGAGAGAGGGACCTGGAGGACGAGAGAGGGACCTGGAGGACGAGAGAGGGACCTGGAGGACGAGAGAGGGACCTGGAGGACGAGAGAGGGACCTGGAGGACGAGAGAGGGGACCTGGAGGACGAGAGAGGGACCTGGAGGACGAGAGGGGGACCTGGAGGACGAGAGAGGGACCTGGAGGACGAGAGGGGGACCTGGAGGACGAGAGAGGGACCTGGAGGACGAGAGAGGGACCTGGAGGACGAGAGAGGGACCTGGAGGACGAGAGAGGGACCTGGAGGACGAGAGAGGGACCTGGAGGACGAGAGGGGGACCTGGAGGACGAGAGGGGGACCTGGAGGACGAGAGGGGGACCTGGAGGACGAGAGAGGGACCTGGAGGACGAGAGAGGGACCTGGAGGACGAGAGAGGGACCTGGAGGACGAGAGGGGGACCTGGAGGACGAGAGGGGGACCTGGAGGACGAGAGAGGGGCCTGGAGGACGAGAGAGGGACCTGGAGGACGAGAGAGGGACCTGGAGGACGAGAGAGGGACCTGGAGGCCGTGTCCAGCAGGGGTCACAGGGTGCAGCATGTACCGTGTTGGTATACAAGAGGAGAACGTCAGGGAACCGCTCGCTGTGTGACGTCATCAGCTGGGGGCTCAGCCACAGCAACATGGCACAAATGTTCACTCTATACACCTGTCACACCTCTTGTCTGTGGATGGGAAAATGTTTTATACGCGACTCACAACTGATGACTCACAACTGATGACGACTCTCAACTGATGATGACTCATAACTGATGACTCACAACAGATGACTCATAACAGATGACTCACAACTGATGACTCACAACAGATGACTCACAACTGATGACTCGCAACTGACGACTCAACTGATGATGATTCACAACTGATGACGACTCATAACTGATGATGACTCACAACAGATGACTCACAACTGACAACTCAACTGATGACGACTCTCAAGTGATGACTCACAACTGATGACTCACAACTAATGACTCACAAGTGATGACGACTCACAACTCATCCACGTACTTCAAGTACAAATAACCGCCATCTTAACCTAAGCACCTAACCTCCGCCTAACTACACATTGACCTTTAATGTATAATATTAATTTATATATTAAAACAAACGTTTTTAACACAAAATACGTTAAAATTGATGACTGAAAACTTGGCCTGAGGCCGGCTTGTTGAGGTTTGGACTAGTCCTAGTAAAATAGGTACCTGGGTGTTAGTCAGCTGTCACGAGTTGCTTCCTGGGGGTGGAAGCCTGGTCGAGGACCGGGCCGCGGGGACACTAAAAAGCCCCAAAATCATCTCAAGATATAACCTCAAGATAGTCTAAAGCATGCCGCCTCAACCTTCACCTATAAAAAACCTAAAACCACACTTGAAGACCTAAACCACACCTATAACCAGTACTGGTATAGAACAAGGCTCGTACCTGAACTATGAGGAAGGGCTGAACTTCACTATAGTTGATGAAGGACAGAATCGATGAGAAATGATTGCGACATATAAGATTCTAAAGGAAATTGATGAGGTTGATAGAAGGGAGAAGTTCGATATTAGGCATAATATAGCAAAAGAACGTGAATGGAAACTTTAGTCCCAGACGAGTTACAAGTATGTTAGCAAGAACATGTTCAGAGTAACGGCAGTGAGTACAGGACTAACCTGAGAGGTACGGCACTACAAGGTAATACAATACAATAATAATTAGACATAACAGGAATTAGTAGGGTCGGAAACCACTGCATAATTCCTCACCTGAGAACCAGAAAGCTGGGGCCCAGGAGTCCGTTCTTGACCTCGCAAGGACATTTAGGTGAATACACACACACTAACACGCAGTGGAAGCCTTAACATACGACCCCGGCAGTTAGTCTTGACTCGGACGACCCATTATTTTTACGCGTATGAGCATAACGACCATGAGAAGGGGTCGTAGCGCCTTTCATCTGGCACGAAGGAGGGTCGTGCCACAGTATCACCCCCCCCCCCCCCCCCTCCCCGGTGCCTGCTGGATTAGCCATGCTGGTCGCCTCGTCTTGTATGACGACCAGAACTGGCTTAGACCAGAGCGTCCAGTGCATGCTGCTACGGCCTCCCGATGGCTCAAGTTTGGCCCCACGGCTCATCCAGCTGGCCCCCGACCCACCTCTGTAGGCTGGCCAGCCGTGGCTCACTCATCCTCACGGTGGGTACTGCTGCTCTCTCTGCCTGGGGAGAGAGCTCTTGGAGCTGGATCACAGCAGCACCACCACCACCAGCACCACCAGCAGCACCAGCAGCAGCAGCTGTGTTGATGCTTCTCAGAAGTGATCACAGCTTCCGGGATTTTGCACGAGTAGTTAGTTTGGATTGTTCCAGGGGAATGGTTAATGGTTCTGAGGACGGTTAATGGTTCTGAGGACGGTTAATGGTTCTGAGGACGGTTAATGGTTCTGAGGACGGTTAATGGTTCTGAGGACACATAATGGTTCTGAGGACGGTTAATGGTTCTGAGGACGGTTAATGGTTCTGAGGACGGTTAATGGTTCTGAGGACACATAATGGTTCTGAGGACGGTTAATGGTTCTGAGGACGGTTAATGGTTCTGAGGACGGTTAATGGTTCTGAGGACGGTTAATGGTTCTGAGGACGCATAATGGTTCTGAGGACGGTTAATGGTTCTGAGGACGGTTAATGGTTCTGAGGACGGTTAATGGTTCTGAGGACGGTTAATGGTTCCGAGGACGGTTTATGGTTCCGAGGACGAATAATGGGTCTAGAAACACATAATAGTGACTGCATGGTGAGTAGTGGTACTGGTAGTAGTGGATATTTCTCGCCAAAGTGTACAACAGTTGGAGGAGACGGTGCGGGTAGTGAGTCTGGGTGGTGACGCTGACGGCTGGACGAGGACCCGCCACCCTCGACGGTCTCCGTCATGTTGTACTTCCTGGTCCCTTCCTCGTCCTCTTGCACGTGCTGGGCTGCACGTCTGGAGGCCATGTGTTAGGAGTATTCCTGGACCACGTTCCAGACGCCAGCGTTACGTCACGTGGGGGTGTGAACACGTGGGAGCGTGAACACGTGGGAGCGTGAACACGTGGGTGTGTGGACACGTGGGGGTGTGAACACGTGGGAGCGTGAACACTTGAGTGCGTGAACACCTGAGTGCGTGAACACGTGGCACTACTTCAGGTTGTCGGCCTGAAGTTGAGGCATAGAGGCTTCCAGCTCTATGCCTCTCCGTGTATGGAATCAACCCTCAATGGCCTCCACTGCATGTTTGAAGCTACCCTCCCTCTCCTCCCCTCCATGTCTGGAGGTAGCCTCCAGTTCCTTCCCTCCATGTTAGGACTTAATCTAGATTAGTTCATTTTCTACTCCATCCTATCCACTTAGTTCCCTCACACTGAGGTAACTCTTTCACACAATTCAGTGGCGCGACTCAGCTTTCAGTGTCCACCTGTATTCTCACCGTCTCTCTGGCACCTCTCACCTCTCACCACTCTCTACTAAATGCTGAAAAAGGTCGTCCTCGTACATTTCCTCAGGCTCCTGCCTGGAGTTTTGATATACGTCTGGACGGCGGTCCAGTCAGAAAGTCCAGTTTTCAGAGTACAAGATTTTCAAAATAGAGATTACCAAGATAAAGCAATCTACAAAGGTGTTCGCGGATATGGAAGTTAACATGAGCCTGAAAATGACCCAAAATATGACGGTTCATTCTTCAGTAAATGTAAACTGTACAAATATTATGAAAATAGTTATACAAAATATCATCCGCCAGCAGACCAATTTGAGCAGATTCAACAATCTCCGGCCAACTAGACGAGGAGGAGAAAATAAGCAATATTCTAAACAACTAATTCACACAATTCTTGACAACGGAAGACCTCGACAACTTGCCCAGCACAGAAACAACCTACCAAAATGTCCATGAAAATAGACTGCCTAATCTACACAATAATAAGGATATAACTAAATATATTGACAGAATTCTCCCATTTCCTGACAAAAATTGTCGTTGACGTTGTGTCAAAATTTCAAAGCAGTTGGTAAAGAGGTTTCGAAGATTTCCCCTCACATGAAAAACACAGTTTTTCAGAAAAAAACATATTTTTTTTTTTACCGTCACCGACGTGACATCTATATAGTTTGTATATAAAAACCTGGCCGGATGCGAATGGAACGTTGTGTGAAAATTTAAAAGCAATCGGTGAAGAACTTTCGGAGATTAGCGGTTATGCACAAACGAACATTTCCATTTTTATTTATATAGATTATATTATTATTATAATGCTTAATAAAATAATAATTGTTGTATATAATAATGATGACTCTTCCTTCTGCTTGGTCATGAAGGAAGCGGGCCTCGGGTGGAAGAGCTGTGACGATCACTGTGAGGAACCCGTAGGTGCGGGACCGGGCCGTCCACCTCCCGGGGCTCGTGCGGCCCCCCAGGCTCTGCTTCAGGAGGCTGGGGTCGGTCTTGCCCCTTGCTGGGGTGGTTCTTCTCCGGCCCCGACCACGGCGGTCTCCGGGTTTGGAGTCCCTGTGCTTTCTTTCACCAACTTCGAAGTCAACTCCGGAACTCACAGTTCCTGCGACGGCGCTGGAGCTAATCGTAATGGCGTTTGCCTTTCCACTTGAGACTTTCGGTGCCGTGGAGAAGGGTAACAGTTACCTGCTGCTTGGGTAACAGCTTCTCCTCCGTATCAACCTACCCTGGCTTTACACCCTGGAGAGGCCACTCCAGACAGACAAGCAGAGCGCACCTCCATAGTCTCCTGAGAGTGATGGATGCCTACTACTACTACTACAGTCCCGGATACCGAACGACTGTTGCAGGTGAAGGAAGTTTTCGAGCAAAACTCAGTTTTAAACTTCACTTATGAGATGGAGAGTGAGGGTAAGCTGCCCTTCTTAAATGTAGCAGTCATGGAAAGGAACGGCAGCTTTCATCATGCAGTATACACTAAGAACACAAACATAGGGATGTGCCTTAACGCTGACAGCCACTGCCCGGAGAGATACAAACGGAGTGTTGTAAACACTTACGTCGACCGAGCTCTCACTCACAGCTCTGGGTGGAAGCAGGTGGATGAGGAGTTCTGTAGAACAAGGCATTTCTTGTTAAACAATGGTTTCTCCAATGGTTATGTCGAAGACATAATAAAAAGGAAGGTGGTGAGGCGTGCAACAGGCGACGGAACAACTAATGCCACAATACCTGTACTGGCAAGAAATTGTTCTACATAAACTTCTCCACGGTCTACAAAGCAGCGGCAAGAGCCCTAAAAGAGATCACTGAGAGGAACGTTACCCCAACTGACGTTAACCAAAAGATAAAACTAACTATATATTATAAGAATAGGAAAACCACCAACCTGTTAATGAAGAATTCTCCCGACACCAAGAAAACGCCTTGAAAGAGACCAATGTTGTTTATGCCTTCACGGGCCCACTTGGGGATTGTCAGCCCCAACGATCTCAGTATATAGGCAAGACCAAAACTCTCTCTGGGAGTTTAACAAAGCACAAGCAACAGGGCTCCATCAAGGAACATATAATCTCCACACACAACGAGACGATCACCAGGGATATTGTGACGAGCAACACCGAAATAATTGATAGATACAACGACAATAGAAGATTAGACATCAGTGAAGCGCTGCATATCAAGAAATCTAAACCAGCAATCAATAACCAGCTAATACACAGTTACACTCTACCCACTTCAACCTTACTTGGTGAGTTACGTAAGCAACACAAATACGAACAAGGTTGAATGGGCCCCAAGCCAATTTGCAACTCAAAACTCCACACCCCAGAAGGATTCGAACCCCCGACAGCCAGGAGCACTATGTACCTTGGCGTACTTGGTACCTTAACCAGTACCTGGTACCTTAATTTGTGTTGCTCACTTGGCCCCACCAAGTGAGGTGATTCGATGAAATATCTAAGCCCAAGTTGACCACCGAGCGCTGTCGGATCTTGGATAAACTAGTCTCATGACTTCCAAGATTTTCGTACAGTCAGTGTGGTCTAGTGGTTAAGGTGCCAGGTACGCCAAAGTGCATAGTGCTCCTGGCTGTCTGGGTTCGAATCCTTCTGGGGTGTGGAGTTTTCAGTTGTTGAGCTTCGAAATTATTAATATATAAATGTGGAAGCAACAGCACAGCCCCACAACCGTCTACATAAAGCATCAATCTAAAAACAGATGAACTAACATCCACACTAAACTATCAAGTCACGCAAGTTACCTACTCTAAGCAGCTGTCATATACTGCACACAATTAACATATAGGAAAATCAGGATGAGGATATTATCACGGTGAAACAAACTTGGAGAATTCCCCTCGAGTCTGGGAGGAAGAGGGTACTCTCCTGAAATTAACTCTGCTCTTCCCCGGGGATCTGACACACAAAAATTCTTGTACAATTTTAAATTAGAGGGACGGAGCTCTGAAGTGCTGGAGACGTCGTGCTCGTTCTATGAAAATGGTGAAATTATCAGAACATTATTATCTTACGGCTATGCTCAACATAAACGAACCGTGCAGAAAAACACGGATTTTAACCTACAAACAGTCATTTAAGTACTAACTCAAACAGCAAATATTTATTTTAAAAGTTCACAATTTGATCAGCGGTCTACATACACAACAGGCCAGAATAACTTACATATAACCCAGTGGTGGAGTATTTACTGTTCACATATACTGTGTATATATATATATATATATATATATATATATATATATATATATATATATATATATATATATATATATATATGTATATATATATATATATATGTATATATATGTATATATATATATATATATATATATATATATATATATATATATATATGTATATATATATATGAACGCGCAAGCCATATATCACTAAGAACTCTTTGACCCGGCCAGGATTCGAACCCATGCCGTCCAGGATCACCCTTAAACGTACACAGTACCGTGACCACCGATCATTGGTGCGGTGGTCACGGTACTGTGTACGTTTAGGGGTGATCCTGGACGGCATGGGTTCGAATCCTGGCCGGGTCAGAGTTCTTAGTGATATATGGCTTGCGCGTTCATGCAGTTTTCTCACACACACACACATATATATATATATATATATATATATATATATATATATATATATATAATATATATATATTTATTGGGAGCAGGTTTTCTCTAATACACATGTAATTAAACACAACAACATTGTGACAATTATTAATTTTCTTTTGGATATTTTCCATTCTCCACAAATAACTTCTACCATCTGGAGGGTGAAGACACACTAGATCACTTAATCTTTCCAATTGTATTGTTCAACGTTCCCTCAGCAATGTGACCTCTTCAGGAGTACACTGTTGAGCTGACACAAGTATACTGAGCTTACAAGGTGGTGGTGGTTGTTTTAGATTTAGCTACTAAAACCCATAGTGAACTTATCTGGCACAGGAGCGGGGATGTAACTCATAAGGATGTTGTTGTTGTTGTTTAAGATTCAGCTACTCCGAACGATATGTCCTTGTAGCACGGTGTTATGATCCCAGGTAACTGAGAAACGAGTCTACCCCTTGAGAGCTATTTTATCAGGCCTGACCTAAGAGGTTAAAGAGATATAGACGTGGATATATGCATAGTAAACACGTGATTAAATTTGATAAATAGATTAGGAGTATGGGCAGTGAACAAGAATATAAATAAATGACTTGACATGGGATGTGGAGAGTTTGCTGGAGGAGTGAGGCTCGCTTCAGAGGAGCTTGACCTGACTTGAGCTGAAGAAACCGTGAGGGGAGGGCGTGCTCCGTTTGAGCCCCTGGTGAAGAAATATCCCTGTTTGATACACCTTCAAGAGGAAGGGAATGGCAGACGTTTCGACTGAAGAATAAGTCGGCAGATGTGCCAGCTCGAGTCATGAACTACAGAAGGTGTTGTGGGGCAGTTAAAGCAGTTGTGTGGGTAGTCTGAGGCGCCCCGAGTGTCGCCGCCCCGTCAGTGAGCGCCGCAAGCGAACCAAGTTCTGTGGTTTGTTCTGAGGAAGGAGTTGATGGGAGTACTCTGAGGCCAGAGAAGAAGCTAATGAGTAGAACTTCAAGGCTGTAGGAGTGGATGTTGTACTCTGTGCAAGAGCAAGTCCCATAGTGAGGAATTGGACCTCAAACTGTGTGAAGAGGAGCAGTGACGTGAAGTCTCACGTGCTTCCATGGAATTAGTGGCGGAGTATCACTTGAGTCCAAGGGAAACTTCATGGTGCTGGAAGAGCTGCAGAGGATCCTGGTAGATGAACCTGGAAGAACCTGAAGATGTCAGGATAGTTAACTCCCAGATGTGGGAAGGAAGTTCTTATTGACTACTTGTAGGGAGTTGGTAGAGTGCTTGACTGTCATTAGCGTACAAGACGCAGTGAAAGGTGGGTGATTGATTATCATTTCTATGCCAAGGAATATTTATACTGAAGTTTATTGAATAACAATTGTAGGCTGGATTACCTGCAGAGATATATTTATAAATATGTTCTAGGGCTGATAATGCCATATTTGTTTTACAAGGTTTAACCCTCTAGGTGAGGTTGATAGTGCCGTAATAGTTTTAAAAGGTTTAACTCGCTTGGTGTGGTTGGTAGCATAAGAGGCAAGCCAGGAGTTGGGCTACCACCTGGTATAAGTAACTGATAGAGTCCTGCTGGTATTGGTTTGTAACCAGGTTATAATATCATAAGGTGTCGAAGTTTACATACCTGTATATTGTATGTGAGTAATTTAATATATATGTTATGTGTTGTTATTAAATGTTGTTATGAACAGGTGTTTGCCCTTGTCCTAGTGAAGCTTCCCAGAAAGCAGACAGAGAGAGAGAGAAAGCACCACAGCTGTGGACAGGGTAATACAGGATAATAATTCAAACGAGAAGGGGATTGAGGAGATCATACCAATCAAGGAGAGAGTGGGGAGTCACGGCGGCTCAAGTGGGTGTGTGCACATGACAACGAGGCTAGTGTTGGAGCCGCATCCCCTAAATGTGACGCTGAGCCCCTCACCAAAAAGCAAGAAACGTACAGGGTGATCTGATTAAAGTGTAAGCTCTCTACAGAGATTTTGGTTTAGTGGGTTGTCCAGAAGAGACAATCTATCGACCCACAACAACATATTAATATTATTACGACCCACAACATAAGAACGGGCTATGGTGAGCTGAGTTCAGTTATTCGCGATAACCTTGTTACTCTGATATTTGGGTCAAAGTTTTAAATGAAGGTGGGGTTTCCTCCTTTTTTCCCTGTTTACTCTTACAGGGATGTTGTTGTTTAGGATAAAGCTACTGGGAACAAAACGTTCCAAGTAGCACGGGCTATGGTGAGCCCGTAGTGGACTGACCTGGCACAGGAGCTGGGCTGTCTCTCGCTCTAACAAGGATGTTGTTTGTTGTTTTAGCTTTAGCTATTCAGAATGAAATGTCCATGTAGCATGGGCTATGGTGAGCCCGTAATCTCTCTTATAAGGATTGATTGATTGATAAAGATTAAGCCACCCAAGAGGTGGCACGGGCATGAATAGCCCGTGATCTTACAAGGATGTTGTTGTTTTAGATTTAGCTACTCAGAACGAAATGTCCATGTAGCACGGGCTATGGTGAGCCCGTAATCGGCTAAAAAGGAAAAAATCTAAACATTTATAAGTGTGGGTACATCTCACTCTACGATTCACTTAACCATCTTAATCGTAGGGAGCGGCGAAGGATAGAGTGAAGTGATTGTTGTCTGACTCCGGCTTCTAGCTGTCCGCCAGGTCTTACATCTTCCCCCTGGGTCAATGGAGGACCATTGAACAGCTGTATGCTCGGAGTCGAATTCATCTGGATGTTGATGACTGGTGTCAGCTCCCGAATGATCACAGCCTCAAGTGTACAAAATGAACCATCAATCCATCCATCTATCTATCCATCCATCTGTCCATCCACCTACTCATAATTTTATCCATCTATCCATCCATGTACTCATCTATCAATGAATCCTTCCATCTATCCATCCATACATCAAGACACAAATTGACACAGCGAGAGTGAAAGCATGTCTGTCTCCCCGTGAGGGGGGGGGGCCGCAGAATCATGCCGAACGATATGAAATATGTAGAAGTAAATTTTGTTCGTGTTTTATTTTCGAAAAAATATCTTTCAAATTTACAACATAAATAATTGACCTCATGTTACCCACATGTTCCCCAAGTCCACTTCCTCTGGCCCTGGCGCTTGTATCAGGGACCAAAAGTTGTCCAACAGACAGTTACTGAGCCTGGACACCGCTAACATCTCCCCTGTACACGGCTAATACCGTACAGTGTACTCAATATACACATAAAAGACATTACAACCATCAAAATCTCCCGGACCATTCAACACAAATGACACAAGTAGGCGCAGAACGACCCCCCCCCCCATTACATTACACCATTACCTTAACGCCATTACAGTATTGGCTCCGACCCCCCATACACCCGGGCTCAGTGACCCTCTCCACATTCCAGTGGTTATGGCCCAGCCCTTAATAGCTGGACAATCGTCAGCCAAAACTGGTCCATTAGGGTTGACTAGCACAGACAGTTACCTAGTGGTAATGTCAACGTCATGTGGGCTAGCGGGGTCTGGGGCGTGTCCCTCAGACACTCCACCAGTCAAGGGGATCTATTGGGAATATTGAGGGAGAGGAGCATGGCTGTAACTTAGCATAATATTGAAATGCAGCGCTCAACCTCGCGCAGATGGAATCAAATTCGACAGAAGCAGCGGCGGCGGAGCCCGGATATGGGATGGGACACTCCAAATGTACTGGAAACGATTCGAATTTCAATCGGTTTTCTTTATATGTTTGTTGTATTTTCCGCTGTAATGTTACCGGCTCGTGAAAATTTAATCAAAATGATGCATACAAGATTTTGCATTAGCATATTGTGCACTCTATAGAATTCTAATTGCATTGGTGTTGCTTAGAGTCAGCAACACTTGCCTCGCCGCACATGCTCGCCATCAACATTTATGGACGCGCTTATATTACTGGAAATTTTGTTTTCTTACAAATATTTAAAACAAAATACTTTACTTCATATATACAAAAATTAAAATAATATGTGGAACTGTTCATTGTTATGGATATCTGTGAACATGTATACTTAACTAAAAGTTGTTTTATGTGTTAGGAATGTTTAGGAGGCCGCAGGCAGGTAACTGACCCCAGCACCGCCAGGTGGTGCTCACCAGCACCAGCACCACCACCTGCCCGCCCCCACACCACCACCACCACCACCTGCCAGCCCCCACACCACCACCACCACCACCTGCCAGCCCCCACACCACCACCACCACCACCTGCCAGCCCCCACACCACCACCACCACCTGCCAGCCCCCACACCACCACCACCACCACCTGCCAGCCCCCACACCACCACCACCACCACCTGCCAGCCCCCACACCACCACCACCACCTGCCAGCCCCCACACCACCACCACCACCTGCCAGCCCCCACACTACCACCACCTGCCCGCCCCCACACCACCACCTGCCCGCCCCCACACCACCACCACCACCACCTGCCAACCACCACCACCACCACCTACCCGCCCCCACACCACCACCACCACCTGCCAGCCCCCACACCACCACCACCACCTGCCAGCCCCCACACCACCACCACCACCACCACCTGCCAGCCCCCACACCACCACCACCACCACCTACCCGCCCCCACACCACCACCACTACCACCACCTGCCCGCCCCCACACCACCACCACTACCACCACCTGCCCGCCCCCACACCACCACCACTACCACCACCTGCCCGCCCCCACACCACCACCACTACCACCACTTGCCCGCCCCCACACTACCACCACCACCACCACCTGCCCGCCCCCACACCACCACCACCACCTGCCCGCCCTCACACCACCACCACTACCACCACCTGCCCGCCCCCACACCACCACCACTACCACCACCTGCCCGCCCCCACACTACCACCACCTGCCAGCCCCCACACCACCACCACTACCACCACCTGCCCGCCCCCACACCACCACCACTACCACCACCTGCCCGCCCCCACACTACCACCACCTGCCAGCCCCCACACCACCACCACTACCACCACTTGCCCGCCCCCACACTACCACCACCTGCCAGCCCCCACACCACCACCACTACCACCACCTGCCAGCCCCCACACCACCACCACTACCACCACCTGCCCGCCCCCACACTACCACCAGCACCGCCACCTGCCAGCCCCCACACCACCACCACTACCACCACCTGCCCGCCCCCACACTACCACCAGCACCGCCACCTGCCAGCCCCCACACCACCACCACCACCACCTGCCAGCCCCCACACCACCACCACCACCACCTGCCAGCCCCCACACCACCACCACCACCTGCCCGCCCCCACACCACCACCACCACCACCACCTGCCAGCCCCCACACCCCCACACCACCACCACCACCACCTGCCAGCCCCCACACCACCACCACCACCACCTGCCAGCCCCCACACCACCACCACCACCACCTGCCAGCCCCCACACCACCACCACCACCACCTGCCAGCCCCCACACCACCACCACCACCACCTGCCAGCCCCCACACCACCACCACCACCACCTGCCAGCCCCCACACCACCACCACCACCACCTGCCAGCCCCCACACCACCACCACCACCTGCCAGCCCCCACACCACCACCACCTGCCAGCCCTCACACCACCACCACCTGCCTCCTCCCATACACGGGACTTGTAAAATGTTCTCCATTTGTCTTCCAGACGACAGACCAATCATATCACCACCACCACCAGTGGATGGTGACACCACAAGTCACCATCTCTGTACATACCATCAGTCCACCACCGGTCACCAGCCATATATCACAGCAGCAAGGAAAATATAATATTTGTTTTTAATTTGCATTAGAATTAATATTTTTGTGAAACGGCTGAAGACGAAGATGCAGAACTTCAGGCAGTAGAACATTCTAATTATGTGTGTACTCACCTAATTGTGCTTGAGGGGGTTGAGCTCTGGCTCTTTGGCCCCGCCTCTCAGCCGTCAATCAACAGGTGTACAGGTTCCTGAGCCTATTGGGCTCTATCATATCTACACTTGAAACTGTGTATGGAGTCAGCCTCCACCACATCATATCCTAATGCATTCCATTTGTCAACCACTCTGACACTAAAATAGTTCTTTCTAATATCTCTGTGGCTCATTTGGGCACTCAGTTTCCACCTGTGTCCCCTAGTGCGTGTGCCCCTTGTGTTAAATAGACTGTCTTCATCTACCATATCAATTCCCTTGATAATCTTGAATGTGGTGATCATATCCCCCCTAACTCTTCTGTCTTCCAGCGAAGACAGAAGAGTTGTGTGTGTGTGTGTATACTACGATATGTTGACTATTACGGCCACACTTGGCCAGTAACCGGGTTCTTTACTTGATACACTGTATATGGGGCTTAGTTCAAGTTCAAGTATGTTTATTGAGACAAGAAAAAATACATCTCATAGGGATAGAGTAGCTTAGGCTATTTCTACCCCCCATTAGTGCCTCTACTTACATGATCCCACCCACAGTCATAGGTAAGTTATCCAGAACTGACTGCAAAAATAAATCGTGAAAGGAAAAGGGGTAAACCATATTAATATCAAAACCTTCATCAAATGTATTTCTTAATTATATATACATGTACATAACATAACAGTGCTAGAGCACTGTTGCACAGGACACTGTAAAACTCCCACCATCTGCCCTTTCCGGCGAGTCCACTTTGTCCTCTCTCGTCCACCACTCAATGTTCCCTCCCTGAGTCTGTCTTCTGTGGTTCCTACCTGGTGGCTCTGGGAAGGGTTGATCTGAAGGTTCTGACACTCGACGGGCTTAGTTTAGAGTCTTGAGATAGATAATGATGTAAATATTTGGGAAATCAAATGTGGAGTCTGGTGTAGGACGCCATCGACGATGGAGGAGAGGGACCTCAGCCAACAGGTGAAGGACGCCATCGACGATGGAGGAGAAGGACCTCAGCCAACAGGTGAAGGACGCCATCGACGATGGAGGAGAGGGACCTCAGCCAACAGGTGAAGGACGCCATTGACGATGGAGGAGAGGGACCTCAGCCAACAGGTGGAGTCAACGTAAAGTATAATGTAACTAACAAGTCAGGTTAGCTAGAAGTACCCCACGTCCTGCCAGAGGTTGCAGTCCGGAGACTAATTTGAAGGTGGTGCAGAAGCAGGCTTTCCTGCGACCCAGTGTCGAGTTGTGAAGGTCTGAGCTCAGGGTGGAGGACGGGCTGCGGTGTGAGTGCCTACAGTAGTAATAGTGTAAGGAGGCGGCGAGCCTGAGGTGGGGCACAGTTCCCATGAAGAGCGATGTGTAGGCTGGAGATCCCACCTGGTGGAACCGCGCCTCAATGTTATCTGTGTCGACGCCACCGAACAATTCCTCTCGCTTCTCTGTGGTGCCGTGTTCTGAGGTATATGGTGCCAGGCACGAGGGAGGTTGTTCACCATCCCAGAACGTGGTCGTTGTAAAGAATGCGGATACCGCTCAGGAACAGAAGCCAAATTTACGACGCAGTTACGCAAGTACTTACGAACGTGTACATCTTTCCTCAATATTTGACGACTTTGGTAACATTTATTAAACAGTTTACAAGCATGAAAACTTGCCAATCAACTGTTGTTATTGTTATAAACAGCCTCTTGGTGCTTCGGAGCTCATTACCTGTTTAATAATTGTAAACAAGGCCGCCAAAGACCGAGAAAAGATGTATAGGTTCACAAATGCTTGCGTAACGGCTTCGTGAATCATACCCCTGGTCAACGCTTAGTATGAGGTCAACACAACACGCAGAAGTGACCCCAAAGTCAGGCGCCAGGTGTCCTCTGTGTCAGCCAGGTGTCACAAACAACCTTCTGACGCAGGTGTGATCCAATCAAGTGTCAATCACTCTATGCGGATTCACAGTTGACACACACACACACACACTCTCTCTCTCAGGTGTGAGCTCTCTCTCTCTCTCAGGTGTGAGCTCTCTCTCTCTCTCTCTCTCTCTCTCTCTCTCTCTCTCTCTCTCTCTCTCTCTCTCTCTCTCTCTCTCTCTCTCTCTCTCTCTCTCTCTCTCTCTCTCTCTCTCTCTCTCTCTCTCTCTCTCTCTCAGGTGTGAACGACAAGGGTAGGACGGCGGTCCGCGAATTACTTCAATATTCTCGGGATATTTACGTACCAGTGAGCCCAAAACATAGTTTTTGATCATATGAAGGGTACAGCAACGCAGTGATAACGCAACATAGTGAATTCCTATAACGTTAGATAAGAAAAAAAATTGAAAAAGAACGGGATTGTGGCAAGACAGTGGCACCAGAGGCATGAGACGGGAAGAGCTTGGACCACCACGTGGGAGGACCTCTGAGGGGACGTCAACAATTAAGGCGGACATCGCTTCATAAATCACTTATTTGTGCTGTGGGATGCTTACTCGGAGGTGAGTGCCTCTCAAAGTCAGTCATACAAGGTGTACAGTGTTTTTTATATAGTAATTAGCTTTGAACATAAGTTAATTAAAATACGAAAAAGTAGCTCAAGAGCCTCAGCTTGGTACTAGTTTCTCTCACCTGTGTGTTACATTACACCGCCACTGACACCCACACCCTACAAGCCCACACCCTACAAGCCCACACCCTACAAGCCCACACCCTACAAGCCCACACCCTACAAGCCCACACCCTACAAGCCCACACCCTACAAGCCCACACCCTACAAGCCCACACCCTACAAGCCCACACCCTACAAGCCCACACCCTACAAGCCCACACCCTACAAGCCCACACCCTACAAGCCCACACCCTACAAGCCCACACCCTACAAGCCCACACCCTACAAGCCCACTCCCTTCAAGCCCACACCCTACAAGCCCACACCCTACAAGCCCACACCCTACAAGCCCACACCCTACAAGCCCACTCCCTTCAAGCCCACACCCTACAAGCCCACACCCTACAAGCCCACACCCTACAAGCCCACACCCTACAAGCCCACACCCTACAAGCCCACACCCTACAAGCCCACTCCCTTCAAGCCCACACCCTACAAGCCCACACCCTACAAGCCCACACCCTACAAGCCCACACCCTACAAGCCCACTCCCTTCAAGCCCACACCCTACAAGCCCACACCCTACAAGCCCACACCCTACAAGCCCACACCCTACAAGCCCACTCCCTTCAAGCCCACACCCTACAAGCCCACACCCTACAAGCCCACACCCTACAAGCCCACACCCTACAAGCCCACACCCTACAAGCCCACACCCTACAAGCCCACACCCTACAAGCCCACACCCTACACCTTGCCTATATACGCGCCTATAATAACTTGGATCATTTGTATATATTTATAAAACATCAATTAAACGCGTGCCAGTAAAATGTGAGTTTAATAAATTCAGAAATAAATAACTGGAATAACGTGGTGAAAAATTACGTAAAAAAATTTACATATATATAAATTACCAACAATTTCTTGTGGGCCCCGGCGCCATCTCCACAATGGTGGGGCACACCGCCCCCCTCTCACCCCCCCCCTCCCACAACCTTCCAATCTTTAATTTCATCCGGCACCTATTTAGTTTTTAATTTCCCCTCGCCGAATCAAAAATGGAATTACTCAGCCGCATCAAAACTGTGTGGAATTTCATAAATAATTTCCATTAATTTGTGGTGGATGCGGTAGAAGGGACGCGGGGTTCTCATTTGACTCGTATTCATCATCTGAGCGCAGCCAAGGCTGCCAACCCCTCCGACCAACTTGGAACTTTTCCTCCAGTATTTTGCTGGGAATTATGGAAGCTCTAATACACTCGTTTGCTGCTTTCATTTTCATCGTCATTATTAGTTTTTAATAGTTGTAATTGTCATCAATGCTCTTCAGGTGGTCGGGATATATTTATTGTGATTTATATTTAAAATTTAAGCATCTTAAGTCCTGATTCACAAACGGTCACAATGTGTAATGGTTCCTCCGTGTGTACAGTGTTACACTGTCGGCCGGGACACTGCCCCGCCGTGCCCTGGTATATGGTCAAGACACGGCCGGGACACTTAATATATTCGTCCTAAAGTATCCCATTTAAAATACTTTGCCTTAAAATACAATAATTTGTAAATTTTCCTATTGACTGAAAATATTGTTACAGACACCACCACACCAGGGGCATGGGGGGGGGACTTGTGTAGGTCAAGGGGGGGGACTTGTATAGGTCAGGGGGGGGAGGGAAACAACAACACCAGGGGGGGCATAGATGTATAATTACATGAATACAATCCATCACATCATAACCCTTGTCATCACGTACAACATTCATCATAAACAACCAAATAAACTAATATATATCCTCTCCTTACTTCATAACAACATTTAAACATCAAATATCCCGTTGATCTTCAAGATGTTTTCTAAATCTGTTCATACACTTTGAATATATAAATGAGAACTTCCTAAATATATAACTTAATGTCTTAATGGTAATACTGGTTACCTCCACAATCTCGGCCTCCCCCACAACCCCACAACCCCTCACCACCAGGCAACCATCCCCGCCCCAACAACACAACCACAGTTTATACAATGTGTCCGTGTCATTTCCCGGCAAAATTTCCCTGAAACCTTAGATAATTCCCCCCCCCCCTAGTTTCCCCTCCAGCTTCCTTCCGGCCCGTGTTACCGCGGGCAGCAGGGAGAAAATGTCTGCCATGCCAAGATTAGTAATAACTCTGGCTTCAACTTCCGGCAAAACGTCACAACTGCTTTTGTTGTTCTGCCTGTTGGAAGTCGTGTGGTGCTACGGTGATGTTGTGGTGCTATGGTGGTGTTGTGGTGCTACGGTGGTGTGGTGGTGCTATGGTGGTGTTGTGGTGCTACGGTGGTGTTGTGGTGCTACGGTGGTGTTGTGGTGGTGTTGTGGTGCTATGGTGGTGTTGTGGTGCTACGGTGGTGTTGTGGTGCTACGGTGGTGTTGTGGTGCTATGGTGGTGTTGTGGTGCTACGGTGGTGTTGTGGTGCTACGGTGGTGTTGTGGTGCTATGGTGGTGTTGTGGTGCTACGGTGGTGTTGTGGTGCTACGGTGGTGTTGTGGTGCTATGGTGGTGTTGTGGTGCTACGGTGGTGTTGTGGTGCTACGGTGGTGTTGTGGTGCTACGGTGGTGTTGTGGTGCTATGGTGGTGTTGTGGTGCTACGGTGGTGTTGTGGTGCTACGGTGGTGTTGTGGTGCTACGGTGGTGTTGTGGTGCTACGGTGGTGTTGTGGTGCTACGGTGGTGTTGTGGTGGTGTTGTGGTGCTACGATGGTGTTGTGGTGCTATGGTGGTGTTGTGGTGCTACGGTGGTGTTGTGGTGGTGTTGTGGTGCTACGGTGGTGTTGTGGTGCTACGGTGGTGTTGTGGTGCTACGGTGGTGTTGTGGTGCTACGGTGGTGTTGTGGTGCTACGGTGGTGTTGTGGTGGTGTTGTGGTGCTACGATGGTGTTGTGGTGCTATGGTGGTGTTGTGGTGCTACGGTGGTGTTGTGGTGGTGTTGTGGTGCTACGGTGGTGTTGTGGTGCTACGGTGGTGTTGTGGTGCTACGGTGGTGTTGTGGTGCTACGGTGGTGTTGTGGTGGTGTTGTGGTGCTACGATGGTGTTGTGGTGCTATGGTGGTGTTGTGGTGCTACGGTGGTGTTGTGGTGCTACGGTGGTGTTGTGGTGCTATGGTGGTGTTGTGGTGCTACGGTGGTGTTGTGGTGCTACGGTGGTGTTGTGGTGCTATGGTGGTGTTGTGGTGCTACGGTGGTGTTGTGGTGCTACGGTGGTGTTGTGGTGCTATGGTGGTGTTGTGGTGCTACGGTGGTGTTGTGGTGCTACGGTGGTGTTGTGGTGCTACGGTGGTGTTGTGGTGCTATGGTGGTGTTGTGGTGCTACGGTGGTGTTGTGGTGCTACGGTGGTGTTGTGGTGCTACGGTGGTGTTGTGGTGCTATGGTGGTGTTGTGGTGCTACGGTGGTGTTGTGGTGCTACGGTGGTGTTGTGGTGCTACGGTGGTGTTGTGGTGCTACGGTGGTGTTGTGGTGCTACGGTGGTGTTGTGGTGGTGTTGTGGTGCTACGATGGTGTTGTGGTGCTATGGTGGTGTTGTGGTGCTACGGTGGTGTTGTGGTGGTGTTGTGGTGCTACGGTGGTGTTGTGGTGCTACGGTGGTGTTGTGGTGCTACGGTGGTGTTGTGGTGCTACGGTGGTGTTGTGGTGCTACGGTGGTGTTGTGGTGCTACGGTGGTGTTGTGGTGGTGTTGTGGTGCTACGATGGTGTTGTGGTGCTATGGTGGTGTTGTGGTGCTACGGTGGTGTTGTGGTGGTGTTGTGGTGCTACGGTGGTGTTGTGGTGCTATGGTGGTGTTGTGGTGCTACGGTGGTGTTGTGGTGCTACGGTGGTGTTGTGGTGCTATGGTGGTGTTGTGGTGCTACGGTGGTGTTGTGGTGCTACGGTGGTGTTGTGGTGCTACGGTGGTGTTGTGGTCCTACAGTGGTAGGCACTCCCCCAGGACCGTGTTGACACTGTCCAGGGTGGGAGGCACTCCCCCAGGACCGTGTTGACACTGTCCAGGGTGGGAGGCACTCTCCCAGGACCGTGTTGACACTGTCCAGGGTGGGAGGCACTCCCCCAGGACCGTGTTGACACTGTCCAGGGTGGGAGGCACTCCCCCAGGACCGTGTTGACACTGTCCAGGGTGGGAGGCACTCCCCCAGGACCGAGTTGACACTGTCCAGGGTGGGAGGCACTCTCCCAGGACCGTGTTGACACTGTCCAGGGTGGGAGGCACTCTCCCAGGACCGTGTTGACACTGTCCAGGGTGGGAGGCACTCCCCCAGGACCGTGTTGACACTGTCCAGGGTGGGAGGCACTCTCCCAGGACCGTGTTGACACTGTCCAGGGTGGGAGGCACTCCCCCAGGACCGTGTTGACACTGTCCAGGGTGGGAGGCACTCTCCCAGGACCGTGTTGACACTGTCCAGGGTGGGAGGCACTCCCCCAGGACCGTGTTGACACTGTCCAGGGTGGGAGGCACTCTCTCAGGACCGTGTTGACACTGTCCAGGGTGGGAGACACTCTCCCAGGACCGTGTTGACACTGTCCAGGGTGGGAGGCACTCCCCCAGGACCGTGTTGACACTGTCCAGGGTGGGAGGCACTCTCCCAGGACCGTGTTGACACTGTCCAGGGTGGGAGGCACTCTCCCAGGACCGTGTTGACACTGTCCAGGGTGGGAGGCACTCTCCCAGGACCGTGTTGACACTGTCCAGGGTGGGAGGCACTCCCCCAGGACCGTGTTGACACTGTCCAGGGTGGGAGGTACTCTCCCAGGACCGTGTTGACACTGTCCAGGGTGGGAGGCACTCTCCCAGGACCGTGTTGACACTGTCCAGGGTGGGAGGCACTCTCCCAGGACCGTGTTGACACTGTCCAGGGTGGGAGGCACTCCCCCAGGACCGTGTTGATACTGTCCAGGGTGGGAGGCACTCTCCCAGGACCGTGTTGACACTGTCCAGGGTGGGAGGCACTCTCCCAGGACCGTGTTGACACTGTCCAGGGTGGGAGGCACTCTCCCAGGAAGCACTGATACGTGTTTCAGGAAAACTGGCCATCGTTTTCCCCGGCACAGGTCAAAACAGCAGGCGGATCCTAGTCATGTTTTCGTTGCCATAAAACAATGTTTAGAGACCAAGATGACGATGAGTCCCGTCACGGCACCAGAGACCTTGATGCTGTGACAACAGGAGATACTGTTGGTGGAACACTGGAATGAACACTTACCTGAGGAAGACGGTTGGACGGTGCGGCGGTGTCTTCCATCCCTCGTCCTCGTCCCTGTCGTCCTCGGGGCAGGACGACACTCTTGGGCGTGGGCGGCGCCCCGTCACCGCCCTTCCCTGGCCCGCCCCGCGCACTCCGCCCACGTGCCATCCTGTATAAGTTGTTCACATATGAGACAAAAATATTTTACAAAACGTATATTCTAATTTGGGCCCAACCCGTCCTCGACTCAAGCCCATTACATCCAGCGGTCAACCCCACAAGCGCATTCATAACTTTTTACATGCTGTTCATTCAAAACAGGAATTTTCTCAAATATAAATTAATATTATAATTATTAGCATATTTGTGCATATATAGGCATAGGTTAGGTTAGGTTAGGTTAGGTTAGGTTAGGTGTTTAGGTTCTGTTGGCGATTATTTCAACCCGTCCTCGACTCAAGTCCATTACATTCAGCGGTCAACCCCACAGACGCATTCATATATTTTAATATGCTATTCATTCAAAACGGGAATTTTCTCAAGTATAAATTAATATTATAATATATTAGCATATTGTGTATAAATAGGTTAGGTTAGGTGTTTAGGTTCTGTTGGCGATTATTTGTATTTGTAGTACGTGGGTGAAGCATTTACTGCGTTGTGGTTCGAACAACATTCTTCAGTGAACAGCCCGTCCTCCAAACAAACACCCAAAAGTGATTCCATGCACCCGTCAAACACCCCAGGTGTTTATGAATGAAAAACGGTTTACAAACGATTCACAACTGATGACGTTCGAACACTTCCGGAACAAGTTCTTCATTGACGAATTTTGTTGGAACCAGACAGCCCGTCCTCCAAACAAAGATCCAAAAGTGATTCCATGCACCCGCCAAACCCCCTGTTTATGAATGAAAAGCGGTTTACACAAGACTCACAACTGCTGACGTTCGAACATATCCGGAACAAGTGTTTCACTGACGAATTTTGTTCGAAACACAACGCTATAAATGCTTCACCCACGTACTACAAATACAAATAATCGCCAACAGAACCTAAACACCTAACCTAACCTATTTATACACAATATGCTAATATATTATAATATTAATTTATACTTGAGAAAATTCCCGTTTTGAATGACCAGCATGTTAAAATATATGAATGCGTCTGTGGGGTTGACCGCTGAATGTAATGGACTTGAGTCGAGGACGGGTTGAACCAGAAGGCTATAAATGCTTCACCCACGTTACCTACAGTTACCATGAATGGATGTGCAAGATGTCGACTGTTCCACCAATAAAGCCAACGTTTTGTATAATTTATTTTGTGTGGGGACAAAGAAAGGCAACAAACAACCAATCCTAACTATTCCTAGACCCAGTATAACGTGTCCGAAATTAGGCCTATGTTTGTGTAAGGTCTAGGATTACTTATCTAGATCTACGACAATAGGATTGTTGTCCTACAGCATGTAATCCATAAGAATTGTGCAACTCCTGTAAATTATAATTTACAGACAAGTGAACAGAGGCATCAGCTGAAAGGAAACCGGCTGGGTAGTCACTGTTCTGCCCGGGAGTCAAACCCGGGACACACTGTTGTAAGTCGACGACGAAAACCAGTGTGTTCAAGACGAAACGTCTTCAAGCTTGCTAATAAGACGTGCATGACTAACAATGTACAATACACAGTAGGAAACACTCGCACCAGAACTTAGTTAAATAACTGCACACGAGCTGAGTCTTGTGCCTCATACCAGGCATTAAGAACACCCAGTGTACAACATGGCTGAAGTTGACCACACCACACACTAGAAGGTGAAGGGACGACCACGTTTCGGTCCGTCCTGGACCATTCTCAAGTCGATTGCCATTCTCACAATCGACTTGTGAATGGTCCAGGACGGACCGAAACGTCGTCGTCCCTTCACCTTCTAGTGTGTGGTCTGGTCAACTTACTTTAGCCACGTTATTGTGACTCATCGCCTGCAACATGGCTCTTATCGAGCTCTTTTAAAATACTGAATAAAAAGGTTCACTATAACTCGCACAAGAAGAAACAACAACAAACTCAACAAGTCACACTTGTTTATTACTAAAGAAATGCAACTTCATCAGTACTGTATAATTTATTTTTTTATTTTATAATGAGGTAGTTATTTTGTCAATTCAAATTTTGTTACATTGTAGGTATCACTTCATTATTTGTTAGGTTGATGAGGTGCGGGAAACACTCTGTGTGTTTGTGGCTCAAGTCACTAATGAACCTATTTTCACAACCCACTGTACCGGTCTCGCTTCATGCAGGTCGGCGTTCAATCCCAGACCGCCCAAGTGGTTGGGCACCATTCCTTCCCCCCGTCCCATCCCAAATCCTTATCCTAATCCCCTCCCAGTGCTATATAGCCGTAATGCCTGGGCGCTTTCTCCTGATTACCTTACTTTACCTTCATGTATATAAATAATTTAATTATTAATACAAATGTTTTTCTCGCCCATAAATTATACACAAACCCAAAATATATACAATACTCAAGTTTAAAATTCGGCTGTAAAAAATCTTCAGCAATAATTATAGCGAGATGGGACCTATGACAAGCCGCTGGCTCCCTGTCCCATCGAGGCCACTGCAGTTGGTGGTCATCGAGTAATTCGGATAAATTCAGATGGATAAGTCTGGAATAGTATTTTAAAAACATACATCGAGTTGTTACAGGTCTGAGTCTGTATGTGTCACGATGGTGTCAGTACACTTCAGTGATGAGGATTAAGCCACCCAAGAGGTGGCACGGCATGAATAACCCGTAAAATACACTTCATAATTAAATATTAATTTATATTGATCAACTATTACTTTAGAACATTTTCGTAAAATTACTTTACAGCAAGTTAGGTTAGGCACAATAATAAATAATAAATAATAATAATAATATTATTATTATTATTAATTTTATTTAAAAAATATACAGAACATAATATACATATAATAATTAATAGATTATTACAGAGTATAAACATTTAATAATGCCACTAAGGCGCAATGCGTTTCGGGTATAACTTATAATTATTCACTTAAATAATTTATAGGTTTAATGGGATAAACAATACTAAACAAGATGGAAGCTAAGCATATACGAATTGTCCAAGAAAATTAGCAAATGACAGAGATTTAAAGAATGAAGAAAACAATCAGTATACTCGGTGAAGATAATGAAGCTGTATAGTGCTACAGTTTAATATACACATAAAATGCTCTTCAAATAAAAATACAGACGATGTCACATGTCACTGGATTTCTGTCCCCAACGAGGCTAGTACTGACAACGGCCAGCAAGATTGGTAATAGGAGAAAATGGTCTCTACCAGTTACCCCTTACAACAGAACCTTGACTAGAGAAAATGTTTTCAGACATTTACATAATAGAAAACGGATTTATCCTTCAATTCAGGATAAACTTTACTATATAAGAAGACAAATAGGATAAACAGTAAACGATAACAGTAATAATTAGCTAATTATCGTTTGTTTTCTTGGGCACAGGAAGCCTATCCCCCCGCTTCTGACCGAAACCTTACGCGTGTTACTGGCTTTACAAGAACGTAAGAACACCAATGATATGTATGCTCACAAACCCAATGTACCTTCGTGTATATATATAAATCAAAATAAATAAATATAAAATAAATGCTCTCTTCCTCCTCACAAGATGCTTATCTCTCCCTAAGTTCACTTACTTTCTGAGGTGTTATCCATCCTACATCAGCCCCAAATTAAAGGTATATGACTCCCTTCTAAGGTCTATGCTGGGGAAAGTTAGTTTCCTGTTTCTAACTTCCTGTTTCCTTGGGATTGCCCAAAACGCTATGTGTATTAGTGGCTTTAGGTATTGCATGCACTAGCTCTATCTATAAATCCAACATTACGTTTGTAACTCGTCATCAATGTATGTACTTTCACCTTAATAAAAAATTGAATTCGAATTTGAATTTGAAAGTCCTGAACCTTCCATTGGACGACTCGCAACGGGACCCAGCAACCTTCACAGTAAGACTCTGCAGCCTTGGTGTCCACACAGCCTTCCAGATTGCTCTACCAGCCTTCCTTTCCTCCTCCCATGCATCGCACGACCTCGCAAGAGATATCCTACCAGAACCCCTGAGTGATTTAGCGGGAATACACGATACTGCTTTCACTGAATGTTCAATTCAGTTGGATGCTCTTGCAGCCCCAGCACCCAGCATAGAGCCAACAAAAAAAAAGTCCAGTTGGGACCATCCACTAGTGGAAAAATTAGCTGATGCCATGCTCAGCGCCTCAACATCAGACAAGGAGAAAGCCCAAGCCCATCTCAGAGCAGTGCGTGCCTCTCATGCAGGAGACTTCCTCCTGGCAGTACCCGTGTCGGTAATGGGCACGCGTCTACGTCTAGATCCAGAATCCCTTCGTGTAGTAGTGGCCCTCCGCCTTGGTGCCCCAATTTTTTTTTTATTGATATATACAAGAGTTCTTACATTCTTGAACAGCCGCTAGTACGCATAGCGTTTCGGGCAAGTCCTTAATCCTATGTTCTCTGGAATACGGCCCCCGCGAAGAATCGTTTAACAACCAAGTACCTATTTTACTGTTGAGTTAAACAGAGGCTACAGTTAAGGATTTGTGCCCAGTAAATCCTCCCCGGCCAGGATACGAACCCAGGACAAAATGCTAGCGAACGCCAGGCAAGCGTCTTAACCACTACACCATGGGGGCTGCAAAATTCACACAGAAAACAAGTGTATTTGTAACAGGGATTTGCAATATTTGCAATATTAGTAGCAGACCAATATGGACCACATGGGTTGCACTACAGAAAATTCAAGGGCTGGCATGCAAGACACAACGAGGTCAATGACATCAAGAGGAGACTTGTCTCAGTTCAGTGCCCAGCGGAGCGAGAACCTCTCATCCTAGGAGTCAAAACCCGGATGACCCCGCACTTCGCCCAGATGACATCACAATATACTCCTGGAAGAGGGGCAGACAGCTGGTGTGGGACTACACGTGTGTATCCACTCTGGCAGACACCAACATATGCTTCGGTACTGATCAAGCAGGTGGGGCGGCCAACCACAATGAAACAGCAAAACCAATCAAGTACAGCCGACTGGAAGGTCAATACACCTTTGTTCCCATAACGTCTGAGATGCATGGCCCCTGGGGTAGGAGTGCCTTGGGATTCCTCAAAGAATTGGGCTCCAGGTTCATTGACGTCACAAGAGACCCAAGGGCTGCCAGTTTCCTGTTTTAGCGCCTCAGTGTGGCAATCCAGAGGGGAAACGCCTGCTACGTCCTCGGATCCTATCCGGAAGCAGAGAAGCTCCAAGAGATCCGTAACATTTAAATCCTATTGTATTAAGCAATGTATATCCTGTAACCTTTAAATATATAATAGAGCACAACAAAAGACAAAAGGAAGGGGTGGTAGGAGAAAAACTGTATTGGAGGGGACCTAAACATTTCCTCAAATGCGATATGTGTGGTTTCCTCCAAGGCTAAGGGTCCCCTTCTTCCAGCCAGAGGTGGGGCTCCCTTCCATATTTTGATAAAAAAAATTAAAAAAAATGATAATGTTTATTCAAAAGAATGTGTGTACAAAGAACATAAGAGAAATGTACAATTGTAGGGACCGGAGTTACACATACTAATGAAGCCACTATTACGCAAAGCGTTCAGTTCCAGCCCCGCTCCTGTGCCAGGTAACTCCACTACGGGCACACCATAGCCCGTGCTGCTTGCAACTTTTTGTTACTTTTTGTTATTGTGGTAGATTCAGTAGCTGAATCTAACACAATAACATGGCCCGGAAAGTGGAGTTGCAGATCCTGTTGGACGACATATTCGACCTCGAGACACAAAAGAAGGTCACCACCAAAGACACCTTACAAGCAGAACTTATTGCAGAAGGAGGAAAGATTCGAGGCAACTACAGAAGCACCATACTGTCCCCCGAGCTCAAAGCGGCAGCTAAGAGCCTTCGTGAGAATAAGGAGATAGTCGTCAGGAGAGGTGACAAGTCGCCAATATACGTCATTCTTAAAAAAGACGAATATCTGGCGAAAATGAACCTCATACTCTCTGACCAAACTAAATTCCGAAGGGTAACGAAGGACACTACAGCCGAATTGAAAGCAAAGGTTAACAGATTGATCGAAACTGTGAACGCCAAGAAATCCGGACTCCACCTGCCAAAGATTATTGGGAAATACAAACCTGGGTATGTATATGGAAATGTCAAGACACACAAGCCTGGAAACCCACTTCAGCCAATCATCAGCCAGATACCCACACCCACGTACAGACTGGCAAAGCGACTCAATGGCTTGCTGACTCCTTATGTCCCTTGCACCTTCAGCCTGAAGTCTCCAAAGGAATTTGTTGACTTACTGTGGGGAACACGGGCCACAGGGATAAGAGCAGTGTTGGACGTAGAATCACTGTTTACCAACGTACCTGTGGATGAAACAATCGGGATGATAGCGGACAGAGTATATCATGGTATATAACTATATACCATGGTATATAACATGGTATATAACATGGTATATAACAGAGTATATAACTTCTACATGGGTACCATCGAACAGAAGGTCTTAGTCGACATGAACTTGAAATCGGCCATATACTGCAGGTATGTTGACGACATTTTTACACAGGTACCTATGTCAGACATCTGCAGGAGCTGAAGGAGGCATTTGAGCAGAGTTCCGTGCTGCATTTCACTTATGAGATGGAAGAGGATGGGAAGCTGCCCTTTCTAGATGTAACAGTCATGGAAAAGAGCGGAGGTTTCCACACTGCAGTCTACACTAAGGAAACGAACATAGGAATGTGCCTAAATGCCAACAGCGACTGCCCAGACAGGTACAAGAGGAGTGTTGTTAACGCTTATGTCGACCGTGCTCTCAGCCACAGCTCAGAATGGAAGCAAGTCGACGAAGAACTCTGTAGGGTAAGGCAGGTCCTAGTCAACAACGGCTTCTCCAATGGTTTCGTCGAAGACATCATAAGAAGGAAAGTGAAACGCCATGCAACCTCTGAAGAGACAACTAACACAACACCTATACCCCCTATTAGACTATTTTACAGGAACTTCTTTTCCACAGCTCATAAAACGGAGGAAAGGGTCCTGAAAGATATTGTTAATAGAAACGTTATCCCTACAGACAAAAATCAGAGGATACAACTGACGATTTACTATAAAACCAGAAAAACGGCCAGCCTACTCATGAGAAACTCTCCAGACACAAAGCAGAACGCTTTAAAAGAGACCAACGTCGTCTATGCCTTCAAATGCCCTCTTGGGGACTGTAAGCTCCAAAAAACCCAGTATATAGGCAAGACAACAACATCTCTTTCTAGGCGTTTAACGATGCATAAGCAACAGGGCTCCATTAAGGAACATATAATCTCTTCCCACAACCAAACCATCGCCAGAGAAATCCTAGTAAACAACACAGAAATCATCGATAGATACAGCGATAGCAGGCGGCTTGACGTCTGCGAGGCTCTACACATCAAGAAGTCAACACCAGCAATCAACAGCCAATTAATGCACAACTATATTCTACCCACCTCAAGACTCTGCTCCAATATAGAAGCATCAAGAAATATGGACCAATAGGCTTTCTACAAATCACTTCCATTCAATACCCATTGTTTCGTGTTCTCTCTTGTGTTTAGGAATTTAATACCCTATTAATACCACCTCACCCCATCCACCTCACTCAAATGTAGATATAAACAAATCGAAGATGTGTAAGTTCTATTCAGTTGTGTATGTGTAAGCTAAAGTCTTTGAAAATGTAATAAGTTTTACGAAACGCGCTCAAGTGTCGCGTCAGACTAGAAATAAAAAATGAATTTTGGAGAATTGATTTTTGAATTACCACCAACAGTGAAAAGAAACGTACGAAAGATCGAGAAAATTTGTGTTAGAATTATTAATCTTACTTTTTCGGTCATATTTAATAATATATGTATATATATATATATATATATATATATATATATATATATATATATATATATATATATATATATATATATATATATATATATATATATATATATATAACTTTAGAACACTTTCCCACCAGGAGACTCGAACCCTAGCCAGCACAGAAGCCTTCCAGCAACTGGCATAACAGGTACGCCTTAACCCACTCCACCACCTGCTCAGACCCTTAAAAGAGATGGTAATTTCGGAGTATTTATACACTCCAAAGACCACCACCTCCCAAGAGCACTAGAGCAAGTGAGGGGTCATTTTTACGTTTTTTCATCAAGTCCCTGTTAATATGGGAGAACACTGTGTCTATGCTTAAGGCACAACTCTCCTAAACACGAGAGTGAAGTATACAACTTTAGAACACTTTCCCACCAGGAGACTCGAACCCTAGCCAGCACAGAAGCCTTCCAGTAACTGGCATGACCCCTCACTTGCTCTAGTGCTCTTGGGAGGTGGTGGTCTTTGGAGTGTATAAATACTCCGAAATTATCATCTCTTTTAAGGGTCTGAGCAGGTGGTGGAGTGGGTTAAGGCGTACCTGTTATGCCAGTTGCTGGAAGGCTTCTGTGCTGGCTAGGGTTCGAGTCTCCTGGTGGGAAAGTGTTCTAAAGTTGTATACATCACTCTCGTGTTTAGGAGAGTTGTGCCATATATATATATATATATATATATATATATGCAAGTGTAGGGACCCATAGCCTCGGAGAAGAAAATAAAGAGTACTCAGAGAAGACCTTGTGGATCCTCACTGAACACTTTGATATTTTCTTCTCCTACCACCCCTATTCTTTTGGTATGTGTGTATATTTATCTAACTTTATTTGAAAATGTCATTACACAAAAAAAGTTACAATATTGATTACATGCAGGGTGCAAGGCTGCTTGTCACAAGTTGTACAGCTCTTCCAGCTCCTCAGATGGCGGCCAGGAACCATGGATGCAGTGAGCATTTCCTCTCTGGATTGCCACACTAAGGCGCTGAAAAAGAAAACTGGCAGCTCTAGGGTCTCTAGTTGTTTCGATTAGCTTAGACCCCAACTCCTTCAAAAAGCTAGCAGCACTTTTACCCCAGGCACCAAGTGTCTCTGAGGCAATGGGGACAAAATTGTAGTGGTGCTCAAGGTCTCTGTATTTACGTGACTTGGCCGCTTCCCGGTGATTGGCAGCTCCTCCTGCTTGTGTAGCACTGAAGTCAACATAGGTATTGGCTAAAGTTGAAACGCATGTGTAGTCCCACACCAACTGTCTACCATTCTTCCAGGGGTTCACCGTGATTCCGTCTGGGCGACCGACAGGCTCATCAGAGTTGCGGGACATTAGTTAACCGGGCTCTCTCTCTGCTGGACAACCGGCTGTGGTAAGGCTTCTCTTAATAATGTCATTGACCTCGCCGTGTCTTGCATGCCATCCTCCTGTCCTTTGGCAGAGAAGGCCATGCCGTCCGTATCTGTTGGCCTCTGCCTCGCCGCAAATACACCTGTATTCGGTGTGGATTGGGGCAGCGAGGCGGAGAGCCACGGCAATTCGGAGGGCCTGCGGTGTGAGACGGGTGCCGGTTACTGACATTGGGGTTGCTAATAGGAAATCACCTGCATGGGGAGCTGCTACAGATCTAAGTCGGGCAGTGTCATGTGGTGTTGTCGCAGCTTCTAGCAAAGTCGCAGCTTCTTGGTCGGCAATGGGGCGATCCCAGCTGGATTGCTTATGGGCTTCAGAAGGCGGTGGTTGGGGTGCTGGTCCTGCAAGAGAGACCCATTTGGTTGTGCAGTCTGTGAAGCTGGGATCATGTACCCCAGCCTGTTGAACTAGGTGCTCAGGTAGGATTTCCTTCACCAAGTTGTCAGACCCCATTGAAGAGGACAGGAACGCTGGTACAGCAATTTGTGTTGCTGTGCGCACGCCAAGGCCCCCAAGTCTGACAGGAAGGGAGGCCTGTTTCCACTGTAAGTCGCTGAGGGAAAGATTGAGGGCTTTTTCTAGTGTTGATTTCAGCAAGCTGTCGTACTCTTCTAATTTAATATTGTTGAAAGATGGCGAACATCTTAGAAAGTAGGTCAGCCTGGGGAGGGACAAGCATCTGGTGATGAGGTAAAGTGCATCATGAGCATCGATGTCTTCAATCCTCTCATTCATCCTCTTCAGGTCAGTGATCTTCTTACCAAGGACCCCGTCGATGGCATTCCTTCCAAGAGGAGCACCTAGGAGTGTGCTGTCCTCAGGGTTGGTTGTATGAATGTCAGGCAAAACAACCTTTATTTGCTCTATTATGTGCTGGTTGGTGGAGGTTATTTCGCACTTCGAAGGGTTCAGAGTGAGGCCTAGGCTTGCTCCTTGCTCCTGAATTATTCTTATGTCGTCCAAGAGTGAGGCTGGGGAGCCGGCTAGAGTACCATCGTCCAAAAACCAAATGTTGAGCTCACTGGACAGGTTATCGGTGACTTCCTTGATAACTAGGCAGAAAAGAAAAGGAGCAAGGGGGTCACCCTGTTGGACACCATCTTGTGATTCAATTTCATGTTCCCCAAAAAGCAGAGTTAGATTCTTGCTATAGCATGAGTTTACAAACGGGTAGAGGGAAGGAAAAAGGCGATGAACTGCACTGAGTACTGCATCCCTTCTAACCAGATTGAAAGCATTTTTGAAGTCCAGCTTTATCAGGGCTTTTTAATCCGTAATGTTGGCAATGTAGGCTCTAGCTGCATGAGCCGCTGCCTCACACCCTTGGGGAATGCCAAACCCAAGCTGTTTTGGCTTCAGCATGTCGGCTGCTGCCTGACTAACTGCTCTAGCAGCAGCCTTAGCGACGAGACGCCGGAGTGAATTGCCCACAGCTATCGGTCTGATTCCTCCATCTTTTTTCCTCAGGGCACAGAGGGTAGCGCCAAAAAAGAGAGGCCGTATGGTCTCTGGTATGTTGCCAGCTAGACATGTGTTGGCGAATCTAGTTAGTTCCACCAGGAGGCCCTGTGCAATGTCTCCCAGTGCAGGGTTGAGCATTTGTTTGATATGGTTGGGTCGTAGTCCTGTGAACCCACCTGCTGATCCTGGTGGGAAGGATAAAGCTGCTTTATGCACCATGGATTCGAGCACACACAGGGGTTCTGCTCTGGTGACACCGACTAGGGGAACACTGTCATCACGAGGAGCTCTGGGTGGGTGCTTTTCCCTCAGGGCTTATGCTGTATTGGCATCCCTGGTGGCAACTGTGTCTTCACTGGTGATGACTCTGATCGCCCCTATTGTGTTGCCTTCTATTTTCTTGCTGACTGTTGCTCTGATTTTGGATGCCTCGGTTCTGCTGCTGATACCTTTCCTACCGTGGGTGTTTTTGGCACGGGTGGGGAGGGGTGCCTGGTTGTCCTCTCTAGGAAAACTATTTATAGCCATAATGACCGACGAAGCTAGTGATTTGTCTCTCCTTGCAGGGACAGCGAGGCATATGTTACCAAACAGGAGAAGGTTGTGCCATGCTTGGATGGTTCCGGGGGAGTCATTGACCTTTTTCAAGAGGCTGGATAGTTTGGCTGCTGCCTGGGGCCGGGCAGCTTTGGGGATGTGCTGCAAGGTTCCAACCGATGTTGCTTTGATGGCTTCTAGTAGATTCTCAGTCGAAATGAAGCTGTTGGAGGTGTTTTCCCTGACTGCTGGAGTGGGGCCTTGATTGATACCCTCTTTGGGAGGCCGCCACATACCCGGACAATCGGTTCCGTTATGAGCATGCTTGCGCACATCTCCGTTGCGCTTGAGTCTCCACACCTTGTCACACACTTGGCATGTGCCATACCTGTCGTCGATTGATGGCTCCTCTTGGCTGAGAGAAGCCTGGCTGTCAGTCGTGACCTGCGACATCGGCGAGCGCTGGGCGGGCGCTGGGTGGGCGCCGGGCGGGCGCTGGGTGGGCGCTGGGCGGGCGCTGGGTGGGCGCCGGGCGGGCGCTGGGTGGGCGCTGGGTGGGCGCTGGGCGAAGGCTGGGTGGGCGCTGGGCGGACGTAGCGTGAGGGGGTGGACATAGGGAGGTAGCGGTCGCGGTTGGGATGGGGCAGGGTGGGGGAGGTGACTCTTGGGTTGGGTGACGGTACACACTAGCGGGTATGGGGAGGGGGGGGGGTCAGAGGGGTGACACTAACACGTTTGTATAATTTCGTGATATATCACTGCACAATACAATATATATATATATATTATGCACCCGCCGTAGGTTTGCTACGAAGGTTCCTAAGTATGTCCTAAGAAGATGCTTAGGTGCAATTCACGTACGTCTACTTAGGAAGAAATTTGTTGTTCACCTGCGTGCCGATAGAGGTCACTACAGTGTTTCGTTTGGCCAATCAGAGAGCAGCAACATTCTTCATATTGAAGATTTAGCGCTGGCTTATCGGAGCTCTACTCCGATAGAGCCACGTTAGGTTACACACAGCCAAATTGTGTAACAGGAAGAGGTCTTGGACACAAATTTGTTCCATGCTAAATGTAGAGGAATCAGCTGAGTATTCCTCAAATAAAATAAGTTGCCTCAGCTTATAAGGTAAATAAAATAAGCATTTCTCAAATAAGTAGCTGCCTCACTTCACTGCCTTACTGCTACATAGCCTTCCCGGCATGGTGCCTTCTTTTGATAATTACTTGTTCCACACCCAAATTGTATAACAGGACGAGGTCTTGGACCCCTACTTCCCTCTCTCTTTTTTAATAGTCTATATAGTCATAATTATAGCTTTAAGTATTCAATGAATAAAGTTTTTGACATTTTTACCCTTCTCCTTACCTAACATCATTTGTGCAGCATATTTTTATTTTATGTCACCCAGATTTAATTTCAAAATAAAACCAAACTAAATAAATTAGAAATGGGTATGTATAGGTAAGGTACACTCTTACTACTAGGTGAACAGGGGCATTTGGTGATAGTAAATGATCCCATCAGGCAGGGCTCATCACCTTCTCTCATATTTCATGTTCACCAGTGTTTATTTACTTAATAACTACGGGTATAATATCTTGCTATTATAAAACTAATTCTACTATCATAAAAGACATATTTACTCAAAGTTTCAAGCAGAGAATGCATATATAACTAACACAAAGGGCTCCTCTTCACGGAGCTTCAATTTATATAATCTTTTGTTTATGTTCCAAAATCTTAAACTCGATCCCAGTGTTATGTAGTAGAGAAAAATTGAGTTATATCCAGTTTACATAAAGCTACGAGTGGTCAAAACCACACTTAGATCCCGGAATAAACTTACGAAGGGTTTTCCACTTAGTGTAGCTACCTGAATACCGACGTAGCCGCCACGAAGGCGCTACGAAGGAAAACATTCGTAGCTAAGAAGAAAAACCTTCGTAAGTACCTTCCTGAATCTGGCCCCTGGCGGTATCACTACAGTATTTCAATATTGTGTTCTGGTGTAAGTCTGGCACCTTATGGCTCATTACCGCCACTCACACTCCCATATCTCTCTCTCTCTCTCTCTCTCTCTCTGTCTCTCTCTCTCTCTCTGTCTCTCTCTCTTTCTCTCTCTCTCTCTCTCTCTCTCTCTCTCTCTCTCTCTCTCTCTCTCTCTCTCTCTCTCTCTCTCTCTCTCTCTCTCTCTCTCTCTCTCTCTCTCTCTCTCTCTGTCTCTCTCTCTCTCTGTCTGTCTGTCTGTCTCTCTCTCTCTCTCTCTCTCTCTCTCTCTCTCTCTCTCTCTCTCTCTCTCTCTCTCTCTCTCTCTCTCTCTCTCTCTCTCTCTCTCTCTCTCTCTCTCTCTCCATCCCTACTAGCAGCTGCCTGGAACTACCATCTGTGTTTCCAGAGAGCAGAGACAACCGTTCAACAACTCACCTGGTCCCAAAACTTTCTCCCTACTTCCTAATGGCCTGGGGGGCAGTTAATTAGTCTGGGAGAAATTAAGAGCTTCCTCGTAAGAACATCCCAGTTCACTATTACATGCTAATAGCAATGTCTTCTTCGCGCCAGACATACGCTCCAGTACCATTTATACATACACATCCTCATGGTGTCTATACAAACACATCCTCATGATATTTATACATACACATCCTCATGGTGTTTATACATACACATGTGGTTGTTAACCGACAGGTTGTCGAGGTGCAGGTAACCTACCAGGGGTACCACGAGCACTAGGAAGGACACACTATAAGGTTCATAACAGGAGTCAGAAGTCTGCCTCTGTACCATCCTCTGCGTGAAAGAAAAACGAAAACCTGTGTGGACGAGTCATTGGCAGTTAAGGGAGACGTGTGTGTGGGAGATATTACTGTTCCCTGTACACGCCGCCTCGCAACCTGACATAACTGTAAAGTTTCCTTAGTGCACGCCAGCCTCCCTTCTCCAGGATCTTCCCACCCAATGTTAAACGTTTGACTGAAAACACAAATGATTTCCAGTGGTAAGCCGCTCAAAGGCTCACCGCAGGGTGCAACACGTGACCTCCCGCCTCATGTCGGCAACCAAACTCTGCAAGAATGTGTAATAACAGACATTCATGAACTAAATCGTGGAATCCAAAGACCGGGCATGGTATGTGGTGGGGAGGAAGCCTCGGCCCTGCCACTGAGAAGTTCCTGGGCACGAGGTGTGGAACTGGGCTCTGAATGCAGCAGCTCTGGGGATGAGTGACCAGAACCTGAGGCTGATCTGGCGTGTGAGTGACCCTGAGTGATGGTTCTAGGCGTGACGGGGCCACAAGGTCACTTCAGTGACAAACCTGATTTAATGATCTTGGATGAGGTCCGAGAAGCAGGTCAGTATGGTGAGGAATCTTTGGTGATAATCTCGGTGAGCCCGTAAGCATATTGAGGTGTCTCCTCAAGCGTTATGACTCAAGCTTATCTTTCCTCAAGTTTCAAGATTAATGCTCTTCCTCAAACTTAAAACGTTCCAGTCATTCCCTCAAGATTCACAGCAGAGGATTGTCCTTGGCTTTATCACTGAGGCTTCTCCCTATCAAGCGTACAACCGAAGCTCCACTTGCAAGTTTTACAACTGAGTCTTTCTCTCTCCCTCAAGATTTACAAATAAGCTGGACCTCAAACTTCCCAAAGGAGCTTCACTCTCATGCTAAACAATGTGGACTCTTCCTCAAGCTTTCCGGTCACAACTCGTAAGCTTCGTAACCGACCCTGTTGCATGTTTAAAGACGTATGCTATTTCTCAAGCGTTATGACAGAAGCCCCATTTTAAGCTGTACGGCAGGGGCTCCTCCTTAAGCTTCACGACCGAGGTTCCCTCTTAAATCGCAAAACAAAAGGTCTTCCTCAAGCTTTAATACCAAGACTTTCTCTTAAGCGGATTAATTATCACTAACTTATGTATGTTTCTTCACTTAGAGTGAAGTATTTCAGCGGGTGTAGTACTTGATCCAGCTGTTGTTGCCACCGAGGCGGCTAGTATATTGTGCACCCCATGCTCATCCTGTGAGCGGTAGATTATTGTGCACCCCATACTCATTCTGTGAGCGGTAATTTATTGTGCACCCCATACTCATTCTGTGAGCGGTAATTTATTGTGCACCCCATACTCATCCTGTGAGCGGTAATTTATTGTGCACCCCATACTCATTCTGTGAGCGGTAATTTATTGTGCACCCCATACTCATCCTGTGAGCGGTAGTTTATTGTGCACCCCATACTCATTCTGTGAGCGGTAATTTATTGTGCACCCCATACTCATTCTGTGAGCGGTAATTTATTGTGCACCCCATACTCATCCTGTGAGCGGTAGATTATTGTGCACCCCATACTCATTCTGTGAGCGGTAATTTATTGTGCACCCCATACTCATTCTGTGAGCGGTAATTTATTGTGCACCCCATACTCATCCTGTGAGCGGTAATTTATTGTGCACCCCATACTCATTCTGTGAGCGGTAATTTATTGTGCACCCCATACTCATCCTGTGAGCGGTAGTTTATTGTGCACCCCATACTCATTCTGTGAGCGGTAATTTATTGTGCACCCCATACTCATTCTGTGAGCGGTAATTTATTGTGCACCCCATACTCATCCTGTGAGCGGTAGTTTATTGTGCACCCCATACTCATCCTGTGAGCGGTAGTTTATTGTGCACCCCATACTCATCCTGTGAACGGCAGTTTATTGTGCACCCCATACTCATCCTGTGAACGGTAGTTTATTGTGCACCCCATACTCATCCTGTGAACGGTAGTTTATTGTGCACCCCATACCCATCCTGTGAGCAGTAGCGCAAAAAGCATTACAGAGCGCTCAAAAGGTCTTTATCAGACCCCAACGGAGATTGTCACATAAACAGTTTCATCTATCCTTCACACCTTATAATTACAATGTCAGCTAGTTACAGAGAATGTTCTATTTCAAAAGCTATATATATTAAGTCATTATATATTAATGGTAGGTCTTTTCGCTAATACATAATTGTTTGAACATTGAAGATATTGAAAAGTGCGTTCTGGCTACTAGGTACGACATATATATATATATATATATATATATATATATATATATATATATATATATATATATATATATATATATATATATATATATATATATATATATATATATATATATATATGTCGTACCTAGTAGCCAGAATGCACTTTTCAGCCTACTATGCAAGGCCTGATTTGCCTAATAAGCCAAGTTTTCTTGAATTATTATATTTTCTCTAATTTATTTCTTATGAAATGATAAAGCTACCCATTTCATTATGTATGAGGTCAATTTTTTTTTATTGGAGTTAAAATTAATGTAGATATATGACCAAACCTAACCAACCCTACCTAACCTAACCTAACCTATCTTTATAGGTTAGGTTCGGTTAGGTAGCAGAAAAAGTTAGGTTAGGTTAGGTTAGGTAGGTTAGGTAGTCGAGAAACATTAATTCATGAAAACTTGGCTTATTAGGCAAATCAGGCCTTGCATTGTAGGCTGAGAAGTGCGTTCTGGCTACTAGGTACGACATATATATATATATATATATATATATATATATATATATATATATATATATATATATATATATATATATATATATATATATATATATATATATTTATATATATATATATATATATATATATATATATATATATATATATATATATATATATATATATGTCGTACCTAGTTGCCAGAACGCACTTCTCAGCCTACTATGCAAGGCCCGATTTGCCTAATAAGACATACAAGCACAATACATAGGTAATTATAACATAAAGAGGTAAATATATACAATGAATTAGTGAGACAAATGTTTTCCAATGATCCTACTTTAGCTGATCGCCCTTTAGCTGATCTATTAGAAATGGATCTAAGTTATATAGACCACTGCTAATATTCAAATTACTTTCTTTGGTGATCTGTATCAAAGCAGATTCAATTATGTTCAATCCTAGCTCTTGTGTGTAGTGTTGCAGTCCTTGCCACACGCGTCTCTACCTAGCTCTTGTGTGTAGTGTTGCAGTCCTTGCCACACGCGTCTCTACCTAGCTCTTGTGTGTAGTGTTGCAGTCCTTGCCACACGCGTCTCTACCTAGCTCTTGTGTGTAGTGTTGCAGCCCTTGCCACACGGGTCTCTACCTAGCTCTTGTGTGTAGTGTTGCAGTCCTTGCCACACGCGTCTCTACCTAGCTCTTGTGTGTAGTGTTGCAGTCCTTGCCACACGCGTCTCTACCTAGCTCTTGTGTGTAGTGTTGCAGTCCTTGCCACACGCGTCTCTACCTAGCTCTTGTGTGTAGTGTTGCAGCCCTTGCCACACGGGTCTCTACCTAGCTCTTGTGTGTAGTGTTGCAGTCCTTGCCACACGCCTCTCTACCTAGCTCTTGTGTGTAGTGTTGCAGTCCTTGCCACACGGCTCTCTACCTAGCTCGACCTAGTTGTCAGGTCGTTTTCTATGTTCATTTGGCAGCCTTTGTCTTTCTCTCTTTCTCTCTCTTTTCCTTTGTTAAATTCGCTTTAAATTCTGTTTCCTCCCCCCCCCCTCTCTCTCTCTTATATATTTCTCTTTTAATAAATTCTTTCCCATGCTCCCCATAATACCATCACGTGATTATTGGTGTGGATGTGATCCTTGCCACAAGTTCAAGTTCAAGTATGTTTATTGAGACAAGAAAAAATACATCTCAAAGGGAGAGAGTAGCTTAGGCTATTTCTACCCCCCTACTCCTTGCCACACATCAGCGTCTTCCAGCACGGGCAGGCGGTGATGTTGTCTCCAACACCAGATAGTGGGCTGGTATTGTCACCCAAATGAATATGAGTAAATAAAGGTATGCTCTCAAAGTATGAGGCCGGCGGAAGTATATATGGATGTGCATGAATGTGTATAGAAGCGGGTATAGCATGATCAGACAAGACATACTGGGAGACCAGCATGTCTGAATTCTCTGAAAGCGTCTACCAATGATGTTAGGCTGGCGGTACTTCAGTGACACAGCGACAACTAGAAATTTGTTACGGAAGAACTCTTGGAGCTGAGGCACAATGAGGTGTTGCCAGAGGGCCAGAGGTCATGTCACAGACCTGGGACAGCAGGTGGCATATTGGGTCAAGCAATTGGGAATAGCAGTAATGATTTGAGGAGCCGTGCCGACAAGTTTGACAGTTGAGTCATGGACACATCGCCCAGCTGACATGTCCTGGATGGGAGAACTCATCCGCTGATATCTTCATCCGCTGATATCTGATATCATCCGCTTCGTGAGCTGATATCATCAGTAGTATATATATGTGTTATAAAGTAATTAACATTGAGACAGTAATTTGAAAGTGTAATTGATCTCCAGCGACAAGGCTGGTTTAGTGACTAGGATTTGTAGACCAAGGGAAGCTGGCTGAGGATTAATAGGTTAGGATACTGGGTTAGTATTTGTGGACAAGTAAATACTGAATTAGTCAATAACAGCAGGTGGTGTGGTGGTCAACAACAGCAGGTGGTGTGGTGGTCAACAACAGCAGGTGGTGTGGTGGTCAACAACAGCAGGTGGTGTGGTGGTCAACAACAGCAGGTGGTGTGGTGGTCAACAACAGCAGGTGGTGTGGTGGTGGTCAACAACAGCAGGTGGTGTGGTGGTGGTCAACAACAGCAGGTGGTGTGGTGGACAACAACAGCAGGTGGTGTGGTGGTCAACAACAGCAGGTGGTGTGGTGGTGGTCAACAACAGCAGGTGGTGTGGTGGTCAACAACAGCAGGTGGTGTGGTGGTCAACAACAGCAGGTGGTGTGGTGGTGGTCAACAACAGCAGGTGGTGTGGTGGTCAACAACAGCAGGTGGTGTGGTGGTCAACAACAGCAGGTGGTGTGGTGGTGGTCAACAACAGCAGGTGGTGTGGTGGTCAACAACAGCAGGTGGTGTGGTGGTCAACAATAGCAGGTGGTGTGGTGGTCAACAACAGCAGGTGGTGTGGTGGTCAACAACAGTAGGTGGTGTGGTGGTCAACAACAGCAGGTGGTGTGGTGTGGTCAACAACAGCAGGTGGTGTGGTGGTGGTCAACAACAGCAGGTGGTGTGGTGGTCAACAACAGCAGGTGGTGTGGTGGTGGTCAACAACAGCAGGTGGTGTGGTGGACAACAACAGCAGGTGGTGTGGTGGTGGTCAACAACAGCAGGTGGTGTGGTGGTGGTCAACAACAGCAGGTGGTGTGGTGGTGGTCAACAACAGCAGGTGGTGTGGTGGTCAAGAACTATATATAACCTCTTCACCACCGTCTAACACACACTAACAAATACTGGTAATGATATATATAATCCTGGGGTTATATTTTTCCACTCCCTAATGTACCACAGAGTCCCCTGGTGTGGCGATTATTATAACGAGACATTGTAGTATTAATGTTTTAGGAGTGGACCAGCAGTGGTCCGTGGCCACCCGCTGTCTTCCTCATTCCTCTAAGATAACAGTTTACTCCTTACCTCCCCCCCCCTAAGATAACAGTGTTATCGCCTCACTCTTCTAAGACAATTGTGATATCTCATCCTGCTCCTAAGATAACAGTGTTAATTCTACCTTCCCCCAAATAACAGCGTTAACTCAACCTTCCCCTAAGATAACAGTGTAAGCGATGGTCAACCCGCCAGAAACTCGACAATGATGCTTTATCACAAAACTTTTAGCAAATCTACACCCTTTGTTTACGCTACGAGAACGATGCGAGAGGATTAAACAGGTTGACGTGGACGCAACCTCCAGGTGCGCCGCCAAAAATAAACCTTGCGCCATATACAAATAAGGACGGAGATCATAAAAACATCCTTACACAAGTGAATGTTTTCCTCTCGCTTGTTGAGTGGAATGGAAGGGTACTGTTCTGAATTTTTTAACTTGTGTCTTTTTTTGTGGGTTCACTTCATGTGTCTTTCTTGGTTACGAGATGAACATGAAGAGAGCAATGTCCAGTACGGTACGTCATGCACAGCATGACGTCAGACTGGAATGAATTTGCACTGTGAGAGAGTGAGAGAGAGAGAGAGAGGAGGGGGGATGCTTGATGCTGTGAATCAATAGCAGTTGTGGTCTGACTCTTACACAAATTTAGCAATTTCTCTCGACAATTAGTTCCTATTGCAGACGCCTTCAGGACTTTCCTATTAATCATCTTCAAAAATGTCATAAATGTCAGAAGCTGTCATGGTGTCCCCTCCATGGATTGCCATTCCAGAAGGGAATCCTGTGCGGAAACTATTTATTGTCGTACATGAGGCAACGTGGAAATCACTCATTCACCGCTTACAAGTAAACACGGGGGAAATAACACTACATATCTTGTCACCTTCATCACTGCCGTTGCTATAGCTCATGTATCACTCTTCACAGTGCAAAAGCATCCCCCTGACACAAGGATGAGGAGCTGTCGTCTTCAGAACAGCTCTCACGAGAGGTTAAAGCCAACTTTCCCGACAGCTACAACTTGCTCGTATCAATATTTACTCTCTTTACAACTCTCTTACCTGTCTGGCGGCCGAAATGACGTGTTGCACGGCTTCTTTCCTGTATTTCCAGGTACTACAACGTTTTTGCCACTCGAATTTAACTGAATCTGTAACCAAAAGCCACACACGATCAAATCTTGGAAAGTTGTGCGACTCAGAAAAAGTTTGCTGACTTTACTTGCCAAGTCTGGAAAGATGGCTGGAACGCACACTTGCCGGTACACGAATTTAATTCCAGAATTTTCTTACTGATTTCCAGTCATTCTAGTCCACGGCATAAATTTTAGTACATTTCTACATTTTTTAGTAGCCGTTAAGCATTATATTTATATATAATATTCCCATAAAAGCTGCAGAAACAGGGAATGATAAACTTTTGAATAATGACTGCGTGGCACCTCTCACCCGACCCACAATGCTCTGCGCACTCACTAATCGATATGGGCGCGATTTCCCTTAATTTGAAGTTAGCCGTAAGTTCTGAAACAATCTGATTAAGGTTAGAGGAGTCATAAAGCTCTCATAACATGAATTGTTTTTGTAAGAAAGAATATAGGGCTGGCGGCCTCACAACTGTGTTATTCGGCCACTTGGGCTGCCAGGTAAGATTTAAGGAAACCTTGATTTCATTGATTTCCTTTAATTCGTTTATATTATTTAATAATAAAAAAATCATCTCATAATTAAAATATGTCATGGTAAAGGATAATACTCTTGTGACGATATTTCTAATGTGAAGAACGCATTGCTGAAGATTTTTCAGCTGTTTTCAACGTTCGTTACTCACTTTAGGACAAGATAGGCTATTGCGTATTGCCAGCAAATGCGTTGCCCGTGTTAGATCTGTGGCTAATCAATACTCCGCGCCCACCAAAACTTTATGACACCTCGAGAACTGCTAAGAAGACGATATTTAGGCACCGTAGCCATGGGAACTAGCAAGAAAAGCCGGAAGCTGAGACAACACGAGTGACTACACGTTGTGAGAGAAGAGTGTCCTGAGGCAACAGCTGGCGGCAAGTGTCCCGCCCCAGGGATGGAGGGGTGGAGGTGGGCCGGCCGGGGTGGAGGTAGGCCAGCTGAGGTGGTGGTGGGCCGGCAGGGGTGGAGGTAGGCCGGCCGGGGTGGAGGTGGGCCGGCCGGGGTGGAGGTAGGCCGGCAGGGGTGGTGGTGGGCCGGCCGGGGTGGAGGTGGGCCGGCCGGGGTGGAGGTAGGCCGGCTGAGGTGGTGGTGGGCCGGCAGGGGTGGAGGTAGGCCGGCCGGGGTGGAGGTGGGCCGGCCGGGGTGGTGGTGGGCCGGCAGGGGTGGAGGTGGGCCGGCTGGGGTGGTGGTGGGCCGGCCGGGGTGGAGGTGGGCCGGCCGGGGTGGAGGTGGGCCGGCCGGGGTGGAGGTAGGCCGGCAGGGGTGGTGGTGGGCCGGCCGGGGTGGAGGTGGGCCGGCCGGGGTGGAGGTAGGCCGGCTGAGGTGGTGGTGGGCCGGCAGGGGTGGAGGTAGGCCGGCCGGGGTGGAGGTGGGCCGGCCGGGGTGGAGGTAGGCCGGCAGGGGTGGTGGTGGGCCGGCCGGGGTGGAGGTGGGCCGGCCGGGGTGGAGGTAGGCCGGCTGAGGTGGTGGTGGGCCGGCAGGGGTGGAGGTGGGCCGGCCGGGGTGGAGGTAGGCCGGCAGTGGTGGTGGTGGGCCGGCAGGGGTGGAGGTGGGCCGGCTGGGGTGGTGGTGGGTCGGCCGGGGTGGAGGTGGGCCGGCCGGGGTGGAGGTAGGCCGGCAGGGGTGGTGGTGGGCCGGCAGGGGTGGAGGTGGGCCGGCAGGGGTGGTGGTGGGCCGGCAGGGGTGGAGGTGGGCCGGCAGGGGTGGTGGTGGGCCGGCTGGGGTGGAGGTGGGCCGGCTGGGGTGATGGTGGGCCGGCAGGGGTGATGGTGGGCCGGCCGGGGTGGTGGTGGGCCGGCAGTGGTGGTGGTGGGCCGGCAGGGGTGGAGGTGGGCCGGCTGGGGTGGTGGTGGGCCGGCAGGGGTGGAGGTGGGCCGGCTGGGGTGGAGGTGGGGTGGGCCGGCTGGGGTGGTGGTGGGCCGGCTGGGGTGGAGGTGGGCCGGCTGGGGTGGAGGTGGGCCGGCTGGGGTGGTGGTGGGCCGGCTGGGGTGGTGGTGGGCCGGCTGGGGTGGTGGTGGGCCGGCTGGGGTGGTGGTGGGCCGGGTGGGGTGGTGGTGGGCCGGCAGGGGTGGAGGTGGGCCGGCTGGGGTGGAGGTGGGGTGGGCCGGCTGGGGTGGTGGTGGGCCGGCTGGGGTGGAGGTGGGCCGGCTGGGGTGGAGGTGGGCCGACTGGGGTGGAGGTGAGCCGGCTGGGGTGGTGGTGGGCCGGCTGGGGTGGTGGTGGGCCGGCTGGGGTGGTGGTGGGCCGGCTGGGGTGGTGGTGGGCCGGCTGGGGTGGTGATAGGCCGGCTGGGGTGGCGGTGGGCCGGCTGGGGTGGTGGTGGTGGGCCGGCTGGGGTGGCGGTGGGCCGGCTGGGGTGGTGGTGGTGGGCCGGCTGGGGTGGTGATAGGCCGGCTGGGTTGGTGGTGGGCCGGCTGGGGTGGTGATAGGCCGGCTGGGGTGGTGGTGGGCCGGCTGGGGTGGTGGTGGTGGGCCGGCTGGGGTGGTGGTGGGCCGGCTGGGTAGGTGATAGGCCTTGGGGATTGGTTGTGGATGTCCTGGGGTAGTGGAGCTTACCTATTAGTACTTACCAGTCGGTGACTATAGGGGCATTACTAGGTCTTTATGCCTCGCTTCCTAGCTGGTTTACCTGACGCAATAATTACCTCTCACAACATTAACATTTTCACCATATTTTTCTTAAAGTTGTGGACGTAATTGCCTTTAATATCCTCTTCCTTCAATGCATTCCGTTTGTCGACCTCCCGTACAGAGAATGAATTGAAATTGATTTGAAATCAGTTTATTGGGGTACATAAATACACAAAGGGATGAGGTAGCTCACTATTCTCAACCCTTCAGTACAGAGCGCTCAAATATATTTACACACACATCCCAAAACAATCAATATATTATTGAATATTCTGGTTGATAAACATATACATTACTTCCTGTAAACATGCAGTGTGATACCAAACATACACACATACATTTATGAGTAAGTACATAGACATAAGCAGCAATAAAGAGGCTACAAGTAGAGATTCAGTCAAGTCAACAAGAGGTTACAATCTTGGTGCAAACTTCTTATATCTCTCCAGAATATCACCAATCTTTCCATTATGACACATCCAGGCTATTGGTTCAGGAGCGGTCCTTATCTCATTTTTCTATACACGTACATTTTAATCGGCGGACAATGAAGAACATAATGGGTGAGGCTGTGAGATGTCCCCTAACTCCCCTTGCCACTTCGGGGGGGGGGGGAGTATAGGGTGTTGATGTAGCTTCAGGGCACCAATCCCCCCCAGCCACAGGGCATGGCGAGAAGGCACCCCTAAGCATACCTAATACCCTATCAAACAAACTAAAATACACATAAATGGCAGATCTCATCACAACCCACAAGAGTTAAGATGATACTAATAACACACAATAATAACCTGAAAACAAACATATATTAAATGGAAAATTCTTTTGTATTTGGTGTTTTCTTATATGGGACACAGCACACAAAGGGAGAGGTGCACAGTATATCATTAGAAAAAAGATCTAACGCTGAAGGCCAAAACAGCAAGCTGCCTAAGCGGCAGGATTGATGACTTGACGTCGACATACATGGAAAACTAGTCATAGTGGAAGCTCCTAACAAGGCCCCGGAGCGGGAGGGATATCATGTATGCGCATGGGGTCCCTCCCGCCGCCGCCTTACCCACTCGTGGGCTCCCCTTAACATAAGAATCAAATAAACTGCAGAAGGCCTATTGGCCCATACGTGGCAGCTCCTATTTATATCCACCCAAACGCATTCACATACATATCTAACTTACGGCTGAAACAATCAAGGGATCCTACGTCTATGTTACCCTTGTAACTGGTTCCACAAATCGACAACCCTGTTATTGAACCAGTATTTACTCAGGTCTTTCCTAAATCTAAACTTATCCTATTTAAATCCATTGTTTCGTGTTCTACAAAGTTTCCACCTGTGTCCCCTTGTTCGCATACCACTCTTACTAAATAGTTTGTCTTTATTGACCCTGTCAAACCCTCTGAGAATTTTATAGGTGGTGATCATGTCTCCCCTAAATTTTCTGTCTTCCAGTGTTGTGAGGTTTAGTTCCAGCAGTCTTTCCTTGTAGCTCATGCCTCTCAGCTTGGGGACCAACCTGGTAGCATATCTCTGAACTCTATTTAACGTCATTTTTTGTGTTAGACCAGATATGGGCTCCACGCTGGAGACACACACACCGGTATTGGTCTAACATATGAGGTAAACAAGGTTCTGAATCATTCCTTACACAAGTTTTTAAAGGCAGTTCTTATGTTTTCCGGCCATGCATATGCCGCTGATGATATTCTTTGATGTGGGCTTCAGGGTCTGGCACGATATCAACCCCAGATCTCTCTCTCTCTTCCTGGGGATGGATGGGGTCTTTATGGTGGATTTCAGCCCTGGAGGGCTGGCTGTACCAGTTATAGAGCTGGTGGGGTTATCTTTGGAGGTTATCTTTAGATGATTTCGGGGCTTTTAGTGTCCCCGTGGCCCGGTCCTCGACCAGGCCCCCACCCCCAGGAAGCAGCCCGTGACAGCTGACTAACACCCAGGTACCTATTTTACTGCTAGGTAACAGGGGCATAGGGTGAAAGAAACTCTGCCCATTGTTTCTCGCCGGCGCCTGGGATCGAACCCAGGACCACAGGATCACAAGTCCCGCGTGCTGTCTGCTCGGCCGACCGGCTCCCGGTCGGGGTAGTGTTACCTGGTTGATACCTGGTTGATGGGGTTCTGGGAGTTCTTCTACTCCCCAAGCCCGGCCCGAGGCCAGGCTCGACTTGTGAGAGTTTGGTCCACCAGGCTGTTGCTTGGAGCGGCCCGCAGGGCCACGTACCCACCACAACCCGGCTGATCCGGAACTTCTCTTAGAAAACCGTCCAGTTTTCTCTTGAAGATGTCCACGGTTGTTCCGGCAATATTTCTTATGCTCGCTGGGAGGACGTTGATCAACCGTGGACCCCTGATGTTTATACAGTGCTCTCTGATTGTGCCTATGGCACCTCTGCTCTTCACAGGTTCAATCTTGCATTTTCTTCCATATCGTTCACTCCAGTACGTTGTTATTTTACTGTGTAGATTTGGGACCTGACCCTCCAGTATTTTCCATGTGTATATTATTTGGTATCTCTCTCGTCTCCTTTCTAGAGAGTACATTTGGAGAGCTTTGAGACGATCCCAATAATTTAGGTGTTTTATCTCGTCTATGCGTGCCGTATATGTTCTCTGTATTCCCTCTATTTCAGCAATCTCTCCTGCTCTGAAGGGGGAAGTGAGTAGAAGTTACGGAAGTTACATTCCCCTTCGTCTGAGGGGAATGTAACTTCCGTAGTTGAAGATTTCGTATTTCGCCTCGCAGCCTGAGGTAGGCTCGGGTGTCATGGATTAGTGGTAGAAGCTATTTCAGGAGCGTTGGTGGTGTTGTTAGTATTTGTAGACAACACGTCTGCTAGCGCGGCTGTTGATATGGTGATGGTAGGAGTGTTGGGAGCTGGAGAGGGAAATACCTCTGTGCCGCCCGGGTCTTGGGTGGTTCTGGAGTCTGTCTTGAGGTCAACCTCGTGGTCGTCCTCGCTACAACTAGCTACCATTACATTAAAAACATTGGAGGAGGAATAATATTTTGTGATTCAGTCTGCTCTTCAAGCAATCGAAAACTTCTCCTGGAAGATCGACAGCAAGAACCTCATACTACCAATTATAAATGACCAAATTGCTGTACAGAGCAAAGGGTCTCGAATCTCCTTTGTATGGATACCTTCACACATAAATATAACCCATCATAACGAGACAGACATTGCAGCCAAATTAGCGTGTAACAAAGATGAAGTTGAAATAGGTCCAGGTATCCCCATCTCTTGTCAAAACTGTATTGTTCCAAACACTCAGGTCTGACAGGAAAGAAATTACTGACTCCCAATGACCTGAAAGCACTTGTATAAAAAGCTATGATTTGTTCAGATCTGAAACCTATATCTATGGGCAGCACAAAACGTCCACTAGACTGTGCGACACAGTGGTTGCCAGGATCAGGTTGGGTTACCGTTACCTGTGGCAGGTGGCTACAGGTGACGGGTCTCCCAATCCTGAGCACTCCAGGTACAGACTATGTGATCAGGCACTGGGACATAATCTCCCACACTACATCACTGAATGCCTAGATATTAGATCTTTCAGACCAGTTGGCATGAGGTACCTGGAGCTTTGCAATTACTTTAGTCATTCTCGTGTTCTTGAAGATATCCTTATAATGTACCCAAAATTTGCCAGTGCAGGCTAACTAAATATATGGCCCTGTATGACTAACCATCCTGCGAGATGGAGGACTTTTAGTACCACTGCTGCCTTATTCACTCTTGTGTTCATGACAATATCCTCATAATGCACCCAACATTACATAACACAACATAACACAACACAACAACATAATGCACCCACTCCAGTGCAGACAACTTATCACATGCCTCTGTATGATTAACCATCCTGTGTCATGGGGATTTTTTAGCATCACATAGCTAGCTTTTTGACACACTGTACTCCCTTCCATATAGTCTAGGGGTAGCTGCATCTATGCAGATGTACTTAATGTATTAATAGCAAAAAAAAGTGGTCATCCTGGTGGTAGTCTCCGGAGTGGTAGTGGAGGTAGTGAGACTTGTGACCGGGGCGATGATGGGGTCCAGGCTGTTGGCTAGGAACAGTGCGTTCAGTTGTTGTTGTTGTTATAGATTCAGCTACTCGGAACAAGTTCCAAGTAGCACGGGCTATGGTGAGCCCGTAACTTACCTGGCACAGGAGCGGTGCCGTCTGTTGTGCCAACGCGCGTTCAGTAAGATAAAGATTAACCGACTGATAAAGATTAAGCCACCCAAGAGGTGGCACGGGCATGAATAGCCTGTAAAAGATTATTCGATTGATGAAGATTAAGCCACCCAAAAGGTGGCACGGGCATGAATAGCCCGTAAGTGGTGGCCCTTTTGAGTCATTACCAGTATCAAGAACTGATACTGGAGATCTGTGGAGGTGCAACTGCACCCTGCGTGACGGGAGATGTTTCCAGTCAAACATTATTCGCTAATCGACTGCTTATATAATCGGGCCACACCTCATCGTCCTCCAATAGATTGGAAGGAATTTTAATTGTAATTAGGGAAGAGGTATGAGTTTTGTCATTAATGGATTAAGTAGACTTAACGCCCATCTCATTAAGCTACTGAGAGTTTGGAGCGAGTATATTATTGACATAATATATTCGCTACACCAGTTACCGGGTTCCTTTATATCACTTTTTATCACACCTTCTATCGGGCCTCTTCTTACCTGATCCAGCTCCGAGTCATAGGTAAGTTAGTAACAACTGGCGGTAATAATCAATCCAATGAGAATTAGTGGTAAACAACACTAAACAAAAACCATCAACATGTGTACGTCTTAGCTATATACACTTATTACACATGTATATACCATAGCAGGTGTCTCTTCTACACAGGACACTACAAACGAACGTCTATGATCTCATAACACAGCGAGTCCACTTCTATCATACACCACTCAAGGTTCCCTCCCTGGGTCTGTCTTGTGCGGGCCTCACGCCGGCCAGTTCACCTGTCTCAGTACTTCATGGACCAGTCCTACACTGTATCGTCACCGTGTCCAAACACTACTTCACTTCCAGCAACACACTGGCAGGGGTCTCCAGCAACACACTGGCAGGGGTCTCCAGCAACACGCTGACAGGGGTCTCCAGCAACACACTGGCAGGGGTCTCCAGCAACACACTGGCAGGGGTCTCCAGCAACACACTGGCAGGGGTCTCCAGCAACACACTGGCAGGGGTCTCCAGCAACACACTGGCAGGGGTCTCCAGCAACACACTGGCAGGGATCTCCAGCAACACACTGGCAGGGGTCTCCAGCAACACACTGGCAGGGGTCTCCAGCAACACACTGGCAGGGGTCTCCAGCAACACGCTGACAGGGGTCTCCAGCAACACACTGGCAGGGGTCTCCAGCAACACACTGGCAGGGGTCTCCAGCAACACACTGGCAGGGGTCTCCAGCAACACACTGGCAGGGGTCTCTGTCATGGGTTGTGTCAAACAATTTTGTCATAGTTGTGTCTCAGAGACCTGTCAAGAATTCGGTTGTGGTGGACCTAAAATGTTGTCTTGGGGAGTAGATAACTTTACTTGAGTCTAGGGGAAATCTAAGAGTAAGGAAAACAGCCTAGTACAAAGACAAATTTATAAGCATAAGGGAAGGGAATTGTCGGGAAAAGTGCCAAGCCATTACGACTATATAGCACTGGGAAGGGGTCAGGATAAGGATTTCGGATGGGACGGGGAGGGAAGGAATGGTGTCCAACCACTTGGACGGTCGGGGATTGAACGCTTCCAAATTCTTTGACACGACCCATGACACAATTGAGTAGCCTGTCTGAGAGCACCTCACATATTGAACAGCTGATCGAAAGCCTAATAAAAGTGGATAGCCTGTATGTGAAACCTGACATAGAATTGTGTAGCCTATTTATTCACATTGCCTTGTGTAGAAATTTAAAATATTTTTAATATTGGTATAATATGATTATGCACTTTATTACTTATTTATGTACATTTTATTAGTCTTTATGAAAAGTGTTTTTTAAATTTGTTGTGTGTTCTCGAGTGCAAAAATTTTTCAGTTGACAGGGCAGTCAAGTGAACTAAGCGCACTGTCCTTATCAGTTTTCCAAACTAATTCTGAGCTTAAAAGAGATAGGTGGTGCTGAAGCTTAAATCTTGTGTTGGAGTCTGCTCTATCTTAGCACACTAAAAATGGATTTGGTAGCACAACAAATTATCGACAATCCTAGTGTTGAGGGTTTGAAAGCGGCAAAAAAGTCTATCCTAGTGGCTGTTGGCAAGCACTATGGACTATTATTGCACATGAGAATGGTGAAGACAGAACTGCTAAGAGAGATAATGATGCACTGGGTAGATGAGCAAATTCTCCCACCGGAAGTATTAGAGCAGTCCCCGTCCACCAGTGGTGCAAATGTTGTAACTACAGGAAAGGTGGAGACTCAGTTGCAGTGGCAGGCAGAATTGGAACTAAAGAAGTTGCAGTTGGAAGCAGAACAAGCTCAGAAGAGGCTAGAGGCAGAGCAAGCTCAGAAGAGGCTAGAGGCAGAGCAAGCTCAGAAGAGGCTAGAGGCAGAGCAAGCTCAGAAAAGGCTAGAGGCAGAGCAAGCTCAGAAGAGGCTAGAGGCAGAGCAAGCTCAGAAGAGGCTAGAGGCAGAGCAAGCTCAGAAGAGGCTAGAGGCAGAACAAGTTCAGAAGAGGCTAGAGGCAGAGCACGCTCAGAAGAGGCTAGAGGCAGAGCACGCTCAGAAGAGGCTAGAGGCAGAGCACGCTCAGAAGAGGCTAGAGGCAGAGCACGCTCAGAAGAGGCTAGAGGCAGAGCACGCTCAGAAGAGGCTAGAGGCAGAGCAAGCTCAGAAGAGGCTAGAGGCAGAACAAGCTCAGAAGAGGCTAGAGGCAGAGCACGCTCAGAAGAGGCTAGAGGCAGAGCAAGCTCAGAAGAGGCTAGTGGCAGAGCAAGCTCAGAAGAGTCTAGAGGCAGAGCAAGCTCAGAAGAGGCTAGTGGCAGAGCAAGCTCAGAAGAGGCTAGAGGCAGAGCACGCTCAGAAGAGGCTAGTGGTAGAGCAAGCTCAGAAGAGGCTAGTGGCAGAGCAAGCTCAGAAGAGGCTAGAGGCAGAGCAAGCTCAGAAGAGGCTAGAGGCAGAGCAAGCTCAGAAGAGGCTAGTGGCAGAGCAAGCTCAGAAGAGGCTAGTGGCAGAGCAAGCTCAGAAGAGGCTAGAGGCAGAGCACGCTCAGAAGAGGCTAGTGGTAGAGCAAGCTCAGAAGAGGCTAGTGGCAGAGCAAGCTCAGAAGAGGCTAGAGGCAGAGCAAGCTCAGAAGAGGCTAGAGGCAGAGCAAGCTCAGAAGAGGCTAGAGGCAGAGCAAGCTCAGAAGAGGCTAGTGGCAGAGCAAGCTCAGAAGAGGCTAGAGGCAGAGCAAGCTCAGAAGAGGCTAGAGGCAGAGCAAACTCAGAAGAGGCTAGAGGCAGAGCAAGCTCAAAAGAGGCTAGAGGCAGAGCAAGCTCAGAAGAGGCTAGTGGCAGAGCAAGCTCAGAAGAGGCTAGTGGCAGAGCAAGCTCAGAAGAGGCTAGAGGCAGAGCAAGCTCAGAAAAGGCTAGTGGCAGAACTAGCTATGAAGAGGTTAGAAGTGGAGCTAGCTCAGAAAAAATAGAGTTACAGATTAGGCTTGCAGGATTAGGAATTAGATCAGAAAATACCGGTGTTGTTGATTTAGAAACACCTGGGCAGTTAAAGTTTAACAAAAATGTCAAGTTTCTTCTGTTCTGTGAATCTGACCCAGACCAGTTCCTTATTCATTTTGAAAAGTTGGCACGGAGTATGGAATGGCCTGAAACACAATGGGGTGTCTCTTCTTCAAAGCTTCAAGATGAATATGAGTTGATGCATAAAGTAACTTTTAAAAATAAGACTCAATCAAATAGATAAGGATCTGATCGAGCAGTAAACTCCTCCGTCAGATTTGGGTCCCACATGTACCCAACAGCAGGTCAAGGAAACACTTTTTCAAAGGAGCCAGGTGGTAAAGAGAGTAATGTGAAACCCAAAGAGGATCACTCCAGTAATAAGCCTCACCCAGAGTTGAAACAGTGTTCCTACTGCCATAGGAAGGGTCATGCTGTTAAGAGTTGTTGGTTTCTTCACCCAGAAAAAGAGGCCTATGGCACTAACAGTGTGTGATGGGAGGAAAAACAAATGTGTAGCAAAAATAATGAAAAAAAGCACTTGCTATGAATCATTTTGCAAGAGCATAGGTTACCCTAAGCACAGATGCAAGCACATGTTACCCTAAGCACAGACAGTTTGACGCATATTAATTAAACTCACTTTACTATCTAAATCTAAAGCATCTTCACCTTCGAAAGCTAAAGAAAGATAAGAATTCTTTAGGGGTGATGAGGTATGTGAAGAGATGGTTGCTCTTGCATCACTACCTGAGCGTACTACCGGGGCTGAAATATGTAAAACAGTTGTGAACGAATTCTCTACTCGGCAAATTGACATTTCAAAAGTAGTATCCGTCACAACAGATGGTGCCCTAAACATGACTGGAGAGAAGGCAGGATTTGTAAATGTTTGCAAAAAGTGTTGGTCATCCACTGATTGGCTTCCATTGCATCATACATGAGGAGGCTTTATGTGCAAAAGCTGGCCTAAAGGAACTGCAAGAAGTGATGCAAACAGTTACCAAGGTTGTTAATTACATTTGTGGTCGGCCTTTAAATAAAAGACAATTTCAAACTCTACTGGATGAGGTAGAATCTGTGTATAAAGGACTGAAAATGTACAACCATGTTCGTTGGCTTAGCAGAGGCTTGGTTCTGAAACGATTTATTGAATGCTTAGATGAGATAAGCTCTATTTGAACGACCAACAAGTGTCATGTCATGAATTTTCTGACATCGTGTGGGTTTGTAAACTGATGTTTTTTACAGATTTTTGTGAACATTTAAATGAATTGAATATTAAGTTACAGGGCTCTGGTAAGACACTTGATGTTATGTTTTGTTACATAAAAGCTTTTGAAATGAAGCTTAAAGTTTTTAAGAGGGATGTAGATAATGAGAGATTTAGATACTTTCCAAACCTAAAGAGGTACATCAGTGATCTAAAAGATGACAGAACAGACCACAAATGTCTTCAAAAGCTGTTTGTAAACATTATCGAGTCAACAGTTTGGCAGTTCTCTACAAAATTTGCCAAATTCAGAGAACTGGAAGACACAGTAAAGTTCATCAAGTTTCCAGACAGCATCAAAATGGATGAACTAAACTTGCAAATGTTTTCATGGATAGACATGGATGATTTTGAGATGCAGTTGATTGAATTTCAGAGTAGCTCAATTTGGAAGCAGAAATTTGTTGACCTTAGAAAATACTTAGAAAATGACTTGGAAAATATTGAAAGAGAAAGATTAGAGATGAAAGTAACAGAAATGCGGAAAACGAAGTATTAAGGACTTGGAATACTATTCCAGAAAATTATGTCTGTTTAAAAAACCTTGCAACAGCATTGCTAACCATATTTTCGTCTACATATGCTTGCGAATCTTTGTTCTCAATTATGAACTTTGTTAAGTCTCGTAACAGGAGTAGCATGACAGATGAAACTAGCGCTGCATGCATATCTCTCAATGTTACTAAATATAAACCCGATGTAAAATCTCTGTCATCAGTTATGCAGCAGCAGAAGTCTCACTGACAGTATATAAAAGGAGTCAACAAGTTTTTTATCTGTTGTATTCTATTAAAGTCACAAAAGCTTAAAGACTGTTGAAATGTACTTCTGAAGGTTAAATAAAAAAAAAAAAAATTTTATACTGTTTTACTGCACTGAGGTAATTTATTATTTTTTCGTTTAAAAAGTTCTTAAGAGATACCAAATATGTTCTAAAAAAATGGTTGGCACGTGGAAAAAGTTTGTGTCAGAGACTTGGCTGATTTTGGCAGGCACTCTCAAAAAGGTTGCCCACCCCTGGTCTACAGAGACTGGGGAAGTAATAATTATACAGGGAATCACTGGAGATTTCCAGACTGTACCTTGAGGGAAGTAAACCTTGAGTGTGATTTTATGAAAGGCAAAAGTTTAGTAGGTGTTAATCCTAAATTACCAGTTGCTGGCGTTGATCTAATTGTGGGGAATGATCTTGCTGGTAATAGAGTTAAAAGAGATGACCACCCAATAATGCTAACTAAGCCAGAGGTGATTAGGGCACGGACAGATTCTGAGGACAAGGTAATGTACCCAGCATGTGCCGTGGCCCAGTCAAAATCAGAGTCTCAAATATCACAAACTCCCAATAATGTAAGTCAAGAGACAAAAATAGAGGTTAACAAATCAAATAGTGAAGTGGATCTTAGTGACACTTTTATGGCCCAGTTGGAAGAAGCAGATGGGAACAGGATGGGGAGCACCTCCAGCAAACCACCTAGGAAAAGGGGTAGGGGAGAGTGTAGTCCAGTTACCACATCTGGCTCTTCAGACGAGATCAAAATCAAATTTTATTTATCAGCAAAGAACTGATCCTACGTTGACTGACTTGCATAGTAAGGCAGTAACTGAACTAGAAGCAGAATCGGAGGCTATGACTTATTACTACACTAAAGAGGTGTTGATGCGGAAGTGGAGACCTAGGAGCTCAATACCCTTGGAACAGTACAGATGACTTCCTGTTGGATAGATAGCCTCTTATCCACCGTAAAAGCCATCCTCCAACATTCATATTAGCAAGTTCGCTCAGAATGACGTGTGGGTTAGCAATGTTAAAGGCTGACTTACGATCAAGGAAAGTGGTATATGACCTATCAGTATGCAGGGTGAGGAATGTGGTAATACAGTGATGTACACTCTTTCCATGCGTAAAGCCATATATCTGGGGAGACAACATGTTACTAATGCTGTAAAGGAGGCGGTTGAGAACCATCCTCTCAAGACACTTACAGAGACAATTAGTGAGGGAGATTGGGCGAAAAGCACTCTGCTGGTTTGGTTTAGGAATGGGAATAATAAGACTGTTGGTCCATGACTTTGGAAGCTCCCCAGTTACATAGCTCATATTATACAATTGAAGCAAGGGATTCCCCGGAACTAGCAGAAGCATACGCAGCATGCCGTAAGTAACTCCATCCTCCCCGGGTGATGTAGCTTTGCCTTTATGTAGAGCAGAGTCTAGTTCGTATTCAGTAAAACGCATGTCACAGTCATCCTCTTGATGACGCATGAAGTCAAGGAGCCTTGCCCTATAAGCATATTTATTATTTAATTCGTTCTGTGTGGCTAGAGGAAGACTGTCAAAGCTGGAAGTGGTGTCCCAAGCATCAACAAGCTCATTTGCTCTGTGCAGAGGATTAGGTGCGCAATCTCTGCAGCATTTTTCCCTTTGATCTTGTTGATATCCTTCCATGCTCGACTTAGTGGCGTGTGAGAATTGAGACCACTGACAAAAGTTTCCCAGTCTGTCTGTCTCAGCTCCACCATACGTTCCCTGGCCTCTGCCAGAGCCGTTTGAAAGAGCTTAAGCATTTCAGCAGTGCGGGTCCTTCTATAAGTTAGTTTTTTAGTTTAGTTCATTTATTATGCACCCCATACCCATCTTGTGGGCGGTAGTGGAAAGGGTTACAGAGGCACATAATGGGCTCAGGGACTGAACCCCACAATTCATTTAGCTAAGCAAGTTACAATCTTGATGAGCTAGTTACAAAATTCAATATAAGTCGTCACATCAACAATGGGTTCGAGATCGACCTCAAGTACAGGTTCTAAATTAAGCAACTAACATATGTGGAGAGCTAGTGTCACAATTGATATGTTTGTCCTGCACACCGCCCCCCATCCAGTGGGCAGCGGTGGATAGGTTACAATCACTTAGTTACTACCTACAGTTAGCAAACTGGGGATATTTGGCTAAAATTTCTGGTAGCAGATCATTTTGAATGAAATATTTACACATCGCTGGAACATTGGTTATAGAATTGTCTCTAAATTCACGTATCTTTTCGCACTCCATCACATAGTGACGGAGGGTGTGCGAATAATTTTGTTGACACAGTTTACATTTGGTCAGGTCTACATCAGCAGATAATGAGAATTCCCAGAGATACTTGTAACCGAGTCTAAGCCGAGCAGCAGTAACTACCACCAAGAACTAACATGCTTAAAAGAAATTAGAACTAGAGACTGCTATGGGGAGTATATCTTCGCCAGCTTCAGAGTCAAGGGTGCCGAGTCTATCCTGTCTGTGGGTGCAGTTTATAGAATTCCTAACACTGATGTGTCCGAATTCAACTCAAACCTTAGAAATCTAATACTTGATAACAGACTGAACAAAAACCACCTAATTATCGCAGGGGACTTTAATATTGACCTCTGCGAGCCAGAACACCCTACTGCTGTTAGCTTCCTCAACTGTATGAATTCCTGCTTCCTCATACCCTTAATCACTAGACCTACTAGAATCACTGATAGCACTGCCACGACTCTAGATCACATCTGGACTAATATAACCTCTCCGCTTACTTCAGGTACAATCACCGATAGCACTACAGACCATTACCCCACATTTCTCTTAACTAACATTAGCAAACCACCTCTTGAGTCAAGAGAGATACGTTTTAGACTACACAATGAAACTGCTATAGACAATTTTATAACTGCTACTGATAATGTCAACTGGGAGTCCGAGTTAGGTAACATAGAGGACATCAACCTAGCAGTTCAATCTTTTCTTAAAAAAACTCTTAGCCTTTATAATAACCACTGTCCTATGCTTACAAAACAAGTCACAACCAAAAGGCTTCACAATCCCTGGCTTACAAAGGGAATACTTAAATCTATTAATAAAAAACATGACCTTGAGAAAAAGTATAGGTTAGGAATTGTCTCCAAAGAATTCTCAAAGAATTACTCATTATTGCTATCTAAGATAATTAGACGAGCCAAAACTAAATACTACGAAGATAAATTTACCCAAATAAAGAGCAACATTAAACAAACATGGAGAACAATTTCACAAATATTGGGATCAAAGAAGTCTTTAAATAACAAACCGACTCTCCTGTCTAATAACGATGGTCAGCTTTCAGCCTCTGATTCTGCTATTGAGTTCAATAGGTTCTTCTCTTCCATTGGTTCATCCCTTGCTAATGATATTCCATCTTCCAGTACTGACATTAAGGATTATCTTACAGGGAACTATCCACAGTCTCTATACCTAAAGCCTATTAATTACATTGACGTCAATGAGATAATCCTTTCCCTTAAAACCAAGTCTGGTGCCCTTGAGGAGATACCAACTTTAATCTACAAAAAAGCCTCCAGATCTTTAGCCCCTGCTATTGCTTTGCTCTTCAACAAGTCACTTGAACTCCAAACCTTTCCAGATATTCTAAAAAAAAGCGAGAGTAACGCCTGTCCACAAATGTGGTGATCTCACAGATGTTAACAACTACAGACCTATATCAATCCTGCCAAACTTGTCAAAAAATTTTGAAAAACTAATCTATAAGCAGCTTTACTCATATCTAGCCAAACTCAATATACTTAGCCCTTGCCAATATGGCTTCAGGCCCAAAAAAAGCACTAACGATGCACTTATTAGTATGCTTAACTCGATTCATACAGCTCTTGATAAAAATGAGTTCCCTGTTGGGTTATTTGTGGACCTGCGTAAAGCTTTCGATACTGTCAACCACCAAAACCTTCTTCTTAAATTATATCATTATGGAGTCAGAGGACACTCCCTACAATACCTCAAATCCTACCTTACTGACAGGCTCCAATGTGTTTCTGTGAATAATACAATTTCTCCCACCCTACCCATCAACATTGGTGTTCCCCAGGGCAGCATACTTGGCCCTCTCCTCTTTCTCATCTACATTAATGACCTTCCAAATGCCTCCCAACACCTCAAACCAATCCTATTTGCTGACGACACAACCTTCATTTACTCCAGTCCTGATCCCCTTGCTCTAAATGCCACAGTAAATACTGAGCTAAATAAAGTCCATCTGTGGCTAACTGCCAACAAACTCACCCTTAACATTGACAAAACTTTCTATATTCTGTTTGGCAATAAATCCTCTAATCAAATAAATCTCAAAATAAACAATACCCAAATTTGTAACAAATTAGATGGCAAATTCCTTGGCATTCTCATTGACCACAAGCTGAATTTCCAGGGACACATTCTAAACATATCAAAAAAAGTTTCAAAAACTGTGGGCATTCTTTCTAAGATCAGATATTATGTACCACGCCCTGCCCTGGTGACTCTCTATTACTCCCTTATCTATCCATATCTCAACTATGGTATTTGTGCTTGGGGCTCTACTACACAAAATCACTTACGTCCTCTAATTACTCAACACAAAGCTGCTATTAGGACAATATCCAATTCTGGCCCCAGACATCACTCGGTACCCCTACTCAAATCCCTGAATATGTTAGACATTAAGTCACTGCACATTCTCTCATGTGTACTATACATATATAAAACGCTAAACTGTAATGCCAATCCTGATCTCAAAAGCTTCATAGAAGGTTGTAACAAAACCCATGAGCACCACACCAGAAATAAATACAGTTTTGATATTCCTAGAGTACGCCTTAATCAAAGCAGAAATGCTCTACAAATCAAGGGGCCCAGAATGTGGAATGACCTTCCCAACCATGTTAAAGACAGTACCTCTCTCAACCAGTTTAAGTTAAAAACGAAGCTATACCTAATAAATTCCCTGTAACCTACCTTACCCCTCTATTGTCAACCCATGTATGTTTTTTTTTTTTTTTTTTTTTTCAAATCAACGCTGTTTTAATGTAATTTTCTGTAATAATTTGTAATTGTATTTGTGCTGTTTTTTCAACAATGTTCCCCCCTCTTTTACCTCTATTTTTATTTGTACTCAACGCATTTTTTTCTTTTTACCCATTAGTTTTAAGCTTTAGTCAGTAGTGTTTTTTCCTGCCCGAAACGCTTTGCGTAATAGTGGCTTTAGGCATTGTATGTACTAGCTCTTATCTATAAAGCCAACAAACTTTGTAAAATCTCTTTATGTATGTACCTTTGCCTAAATAAAAATTATTATTATTATTATTATTATCTAGAAGTCTGCTGATTTTATTGGATGATCCATAGATGTGTGGCTCCTCTTGCATGATAGTATGATGATAGATGGGATTACTGGTGTCAATTTCACTTTGCCTCAGATCTACAAGATCTTGTTGAAGTTCTCGGTGTACTGCTGCTCTCAGATTGCTCATTGACAATCCAAGGTTACACTCAACGGCTCCTTTAAAGGCAGATTCTTTGGCTAACTTATCAGCTCTATCATGCATTCGGAGGCCAACATGAGATGGAGACCACATGAAATGGACTCTGTTACCATCCTTAATAATTTTGTTGCATTTGTGTCTAGCTTCGGACACGAGCATGTTACAGTTATGTCTTAAAGAGTTGAGAGCATTTAAGGATGATAAGGAGTCACTTACAATTAATGTATCAAGTTTGGAGACTTGTACACATTTCAGTGCAAGGATCAAGGCAAATAGTTCAGTCTGAAGGGTAGAGGCCCAGTTGTTTATACGGACTCCCCACTCAAAGTATAGGCCATCGCCCATTGTCAGGACAACTGCACTTCCAGCTGCACCCGTGGTGCGGTGTAGGGAACCATCAGTGTATATAATTTGAGAGAGAGAATGCTCTGTGGACAGAGCATCAATATGGCTTAAGGCGTTGAGCTTTGCCTCAAGACGAAGCTTGGGCTGATCTCTAATTTGCTTCTTGGGTGGAAAGGGAGGGATTAAAACTGGAAAGGGTGTAACCTCCCTCGGTGCAGGAAAGTGCCGTTGTTGTTTCTCTTGGTACAAATCATGAACCCCATACATTCTGAGTTGAGTTCCAGTTTTTGTTATCCATTTGGAACAATGCTGATCTTCAATAAAGAAATTCTGGAGGGCTTCTGTGCAAGGATTAGGATGAGTTAGCCTAAGCATTTTTATACCAATTTGACAGTTAATTTCAGTAACACGATCAACAACGCTCAGAATATTAAGTTCCTTTCTCATATTAAGTATCTTTGTGGTACGAGGGCACCCAAGGATTATCCTCAAGGCTTCGTTCTGCAATTTTTCAAGCCCTCCAAGCTTTCTTTCAGGCATCAAAACAAGCAGAGGTGCAGCATAATCCACCAAAGATCTGATGTATGCAAAGTACATCATTTTGACAATTCTGACATTGGCACCATAGCCTGAGTGATAACCTGCAACAGCCTTGAGAGCTCGGAGCCTCTCTTTATACTGACGACAGTCCGAATACAACAGGACCATACAGTGGCACCTCAAGGCCAAGGTATTTTTTTTTTTTTTTTTTTTTTTTTTTTTTTTTTTTTTTTTGAGATATATACAAGAGTTGTTACATTCTTGTACAGCCACTAGTACGCGTAGCGTTTCGGGCAGTTCCCTGGAATACGATCCCCTGCCGCGAAGAATCGTTTTTTCATCCAAGTACACATTTTACTGTTGCGTTAAACAGAGGCTACAGTTAAGGAATTGCGCCCAGTAAACCCTCCCCGGCCAGGATACGAACCCATGACATAGCGCTCGCGGAACGCCAGACGAGTGTCTTACCACTACACCACGGAGACTGCGAATCTGCGAATCTGCGAATCACCATTTGAATCTGTTTACATTCAAACCTGCCAAGCTTACTCCCAGCCAAGCTGGGAGCCATCAGACCGTTGCATCTTGCGAACAGCTCCTCCCTGCCTGGGTGGGCGCCGATTTAGTATCTTTGTTTTCTCTGCTGAGATAATTAAACCTAGGTCCTGACATGAGTCTAATACAGAGTTAAGAGTGTTCTGCGTGTTAGCATACCCAGTGGTGTATATCATTATATCATCAGCATAGCTAATGATGTGGACGTTGGGTTTGCTCGGTATAGAGTTTAACAGCGTGTTTATTAAGATATTAAATAATGTAGGACTGAGGACACCACCCTGCGGGGTACCTAGTTCAAAGTCTCTTGTTACACTCCCGTGCCCCTGGAAAAATACAGATGACTTCCTGTTGGATAAGTAACCCCTGGTCCAACAAAGAAGCCGACCACCAATATTCATTCTTGCAAGCTCACTCAAGATAACATGTCTATTTGCAATATCAAAGGCAGACTTAAGATCTAGGAAGGTGGTATATGACTTTTCAGTGTGCAGGGTAAGAAAGGTGGTGATGCAATGATGCACACTCCTTCCGTGCATGAAGCCATATATCTGGGGGGATAGCATGGTTCTTATTCTATGGAGGAGACGGTTTAGGACCATTCTCTCGAATGTTTTGCAAATGCAGCTAGTAAGGAAAATTGGGCGGAAAGCATTCTCTTGATTTGGCTTGGGAATTGGAATGATTATACTGTTGGTCCAAGAGTTAGGAAGCTCCCCAGTAACATAGCTCATATTATACAGCTCAAGCAGGGGATTCCCTGGTACTAAAGGGAGCAGACGCAATATGTCATAAGTGATAATATCTTCACCGGGGGATGTGGCTTTGCCTTTGCTTAGGGCCGCGAGTAATTCAAATTCAGTAAATGGCACGCTGCATTCATCTTCCTTGTGGAGCATGAAGTCAACGAGCCTTTCTCGATCTCCGTAACCAGCATTTAATCTGAACTGTATGTCTGGGGGAAGATTATTGAAGCTAGAGGTGGTTGCCCAAGCATCGACTAACTCGTTTGCTCTGTGTAGAGGGTGAAGGTGTGATACTTGGCCGATCTTATCGCCTTTAATTCTTTTAATATCCTTCCATGCCTGGCTGAGGGGGGGGGGGGGGGGTTGTGAGACTTGAGACTGTTAACAAAAGTTTCCCAGTTATCTTGCCTGAGCTCTGTCTATATGCTCAAGCAGAGCCAACCATCATTCTTGGTGACTACAATCCTTCTATAAGCTAGTCCAATTCTTCTGGCAGTGTGTTTACTCTTAGTGTTTTTCCTGCCCGAAACGCTTTGCGTAATAGTGGCTTTAGGCATTGTATGTAAAATAAAATAATAAAATAAAAAATAAAATGTTTATTTAGGTAAGGTACATACATACAATAAATTTTTACAAAGATTGGTTGACTTATAGGTAGAGCTAGTACATACAATGCCTAAAGCCACTATTACGCAAAGCGTTTCGGGCACGATAAACTTAAATGACAAGCTTAATACTAATTGAGCATAATGAGTAGAATGAAAACAAGAAATGAAAACATAGATGAAAAAGCAGTACAAATACAATTGTGTCGACAAACAGCGCTCTTTAAAGAAAAACAGACATTGGTTGACAATAGAAGGGTAGGGTAGGTTACAGGGAATTTATTAGGTATAGCTTCGTTTTTAACTTAAACTGGTTGAGAGAGGTACAGTCTTTAACATGGTTGGGAAGGTCATTCCACATTCTGGGCCCCTTGATTTGTAGAGCATTTCTAGTTTGATTAAGTCGTACTCTAGGAATATCAAAACTGTATTTATTTCTGGTGTGGTGCTCATGGGTTCTGTTACAACCTTCTATGAAGCTTTTGAGATCAGGATTGGCATTATAGTTTAGCGTTTTATATATGTATAATACACATGAGAGAATGTGCAGTGACTTAATGTCTAACATATTCAGAGATTTGAGTAGGGGTACCGAGTGATGTCTGGGACCAGAGTTGGATATTGTCCTAATAGCAGCTTTGTGTTGAGTAATTAGAGGACGTAAGTGATTTTGTGTAGTAGAGCCCCAAGCACAAATACCATAGTTGAGATATGGATAGATAAGGGAGTAATAGAGAGTCACCAGGGCAGGGCGTGGTACATAATATCTGATCTTAGAAAGAATGCCCACAGTTTTTGAAACTTTTTTTGATATATTTAAAATGTGTCCCTGGAAATTCAGCTTGTGGTCAATGAGAATGCCAAGGAATTTGCCATCTAATTTGTTACAAATTTGGGTATTGTTTATTTTGAGATTTATTTGATTAGAGGATTTATTGCCAAACAGAATATAGAAAGTTTTGTCAATGTTAAGGGTGAGTTTGTTGGCAGTTAGCCAAAGATGGACATTATTTAGCTCAGTATTTACTGTGGCATTTAGAGCAAAGGGATCAGGACTGGAGTAAATGAAGGTTGTGTCGTCAGCAAATAGAATTGGTTTGAGGTGTTGGGAGGCATTTGGAAGGTCATTAATGTAGATGAGAAAGAGGAGAGGGCCAAGTATGCTGCCCTGGGGAACACCAATGTTGATGGGTAGGGTGGGAGAAATTGTATTATTCACAGAAACATATTGGAGCCTGTCAGTAAGGTAGGATTTGAGGTATTGTAGGGAGTGTCCTCTGACTCCATAATGATATAATTTAAGAAGAAGGTTTTGGTGGTTGACAGTATCAAAAGCTTTACGCAGGTCCACAAATAACCCAACAGGGAACTCATTTTTATCAAGAGCTGTATGAATCGAGTTAAGCATACTAATAAGTGCATCGTTAGTGCTTTTTTTGGGTCTGAAGCCATATTGGCAAGGGCTAAGTATATTGAATTTGACTAGATATGAGTAAAGCTGCTTATAGATTAGTTTTTCAAAAATTTTTGACAAGTTTGGCAGGATTGATATAGGTCTGTAGTTGTTAACATCTGTGAGATCACCACATTTGTGGACAGGCGTTACTCTCGCTTTTTTTAGAATATGTGGAAAGGTTTGGAGTTCAAGTGACTTGTTGAAGAGCAAAGCAATAGCAGGGGCTAAAGATCTGGAGGCTTTTTTGTAAATTAAAGTTGGTATCTCCTCAAGGGCACCAGACTTGGTTTTAAGGGAAAGGATTATCTCATTGACGTCAGTGGAATTAATAGGCTTTAGGTACAGAGACTGTGGATAGTTACCTGTAAGATAGTCCTTAATGTCAGTACTGGAAGATGGAATATCATTTGCAAGGGATGAACCAATGGAAGAGAAGAACCTATTGAACTCAATAGCAGAATCAGAGGCTGAAAGCTGACCATCGTTATTAGACAGGAGAGTCGGTTTGTTATTTAAAGCCTTCTTTGATCCCAATATTTGTGAAATTGTGCTCCAAGTTTGTTTAATGTTGCACTTTATTTGGGTAAATTTATCTTCGTAGTATTTAGTTTTGGCTCGTCTAATTATCTTAGATAGCAATAATGAGTAATTCTTTGAGAATTCTTTGGAGACAATTCCTAACCTATACTTCTTCTCAAGGTCATGTTTTTTATTAATAGATTTAAGTATTCCCTTTGTAAGCCAGGGATTGTTAAGCCTTTTGGTTGTGACTTATTTTGTAAGCATAGGACAGTGGGTATTATAAAGGCTGAGAGTTTTTTGAAGAAAAGATTGCACTGCTAGGTTGATGTCCTCTTTGTTACCTAACTCGGACTCCCAGTTGACATTATCAGCAGCAGTTATAAAATTGTCTATATCAGTTTCATTGTGCAGTCTAAAACGTCTCTCTCTTGACTCAAGAGGTGGTTTGCTAATGTTAGTTAAGAGAAATGTGGGGTAATGGTCTGTAGTGCTATCGGTGATTATACCTGAAGTAAATACTAGCTCTATCTATAAATCCATCAACTTTTGTATCTTACCTTGTATGTATGTACTTTACCTGAATAAATATTTGTATTTGTATTTGTACATATACGAATATAATTCGTATACATAATGTTACCCCGCAAAACAAAATGTAACAAGTATAGTTTGAGCGGGAAACTGTTACAGGTTTGTTGTGGAGGGTGACTGGCCTGTGTTACAGAGTAGACTGTTGACTGTGTCATCCCTCAACATGCCCAGGAACCCCTCCAAGAGGAGGCACTCCACCAAGGAAGAGCAAGAGGAAGCCGCTCCACAAAGTCAGCCAAAATGTCGCCAGAGTGTTATGTTCATGAAAGGCAAGCGCTGTTAATGGTAGTGGTAGGACCCCTAGTCATGCTCGCAGGCTCATCCACCAGAGGTGGTGATCTTGTACCAGAAACTTAGTCAAATATCCCCAGTTTTGCTAACTGTTGGTAGTAAATGTGGGTAATAGTAACCCTATCCACCTCTGTCCGCTGGATAGGGCGGTGTGCAGAATTTCCCTAAATTTAACCGAGTACCACTAACACTTGTGGCCTCTACGAGGACAGGAAGCCCGCGGCTTGTCGGAGGTCCCCCTATTTGCCTTGATTTTTTTCTAGCTGTACTCTAAAAGTTAACAGTTGGCATTTACGGCTTCGGCGGGTAGGCGGTTCCGTGGGTTAATAACCTTATAGGTGAAAAAGCAGGTCCTGTTATTGTTAGTGCAGTGTGGTTTATTTAGCTTGAAACCGTTGCTCCATGTTCGTGTTACATTTAACCTTTTGAAGAAATTTTCTGGATCAACATTCTCCAAATTGTTCAGTATTTTAAGTTTCAATGAGATGTGCTCTTTCATGCCTGGTTTGCAGTGTTGTTAGCCCTGTGGCCCTCAAACATTCGTGATACTGGAGATGACTTGGCTCTGGAATGACTATTGTTGCCAGGTGTTGCACCTTCTCCAAGGCAGCTGTGTCCTTCTGAAAGAGGTCTCCATGCTTGGATACAGTAATCCAAATGGGACGCACCACAGATTTTATACACACCCGAGGGGGTGGACCAGCATACAGTTGAATAACTACCTTCTTTCCCATAAAGTTAAAAGTATGCTTAATTATTCCTAGTATTTGGTTAGCTTTTATGACTGCTGCTCCTACCTGTTGTGCAACTTTCAGTGACTGTTATATTTTGACTCCAGTGTTCTTTTCTTCATCAATCTGCTGCAAGGTAATGTTATTAATTTGGTAGTTGTGACAAGGGTTGTGTTAAACCACATGCAAAGTCTTCCATTTTTCGATTATTAAAAAGCATTTTCCAGTGTTCTGAGCATTTGTGGAGTTCATGTAGATATCTTTGTAAGGCTTTAATATCAGGTAAAAATATCATGTAGATATCTTTGTAAGGCTTTAATAATCAGGGAAAAAATTGGCTAAATTTTTATTTCCCACTTTACCATAACTCTTCATGCCATCTGCAATGTTGATGAGATGGTGTGCATACTGTATTCTCATCTTTGTCATTGATGTATAAGACAAAAATGTTGGCCTCAAAATGGATCCCTATGGTACTCCTCTCACCACACTTCTCCAGTCAGATTCATTCCCATTTAGCACGAATCTGTTTTGTTTTAACCATTGTTTTATCCATACTAGTATTCTACCATTTATTCCACGTGCCTATAATTTCCTTGTTGTTTCATGTGGTACCCTATCAAAAGCTTTAGCAAAATCCATGTACAGGTATATTACATCCACAGGAAGTCCTTTGAGTAGCTTTTTACCATTTCCAAAAACGTGAGGAGGTTTGTAAGCCAGGATCTATTTTTAACAAAACTATGTTGCATCGATTTTACAAGATTGTTTGCTGTGAGATGGTGAATGATTCCTTCCCTAAGGATTCTCTCCATGAGCTTGGAGATGTGCGATGCCAAGTTTATCGGATGGTAGCTTTTTTTTATTTTAAAGTTTCAAAAACTGTGGGCATTCTTTCTAAGATCAGATATTATGTACCACGCCCTGCCCTGGTGACTCTCTATTACTCCCTTATCTATCCATATCTCAACTATGGTATTTGTGCTTGGGGCTCTACTACCCAAAATCACTTACGTCCTCTAATTACTCAACACAAAGCTGCTATTAGGACAATATCCAATTCTGGCCCCAGACATCACTCGGTACCCCTACTTAAATCTCTGAATATGTTAGACATTAAGTCACTGCACATTCTCTCATGTGTATTATACATATATAAAACGCTAAACTATAATGCCAATCCTGATCTCAAAAGCTTCATAGAAGGTTGTATCAGAACCCATGAGCATCACACCAGAAATAAATAGAGTTTTGATATTCCTAGAGTACGACTTAATCAAACTAGAAATGCTCTACAAATCAAGGGGCCCAGAATGTGGAATGACCTTCCCAACCATGTTAAAGACTGTACCTCTCTCAACCAGTTTAAGTTAAAAGCGAAGCTATACCTAATAAATTCCCTGTAACCTACCTTACCCTTCTATTGTCAACCAATGTCTGTTTTTTTCTTTAAAGAGCGCTGTTTGTCGACATAATTGTATTTGTGCTGCTTTTTCATCTATGTTTTCATTTCTTGTTTTCATTCTACTCATTATGCTCAATTAGTATTAAGCTTGTCATTTAAGTTTATCATGCCCGAAACGCTTTGCGTAATAGTGGCTTTAGGCATTGTATGTACTAGCTCTACCTATAAGTCAAACAATCCTTGTAAATATTTATTGTATGTATGTACCTTACCTAAATAAAATTGTATTGTTATTGTATTGTATTGTATTGTATTGTATTAAATACTATGGTGACATTTGCATATGTTCAATCTATGCAAATGTCAAATTGCAAATGTACAACAGTATACGAGAGGCTAAAGCCTTACCTGCTTGGGACGGTCAATTTGTACATGTGACTTTTATCCTTCAGTACAAATACACATCGTACACAAGACGATATGCCAACGTATTTTCAAACTTAACCTAACCTAGCTTAACACAACTAAACCTAACCTAACCCAACCAAACTGAGCCCAGTACAGCCTAGCCTGAGGTAATACAGCCTAGCATAAGGTTTCCTAAGGATACAAGTCACTTCGTACAGAAGATGGATCGAGCACTGGGTATGGTCTTTTTGGACAGGAGTCGATTTGATGAAGCTCGTTTTCTCTTTGTTAAAACTGTGTATATTAAGTAATGGTAATGACTTCTCATAGACATATTAACATAGGATAAAACCCCACACGTGTGTATTGTGAAATTTATGTAAAGAATTTACACAGTCTTTGGCATTCTCCTAAGTGCTTTGTCAAGGTCTATGTATGTGATTAGGACGAGACTTAACATCTTGATGTCTAATCAATTAGAAGATTAGAGACATACGATAATTGATTAAATGTTAAGATGTAAGTCTAGTCCTAATCACATAATCAGACCTTGAAAAAGCACTTGAGAGAGTGCGAAAGATTTGGAGTAAATTCTTTATCAATTTCAAAAATACACAAATGTGGGTTTTTATCCACTGTATATATATTGTTATGCTAGGATGTATTAGCATACGTTAGGCTGTATTGGGCTCGGTTGTTAGGTTAGGTTGGGTTAAGCTAGGTTAGGTAGGTTTCAGAATCCATTGGCGAATTGTCTTGTGTACAATGTGACATGTATCCATCTCGCACAGATATTTCTACCAATTTGGATACAAAATTTGTACGTTTCATATACAGTATGTGTGATTGGTCAATATTAAAACATCAATATACTGTAATTAATTGAAAGCTAACCAAACCCTATAATAATAATCAAGAATACCTTTGACATTAGGAGAAGGTAGTCATTCATTTGTACAAGTCTCTGGTGTGTCCCCTCCTGGGGGCACACCAGAGACCATGCATGGAGACCTCATCTTCAGAAAGACATAGTTTCATTGGAGAGAGAGTAACACTGGGCATCAAAAATAATTCCAGAACTAAGTCAACTTTCATACCAGGACAGGTTGAGGGCCACAAAGCTAACAACACTTTAAACCAGTCATGATAGGGATGATCTCATTGAAATGTTCAAAATACTGAACAATTTGGAGGATGTTGATCCTGACAACTTTTTCGAAAGGTCAGATGTAAAGCAGACAAGGAGTAACGGTTTCAAGCTCAACAAGCCAAGGTGAAGACTGAAAACAGATGCTTTTTCACCTTCAGGATTATAAACCCATTGTGTAACTTGTGTAACTGATAGACAGATGAGGGCAGTAAACAGAGACAATGTATATGATTGGAGGAGTGTTACTAGCAGAGTACCACAGGGTTCAGTTCTTGCACCAGTACTGTATTGTTCATTGTCTACATAAAAGATCTAACAGAAGAAATACAAAATTATATGAACATGTTTGGGAATGATGCCAAGATACTGGGGAAGATAGGAGATGCAGATGATTGTCATGCCCTTCAAATTGATCTAGATAAAATAAGTGCTATTAGTGTCAAGTGGCAAATGGAGTTCAATGTTAATAAGTGTCATGTTATGTAATGAGGAATCGCAGAAAATAGACCACACACAACTTACAAATTACAATGTGGCAAGGAATTAAAGAAGTCTAATAAAGAACTAGATCTAGGGGTGGTTTTGAATAGTAAACTGTCACCAGAGGAACACACAAATAACATTGTGAGAGGAGTGTATGCATCACTTTCTGACTTCACACATTGTTTTAATTATTTGGATGGTGAAATGTTGTATGGGGCCTATTTTTAAAGAAGTACTATTACCTAAATAAACTGGAAAAGGTGCAAAGGCATGCTACAAAATGGCTTAAAGAACTGTAAAACAAGAGTTTCGAGGAGAGACTAAACGTGTTAAACATGCCAAAACTAGAAGACAGAGGTGATGTGATCACCATTTACAAAATACTAACAGGAATTAAGGAATTAACCAAATTGACAGAGGAATTCCTGAAACCAGCAACTTCAGTAACAAGAGGATACAAGTTCAAGCTAAGGAAACAAAAGTGCCGAAACAATATTAGAAAGTTTTCTTTTTCAAACAGAGCGGTAGACGTGGGAGTGGTCCCGCGGTGGTGGGAGCCACCGCGGGAGCACGTGGTTTCTGTATCTTGGTTTTCATTCTCTGCAATTTTGTTATGTCAATTCTCAATTCTCATCCTAGGTCTTTCATTTTGGTATCAATATGTTGGCAACAGAATTCCCTACAGGAGTATATGCATATAAACCACGGCGTACCACGCGCAGCAAACAGAGATAGTGACATCGCGTTACCCGTGAGCACTCGAGCAATAAAATGTGTATACTCTTTTTCAACTTTGTTACCTCATTTCTCGTCCTAGGTCTTTCATTTTGGTGTCAATGTGTTCGCAGTGAAACGCATTGCATTAAAATGTTTCATTGTCCTTCTGTCCTTCTTTGTTCTGACTAAGGAATTCCTTACAAGAGTATACTGTACCTGTATGCATATAATGTCCAAAACTGTGGCTCATCCCACCCGCAGCCAAGCCGAAAGCAGGCCAAATTTTTAAATTTTTGACACCATACTGCGTCAATTCCGCACATTTGTCTACTATATTTTTGGCGCCATACCGAGTCATCAACGAGCGAACGTTAAGTGAGAAGGTGGTGGAGGCCAAAACCGTTGGTAGTTTCAAAACATCATACAACAGAGAGTACTGGGAAGATGGGACACCACGAGCATAGCTCTCCTCGTGTAATTGCACACAATTTAGTTTTTTGTTTTTATTATACACCTGTGACTTGGCTCAGTTTAAAGGTAGATACCATTACTATATTGTAAATTGTTTAAAATATAACACTTTATAAAATTTCCTATATTTTCCTTTTATCCTATTCTTTGAGGTTACCTTTACCTATTCCTCATTTATAAACCTTTCTGTGATTAGTATTGTACATAATGGTAGAAGTAGAAAACCTGTAGCTTGTAGAAGGTCCCTTCCTTTCATCCTGATGTATTGACCGAGTTTAGTATATACACGCAATTATCATCCATGCAGTGCTGTCAAGAGCTTGTCAGTAGTACATTTCATTAAATGACTAAGTATAGTATTAACCTGTAGTAAAGTTGGCATCATTCTCGACTCATTCGGGGATCTCTGGTTTTATTTCTGGGCGGGACAGAATGGTTGGGCATATTTTCATACACCTAATGCCTCTTTTCACCTAGCAGTAAATAGGTACTCTAAAGTTGGGCAACTGTTGTGGGGCGCATCCTGAGGAAGGTTAGTAGTAGTGACCTTTGGAGACCTTGATACGAATTTAAAATATACTGTATAGGCCTGTACTGTATATAGGCTTCCTATCCCTGACAAAATGACTCGGTCAGATTAATCCCTTTTGGATCTGATCGGTAACTGGATAGGTAACAACAGATAGCCATATTTTTTGGTCCAGAATGTTTCCTATCTCTAACAGTGCAATACCATATAACTACTGTACGTGTATTTATATGTGCAGTGGCTAGAGAGAGAGAGAGAGAGTGTATATATTTTTTGTAACATTATCTCTTATTTGCAGAGTCACTTCTCTCATCATCAAACATTCAGGTGATCAAACTGAAACATCCACGCAATACGTCTGCAATGTATATCTTTGATGAGGATAACAAAAGAATATATGATATGGTTGCTTTTGATGAAGGTCACAGGTACGTGCTATTTGATGATTAACTACTAAGGTGCAGTTTAATTAGTCATTTAGATTAGGACAAGATTGTTGTGGCTTTGGTTATTATTAGGAACAGTATACGTGCACTCTAGGAGGGATGCCTTATGGTTTTACCAAATTTTTTCATTTAGGTTCTGGAATTAGCATCGATTTAAAGCATCTAATTATAAATTATAGTTATTTAGTAGATGATGAATTGCAATAACATGGCTGAACAAATGTTAACCAAACCACACACACTAGAAGATGAAGAGACGACGACGTTTCGGTCTGTCCTGGACCATTATAAAGTCGATTGTGATGAGACGAGGAATGTCGATTGTGATGTTGTCACGTTTATTAAAAAGTTTAGAACTTTCCAACAAACGTGATCTAACATACTCCTACCCTTACTTATTTCTCATTCTTTTTCTTTTTCTTACATAGCCCATTCTTACTCCTCTTATTACCCCCTTGCATCCTTTGTTACACCCATCCCTTCTGCACGTTTTGCCTTGCTCTTACCTTCCTATAAGATTTCCTCCTCCTCTCCCCTCTTGCCTTACTTAATGCCCGTGCCTCCCTCGTCTCATCACAATCGCCTTGATAATGGTCCAGGACGGACCTAAATGTCATTGTCTCATCTTCTAGTGTGTGGTTTGGTCGACATTATGGTTATTAATCCACTTTGCTGCAGCTCCCCGGTGTTGGCCCTGTTGTTATATTGGCTCAAAACTAATATTTTTCTGCTTGCTGCCTGTTGGGTCTGTAACAACATCCTATGATTCAGGATCATTTGATCCTGAGTCATGGGGGGGGGGGAAACTGGTTTCCTTCCTGTTACTCTCCTTCTGGCCCACCTGTGTGGTTTGGGCTCTTCGGGTAGCGACCGCTTGCATCTTTGGTTTTCAGTTGGCAGCAGTCAGGGTTTTGTTCTCGATCAGATGCCCCAGAGCTACCCCGGCTGGTTTTAGAGTCCTGGAATGTTAGGTGTTGGGGAGGAGGTCTCCCTTGGTTCTGTCCTTGCCTCCTTTTTCTTCCCCTTTGGGTTTTGTTCACCCTTCCCTTTTCCCCGTATGAGGATTTTGAGGGTGGAGGGCGGATTTTTAATTCGGGATGTGGCTTGGTTAGCTCTGGGGATTGCCCCCCTTCTGATTCCTGCCTGGAGGTGGTTGAGCCTCTTGGTCCTGCTGAGGCTTCTGGGTGCTCCTTTACACTTGGTCAAATAAAAAACTGTAGAGGAAATAAAGGATACAATATTGCGGCCAGCCCTCCTTTGATGCCTCTCCCTTGGACTCTGCTTCTCTATCTTGGGCAGTGGGCATTGGATGTTAGCTCTGCACTAGGGGGCCCTCTGGCAGCAGTTCCTGGGGCTTGTGGAGAGTAAATTTGGGGTTCTTTGGTCCCTTTTTGACTCTCCATGGCCATTTGTATCTTCTGTGGTGGGTCTTTGGTTGCAGGGAAGGGATGGTTTTGTTCCCCCCCCTCTCCTTGTTTGTTCCCAGTTAGGTGTGGATTCCCTCCTGGGTTTGGTCCCACAGGCATTGAGCCTATTGGTGTCAGTGCCCTGCACGTACTTGCGTTTGGCCTTTGTGTTCTGCTTTAATATTTGTTGGGCATATCTAGGCCTCTTTGATCTGCTTTCTGCTTGCTCTTTGAGGTCATGGAGGCACGTGGCAGGGGGGACCTCTGGTGAAGGTTTTAGCATCTGCTTTGGCTGAATTCCATGCTGTTATTTCCCGTACTTGTGGTAGCCATTTCCTTGCCATTCGACTTCCAGGTTACTTGACTGGTTTGGCCTTGTTCTCTGGTTTGATATTGACCCTGGCTCTTGCATCTGCCTCCTTCTTTCTTTTCCTCAGTGTTGGTCCACAGTTTCTCCTTATGTGTCTGTGGATTCTCTGCCTTTTTGAGGCGTCTATCCTCGAGGCCCCATTCTCATTTCTGTGCCGGTTGGTCTGGGCTGCAATATCGCCTGTTGTGAGTTGGGGTAGGCCTTCTGGGGTGTCAGATGCCGGATTTCTGGTGTTCCTGGCCCAAATGTCTGATTGGTTCTGAGCTCGTTCTCTTCTGTGGGCCGCCTCTCTTCCATTCATGCCAGCTATTTTCCCCTACCCTTGATGGTTGGGGATGGCTCTCCCTGTTTTCCTTATTCTGCATTTGTTGGCTTTTCATTATTTTGCATTGCAGTCCCTGTGTTTTGTTGGTGCCCCCTTCCCTTGTTTGGAGGTACCAGGCATTCCAGGCAGGCTGCCTCTTTTACCCTGTTTGGGTCACCTTGATGTAGGTTTTCCCAGTGTTGGCCGTGATGTTGTCTTTTTGGTGGGTTTTCCCACTTCCTGGTTCTGTCCTAGAGCCCTCTGGTCTTTACTCTTCATGGCTGTCCTAGTTTTTCATTTGCCCTGTCTGGTGGCCTGCATTGTCTGCGGTCAGTCTCCTGTTTGGGTTGGCCTCTTGGTGTTTCCCTGGATCTCTGGGATGCATTCCAGCACATCCCATTTTTGTTTTGGGTCTGGCACTTTTTGGGTTAGGTGTCTGTCTTGCCTCTGGGACTCTTTCACATTTGGCCTCATCTGATTCCCTGCGTGTTAACATGCTTGGCTTGTGTCGTGTTTTGGCGTACCTTGATGGCTGGTTGGAGTGGGCTCCCAGCCGGTGTGTGTCTGCTGGCCAGTTTTTTTTTTTTCTGGGTTGCCATAATCTGGTTCCTGCTGTGCTGTTGGTAATCCCTGTTGCTTTTGTCCTGGTTTGGCCTTGTATGAGCCTTTGTTTTGATTTCAGTTGGTGCCTCCCTGTCCTTGCACTGGCTGTTGTGGGTGTTGGGTTGACTCTGGGTGTCTCAGTGGTTGGCTGGGGGGCTTGTGCATGTGCTTTCTTCTATGTGGGCATTGCTGGCGCTATATTTGTTCAGGATGGGCTATGTTGGTCCTTGCAGGAGCTGTCACTGGCTTCCTTGCATTTTTGGGGTCTTCCTGGTTGCCTTCCACAACCCTGTGTGGCACAGGTTTTAGTTGTGTTGTACAGGGGGGAAGTGCATTGCCTCTGTGTTTCGGGTCCCCTCTGGGGAAGGCGGTTTCATTGCTCTCTGCCTCCTAAAGGCTGGGTACTGTGTCTGGCCTCTGCTGAACTCTAGTGGTTTGGCTATCTATGGTGTTCATTTTCTGATGGGGATGTGCCGTCTTCGTGGTCAGTTTTCCTGTTTCTTCCTGTTCCTGGGTTTACCTTCTGGGCCTTCTCCTTCCTGTGGTTTTGGTCCTCCCCTTTTACTTTGCTCTGCTTTCCATTGCGAGGCTCTTGTATGGGTGGTTTTGGCTGGTCCCTTTGGGGGAACAGGTTCCCTTCCCCTTATCCCAAGGGAGTCGGCTGACCTTTGCTTTTGTTCCTTGTCAGATTGGGGTCTGCCTTGAGTGTGTTCCAGACTTCTGGTGACTGGTCAGCCTTAGTTTGGCACTGCTTCTCGGTTCCAAATCTGGGTTTTCTCCATTGCTCCACCTCTCGGGCCGGTGTTGGTCTTTGCTGGCCTGTCATTCTCCACTACTCACATCTGGGATTTTGATACATTCTTGTCATTGTTATTGTGATGGGATGGTGGCTTCCTGAAAGGTGTTCCGCCTGCGGTTCTTTGCAGTGACTGTGCGATTTGTGGTGGTATTTTTGTCACATGCTTTCTCTTCCTTGTGGTTCTTCGGTGTTTGACCACAGGCTGCCCTTCTTTATCTTCTCTGTTCTTGGTCGGCATTGTCTGCTAGGTACTGTTGCCTCTTAACGTAATTACCTAAGTGTAGTTACAGGGTGAGAGCTACGCTCGTGGTGTCCCGTCTTCCCAGCACGCTTTGTTACATAACGCTTTGAAACTACTGATGGTCTTGGCCTCCACCACCTTCTCATCTAACTTGTTCCAACCGTCTACCACTCTGTTTGCGAAAGTGAATTTTCTTATATTTCTTCGGCATCTGTGTTTAGCTAGTTTAAATCTATGACCTCTTGTTCTTGAAGTTCCAGGTCTTGGTAAATCTTCCCCATTGATTTTATCAATTCCTGTTACTATTTTGTACGTAGTGATCATATCACCTCTTTTTCTTCTGTCTTCTAGTTTTGGCATACAGTATTTAATGCCTCTAACCTCTCCTTGTAGCTCTTACCCTTGAGTTCTGGGAGCCACTTAGTAGCATGTCTTTGCACCTTTTCCAGTTTGTTGATGTGCTTTTTAAGATATGGGCACCGCACAACTGTTGCATATTCTAGCTTTGGCCTAGCAAAAGTCTTGAACAATTTCTTTATTTCCCCATCCATGTACAGTATTTAAAAGCAATTCTGAAGTTGGAAAGCATGGCATAGGCTCCTCGCACAACGTTCTTTATGGGGTCCTCAGGTGATAGTTTTCTATCGAGAACCACCCTTAGATATCTTTATCAGAGTTCATTAAAGATTTCTCACATAATTTATAGGTTGTGTGGGGTCTATGTTCTCCTATTCCACATTCCATAACATGGCATTTATTAACATTAAATTCCATTTGCCAAGTGGTGCTCCATATACTTATTTTGTCCAGGTTTTCTTGAAGGGCATGACAATCATCTAAGTTTCTTATCCTTCTTATTATCTTAGCATCATCAGCAAACATGTTCATATAATTCTGTATACCAACTGGTAGATCATTTATGTAGACAATAAACATCACTGGTGCAAGAACTGAACCCTGTGGTACTCCACTTATGACATTTCTCCAGTCCGATACATTGCCTCTGATTACTGCCTTCATTTTTCTATCAGTCAGAAAATTTTTCATCCATGCTAGAAGCTTACCTGTCACCCCTATAATATTTTCCAGTTTCCAGAACAACCTCTTATGTGGAACTGTCAAAAGCCTTTTTTAGGTCCAGATATATGCAGTCAACCCAACCATCTCTCCTGTAAAATCTCTGTGGCTCTATCATAGAAACTGAGTAAATTCGATACACAGGATCTTCCAGATCGAAAACCATACTGTCTGTCTGATATTATATCATTTCTCTCCAGGTGTTCTACCCATTTAGTTTTTATTATTTTTTCCAATACTTTCACTATTACACTTGCCAATGATACAGGTCTATAATTGAGGGGGTCTTCCCTGCTGCCACTTTTGTAGATTGGAACTATGTTTGCTTTTTTCACACATCTGCTACGACTCCTGTACACAGGGATGTCTGAAATATCAGGTGAAGTGGAATGCTGAGCTCAGATGCACATTCTCTCAGAACCCATGGTGAAACTCCATCTAGGCCAACTGCTTTGTTCTTACTTAGCTCCTTTAGCATATTTTCCACTTCATTTCTAGACACCTCAATTTGCTCTGTTGTTCGCTGGAATTCTTATTGTCTGGTCCTCTGAAGATCTCATTTTTGTACAAACACACTTTGGAACTTTTCGATTAATGTTTCGCACATTTCCATTTCATTTTCCGTGAATCTGTTTCCCATTTTCAACCTCTGGATATTATCCTTTACCTTTTGTTTGCACTTTGTTGTTTATGAATTTGTAGAATAGGCCCGGTTCTGTTTTACATTTGTCCGCTATCCCTGTTTAAAAATTTCTTTCTGCCTCTCTCCTTACTGCTGTATAGTTGTTTCTCGCATCTTTGTATTGCTGGTATGTTTGGAGGTTTGGCCTCTTTCTATAATGATTACATGCTTGTGTCTTTTGGTTTCTGGCCCTCTCGCAATTTCTGTTGAACCAATCCTGTTTTCTGGCCCTGCATGTCTGTTTTGGTATGAAAGTTTGTGTGCCTTCATCGCATATTTTGCAAAATTTAGCATACATTTCATTTACTTCCCTGCCTAGCAACAAGTCTGGCCAATTACTCATTAAAATTTTTTCGAAGTTCCCCATAGTGACCTCTCCTTAGAGTTTATCAACTGTTTCAATGTCCCCATTTTCTTCTAGATGATATCTTAAAGCATATTTAATGTCTAACAGGACGCGATCACTCTTTCCCAAGGGAGGAAGGTACTGGATGTTAAATATCTCTTCTTTCCTGGTGAATACTAGATCCAGTACTGAAGATACATTTCCTTCCCTCATTCTTGTGGTTTGCTTTGTGTTGATACAAGAATGTCTCCAGAATGAGGTTCACAAATTTGCATGTCCAAAAGTCTTCTGTTCTGGCTTCATAGGCCTCCCAGTCTATTACTTTAAAGTTGAAGTCCCCCAGTATCAACAGTCATGATTTATCTCTATCAGCTTGTACAATAATATCTCTCATGACCATTATGAGGCCCTCTTGTTTGTCATCCAGTTTTTCCTTTGTCCACATATTGCTTGCTGGTGGGCTGTAGGCATTTACAATTATCAGCTTATCAGCCCGATTCCAGACCTGCAATGCCATTGTCAGTATCTCGAGGGTTTTCAAATATTAACTCTTACCTTCAGGTGTTCTTTCACCAGCACAGCCATTCCCCCCCTCCTTTCCTAGTTTTCCTGTCACGTTTCCAAACTGAATAGCCCCTTGGGAATATGACTATTTAATGTATTTCCTTCAAGTTTCGTCTGATAACACGACAATAACTGGGACCCCAAGCTGAATTATATCTTGCAACTCCAAAGTTTTTGACCTCACTCCATTTATGTTAGTATATACAATTTTCAGGAACATGTTCCCTTTCTCTTTGTTCTTTACTTCCCCTTCCACTACTGATTTTGTCTTGTTTTTATGTACCATTTCACAAGGTTTCCAGTCCCTGACACTTTGTAGAAAAAAGAATTTGTCTTCTTCATCTCTATCCCCATTTAGACGTTTTCCTTCAATTAGGTTCATTTTCAGCTTTTCTGTCTTCCTTTGAAAGGTCTTGTCTTATTGACCAAAGTTTACCAACCTCATCACTCTGCAGTTTCCTGGCATTTCTAAGCACTTCCATCATGTTTTTCACTCCATTAAACGTCACCCTTAATGGGCGGTTCTTGTCTCATATTTTCCTATTCTTCTAAAATCACTGACATTTTCCTTTTGAGCCTTCTCCTAAACTTACTATTTTCTCTATGATTTTCATCTCTTCTGCTGCGCGGTCCACCCTAGATGAAATTTCCTTCTCTAAACCCCCCAAAATTATTTTGGACACACTTCTATCTGCAGTGTTTTGTACTAATTTGCTGTTGGTAACCAGTTCTTTCCTAATTGCTTGCGTAATTTCTGCTTCTTGTTGGTCATTTCTGGTTTTGACTCCCAACACACTGACTTGATTGTCTCTTTCTCTTACAACTTGTGCATACATCTCTTTTATTTCTTCTTTTATACTTTTCTAGTTCTTTATTAGCCTCCTCTATATGAGTTGCTAATGAAGTTTCTTGTTGCATCTCCTTGCCTAACTCCATGTTGGCTCTCAGGCTCCCTTTGAGTTCACCATATGAGTATTTTCTTGTTAACTTCTTCAAATACTCTACTCTTCACTTTCCATGCTTGATTATCCTTTACTAGTTCCTTGATGTGTTCCTCCTGCATCCTTACCTTATCAGTCAAGCTGGTAATTTCCTTATCTTGCTGGAAAATCCTTTCTTTTAACTTACAAAACTCAAAGTTTGTAAGGACAGTTTGTACTGTCCTCCCCTGTGGTGGCGACCATCTTTGTTGACATTCTGCTGTTTTGAAAGATCAACTTTTCTACCCAAGATTTTTCATTCACTAACACTTATTTCTTATCTCTTAGTTTATTTTCAAATTCCATACACCTTCCTGTATTCTGGGACACCACTTGCAACCCTCACCCTACTCCTCACACTCAGATAATTTGAATTCTCCTGGAGCCTTCAGCAGTGTGACTCTTCAGTGTGATGATGCGTGTGTGTCAATGGACACATTGACATGTACATCATCGTGTGACATTGGCAGAGGTAATGCTAACGCTAATGCATTAGCCAATGCAATTAGCCAATGCTAATGCCACATCGTTTGACATTGGCGGAGTTACTGAGGCTTGTGTTCAAGCCTCAGTGACACTAGCTGTCTCATGTGCCCCTAGTCTACTATTACACTACCTGAGCCTATTCCCTCTCCTTGCCTATTTTTTCTTTTCCTCCACCTGCTTGGTTTTTGCTGTCCTCTTTGGTCTGTGGCTGTGTTCATTCGGCTTTGTCAGGTGTTTAGTTTGTTACTGCCAGCCCCTTTTCTGGCCAAGTCCGAGTCTGTTGGCTTCCAATGGGCGGTCCTTTGATCATTGTTCCTTTGATTGTTCAACCAGGAGTGTCTTGTTTTGTCTTTGGTGGGCTTTTTTTGCCGTTTCCTTTGCACCTCCTGGTTCTGCCTTTGTGGACTCTTGGTAGGTTGTTCACTGTCATTGTCTTACTTGCCTGCAATGTTGCCTCGAGCCCTTGCTGTTCGGTTCTTTTATGCTTCTCTGTTGGCATTGCAACTGTTTCTGAACTTATCTTCAGAGTGTAGCTTTTGGGGCTTGGACAAGGTTCTGGTGGCCTGGCTTCTTTTGCTGAGCCCAGACTCCTGGTGCCCTTGTGTGCCCTTTTTTTTTTTTTTTTTTTTTTTTTTTTGCAGGCTCTGCAGGGTCATTCTGTCTGCCCGGCCTGCGATCTGTCGACTCGCCCCTTCCTTTCATGGTTATGCTGCTCTGGCTGTCCTGACATCTGTCCTGGGCTATTTTTGAACGATGGGGGTTTCTCCGGGAAGCCCCTACAGCTCTCGGAGCTATCCAGGCTGATTTGGCTTTAACTATTGTTTCTAGTGTTTTGATTATGTATAACGCTTGTTAATGATACGGGTCTATAATTTAATGGTTCCTCTCGAATACTATTTGAATAGATTGGTACTATGATTGCTTTTTGCTTATCTGCTAAGATTTCTGTGCACATGGATGTCTGGAATATTAATTGGAGTGGAATGCTCAGTTCCACATTCTCACAGCACCCAAGGGTCTCCGTCAGGTCCAACAGCTTTATTTCTTCCTAGCCCCTTGAGTAATTTTTTTTACTTCGTCTTGAGATACATCTATGTATTTATTCTAAGGCATGCTTTGGAATTGATATTGGGTCAGGCTCTCTGAAATCCTTATTTTGTACACACACACAAAATGCAGCTTGCTTTTAATGAATTTGTAGAAAAGACCTGGATCTGTTTTATATTTGTCCACTATACCTTTCACAAAGTTCCTTTCTGCCTCTTTCCTCACTGTTGTGTAATTGTTTCTTGTTTGCTTGTAGTCCTGGTATGTTTGCAGGTTAGGCATTTTTCGATATTGAACCCATTTTCTTGTCTTTTCCTCTCTGTCCTCTCACAATTTTTGTTGAACTAATCCTTTTTTTCTGGTACTTCATCTCTGTTTTGGTATGAATGTTTGTGTGCCTTCATTGTATATTTTGCAAAATTTGGCATATATCTCATTTACTTTCTTGTCTAGCAACAAGTATGTATAATTAAAAACATTAAAGATTTTTCAAAGCATATTTAATGTTTAACAGGACATGCTGACTCTTTCCCATGGGAGGAATTTCCTTTCCTAGGTAATGGATAAGGTAATTGATGTCAAATATATCTTCTTCCCTGGTCAATATTAGATCCAGTATTGACAGAGTATCCCCTTCCCTCATTCTTTTGGCCTGCTTGATGTGTTGATACATGAATGTCTCCAGAATGAGGTTTACAAATCTGCCTACCCAAATTTCCTCCATTCTTACTTCGTAGGCCTCTCAGTTTATTGCTTTTAAGTTGAAGTCCCCAAGTACAAACAATTGTGATTTATCTTTTATCTGCTTTTACTATAATTTCTCTTGTGACTATTACAAGGCCCTCTTGTTTGTCATCTAGTTCCTCCATTATCCATGTGTTGCTTGCTGGGGGCTGTAGGCATTAACGATTATCAGTTTATCCTGATTCCAAACCTGCAATGTCATTGTCAACTTCTCGATGTTTTTTTTTTTTTTTTTTTTTTTTTTTTTTTTTTTTTTTTATCTTCATGTGTTCATTCACCAGCACAGCCTCTCCATCCCCCCATCTCCCCCCCCCCCTCCTATCCTTCCTAGTTTTCCTGTTACATCTCCAAACTGAGTAGCTCCTTGGGAGTGCGACCTCATTTAAATTTTTTTTCTTAAAGTTTTGTTAGTCAGTGCAACAATATCTGGGACCTTAAGCTGAATTATATCTTTTAATGCCAGTATTTGTTTATATTTCTCCATATGTGTTCGTATATGCAAGGTTCAAGAACATGTTCCCGTTCCCTTTGTCCAAGACTTCCCATTCCTCTAGTGATTTTGTTGCTTTGTTTTTATGTACCATTTCATTGACTTTCCAGTCCCTAACACTGTAGGAATTTATTTTTCTTCATTTCTATTCACATTTAGACATTTTGCTTAAGAGGTTCATTTTCAGCTTCTGTCTTCCTTCGAGAAGTCTTGTCTTATTGACCAAAGTTTGCCATCCTCATCACTGCATCACACCACATGTGTGGTGTGGGGAAAAAAAAAAGGTAGTTAGTAAACAGTTGATTGACAGTTGAGAGGCGGGCCGAAAGAGCAAAGCTCAACCCCCGCAAAAACACAACTATTAAACACTGCAATTTCCTGGCATTTCTAAGCACTTCCATCATTTGTTTCAATCCATTAAATGTCACCCTTAAGGGGCAATTCTTGTCTCATATTTTCCTATCCTCATAAAATCACTGACATTTTCCTTTCAATTGATGCCTCCTCCTAAATCTATTTTCTCAATGATTTTCATCTTTTCTGCTGCTGTCCACCCTAGATTATATTTCCTTTTCTAAACGCACAAAAATTACTATAGACTTATTCTATTCTTTCAAATCTCTTCTGTTTCAAATTTAATGTTATTCAAATCTGAATATTGCATGATCTTCAGGTCTTGGTTTATTGGAGAAACCATCCAATCAGATGGACGTTTATACATCACATCGCCAGTGGATGTTTCGTACCTTATCCTCCCATACTTAATGCAGGTCAGTAACTTTTGTATAGAATAAGGTTGCTTGTCCTCAGTCATGCTATATTTCTTGGAGGCCTCTTCAGTAGCTTTGCAACACTTGGGAAAGCTTGGTGCTGGGGTAGTCAAGCCTTAACACCTAAGCAATGCAAGTTAAAACAATGTCTTTTGTTCCTTGCATGTAAAATAAAAATTGTTCCCCACAAATTACTTTTTTCTTATAACATTGTTAACCAGTAAAGTGTGGTTATCATTACTGTATGTTAATTAGCCCTTAAACTGCGCATATTACCATGCATATTGGGGTCCCCCGAAAGCGAAAAATATTTGAATTATGTAAAAATAATGTAAAAAAAAATCTCCAACTTATTGGCTTCAGTGTTGTGAAACTTTCATCAAAATATTTTCAGAAATTGATTTTAGATGAATTTTTAAAAAATAAGAACGTTGTGTTGATAAGGAGAACAGCTCCTATTACCTGGAACTGAAGGATAATGCAGAATAAAGAGATGCAAGCACCTGTCCGATGCTCAAAGAAGAATAGTAAGAAGTGTCAACAAAGTGGATATGCAGTTGGTGCCTTTATATCATTGCTGAGTAATACATACTAACACAAATAATAATGAGTAACTATGTTGTTATGCTCTATTTTGTTATATATCATATATTAACATTGGACAATATCTTTATATGTTACTTTCATCAATGTCCCCCAAAAATTTTAGAGGAATTTTTTTTTAACATTGTTCCTAACTATGTTAGGAACCATGTGGAACATAGTTAGGAACCATGTGGAACATAGTTAGGAACCATGTGGAACATAGTTAGGAACCATGTGGAACATAGTTAGGAACCATGTGGAACATAGTTAGGAACCATGTGGAACATAGTTAGGAACCATGTGGAACATAGTTAGGAACCATGTGGAACATAGTTAGGAACCATGTGGAACATAGTTAGGAACCATGTGGAACATAGTTAGGAACCATGTGGAACATAGTTAGGAACCATGTGGAACATAGTTAGGAACCATGTGGAACATAGTTAGGAACCATGTGGAACATAGTTAGGAACCATGTGGAACATAGTTAGGAACCATGTGGAACATAGTTAGGAACCATGTGGAACATAGTTAGGAACCATGTGGAACATAGTTAGGAACCATGTGGAACATAGTTAGGAACCATGTGGAACATAGTTAGGAACCATGTGGAACATAGTTAGGAACCATGTGGAACATAGTTAGGAACCATGTGGAACATAGTTAGGAACCATGTGGAACATAGTTAGGAACCATGTGGAACATAGTTAGGAACCATGTGGAACATAGTTAGGAACCATGTGGAACATAGTTAGGTACCATGTGGAACATAGTTAGGAACCATGTGGAACATAGTTAGGAACCATGTGGAACATAGTTAGGAACCATGTGGAACATAGTTAGGAACCATGTGGAACATAGTTAGGAACCAGGTGGAACATAGTTAGGAACCAGGTGGAACATAGGAACCAGGTGGAACATAGTTAGGAACCAGGTGGAACATAGTTAGGAACCAGGTGGAACATAGTTAGGAACCAGGTGAACATAGTTAGGAACCAGGTGTTTCCAACTATGTAAAAATAGAATGAAATTGGTCAACAAATAAATGTCACAATTCACAAAACTTGGTACAGTGGTACCTCGGAATGCGATTGTCCCTGTATGCGAGGTTTTCGGAAGGCGAGCAGTATTTACTCCAAAAATTTGTCTCAGAAGGCGAGGGTTACTTCGGGACGCGAGTTTGTTGATACGCGTACAGGCCGACCTAGCGCGTGGTGGTTCGGCGATCGTCGCCCCTCTGCCCCGCCGCCCCTCAGTTTACCATTGTCTCGCGCTCAGTGACTACCCCCACATCAATTCTTCTCGCGGATTTTCAGTGTTTTGTTGGATTTTTGGTGATTTGTCTATACAATTTGTTATTATATATCTCACCATGGGTCCCAAGAAAGCCAGTGGTAAGGATAAAGGCCAGAAAGCTCATGTGAGGATGACAATAGAGGAGAAACAAGAGATCATTCGGAAGCATGAGAACGGTACACGTGTTGTTGAACTTTGTAGGCAGTACAACAAAGCCACATCAACAATATGCACTATACTTAAGAAGAAAAATAAGATTATGGGTGCTAAAGTGGCAAAAGGAGTAAGAACATTAACGGCACAAAGACCACAAATACTTGAAGTGGAAAAGTTGTTATTAATTTGGATACACGACAAGGAGTTGAGGGGTGATAGTGATTATTTGTGAGAAAGCCAGGGTGTTGCACGAAGACCTTCTAAAGAATACCCCTGCAACGAGTGATGCAGATAAGAAAGAGTTTAAGGCAAGCAGGGGCTGGTTTGAAAAATTTAGAAAGAGAAGTGGTATCCATAGTGTTACAAGGCATGGGGTTATGTGATGTGATTATGGAAGGGGACTCCCCTTCCAAACAGTAACTCCTCTCCTCCTCCCCCCTCCTCACCATCTTCCATACGCCTACAGCACTCGACAGCAAGGTAAGTAATAACTGGAACATAGTTTTGTAGGTTTATTTAGATGAATTAGGTAAATTAGGTATAAAAATTTAGTTTGATGTGGGGTTTTTGACAAAGTTGGAGCTTTGCCTAGTTGATAATGCACAAATAATTGGAAAGTGTTTGTGCACGTTTTAAAAACTTATGTTGAACTAGCAGTACCCGGCCACGCTTTGCTGTGGTTCGGCAACGCATGTGTGTTTCTGAGCCACAGCAACCTTCCCTGTTTCCCCAGTCCTGCCCACCATTCCCCCCCTCACCCGTCTCCTCGGCTTCCCAACCATTCCCCACTCCACCATCCCCTCTTCCTTCCCACCATGCCCATTCCCCTGTCTCTTTGTCCTCCCACCATTCTCCATTCCCTCATCCCCACCATCCCAAACTTCCCGGTCCCCTTGTCCTTCCCCACCATTACCCCCTTCCTTGTCCTCTCGTCCTCCCCACCATTCCCCACTCCCTAGTCCAATGCCTTTCCAAATGGTCTGATGTTCCCATCACTGAAATATAAGAAAAAGTTAAAAAATGAAATGAAAATATGAAAAACATAAAAAAATAAACTATACTCACGAAATGAACGGCCTGGTAAACAACACGGCTCAATTCCAACGCAATTCACACAAAATAATTAACTCAAAATGAAAATAAATCAAAATCTATGAAAATTCAATGTATCAATGCAATCAGAAACATTGAAATGGAATTGTAACATATTTAGTATAGCATGTGTGTTGCTCTTACATGCAACAGATGGCGCTGTTTTTCAAGAAAAGCATAGTTTTACCTGTCACAGGTGTGGCATCTATATAGTAGCTATATAAAAAGACGCCCCTATTCGAATGCAACGTTGTCAAAATTTCAAAGCGATCGATAAAGAGGTTTCAAATATTTCCCTCACATGAAAAACAACATGAAAAACACAGTTTTTCAGAAAAAGGCTTTTTTAACCATCACAGACGTGACATCTATATAGTATGTATATAAAAACCTGCTCGGATGCAAATGGAATGTTGGGTGAAAATTTCAAAGCAATCGGTGAAGAGCTTTCGGAGATTAGAGGTCGTGCACAAATGAACATTTCCATTTTATTTATATAGATTGTTGTGTCTAATCATATATGTATGTATTGCACTGTTTAAGGGTTAACAATGAAGCATTAATTTAAACTATTATTGCCTGGGTTTTATATGACTGATGCTAATATGGATATAGTAGTGCTGTATAGATGTAGTAGAGTTTATCTTGACACATGGAAAAAAAAACGGGTATATTTTCATGATGGCTTACTATGGAAATGTGGGTATCGTCATAAATGTTACTATGCAAATACAGGACAGTAATCGTGGTGTAAAATTTCTTTAATTACATTATGTATACTGATTATGTTCAAATACTTTTACAAGTATTTAATAGTACAGTACTTATCAAATACGTACAGTACATTGATATTACATATCAAATACCTACATTGATAGTACAAGGTGGGACAGAAATGGTTAGGGGCATTTCCTATCACCTAATGATTCTGTTTCCCCTAGCAGTAAGTAGGTACCCAAGAGTTAGTCAACTTGTTGTGTGGTTGCATTATGGGCAGGGTCAGTAATTTGACCTGGGGGGGGGGGGAACCTTGCTATAAGCCTAATGTGAATGAATATACTCTGGCTGCCTGTCGCCTGATACAATGCATTATTATTAAACCTATACTATTTGCTGACAATACTACCTTCATCTGTTCAGACCCCAACCCCCCCCACACTAGATAATATTGTAAATAACGAATTAAAAATTAACTTGTGGATGTCGACCAACAAAATCACATTAACCCTTAACATGCTAGGGGTATAATATCCTTTGTTCCCCCACAGGCGCATGTAATTTTGAAAAAAAAAAAAAAAAAAAAATTCTTGCTAATCTGTTCATTTGTGTTAATTGATCATGGGAAAAATAATAAAAAAATCGTAAGTGGCATATATTGCCCGCTATAGGGCGGGGAAGTCTGGCAAAAATCAGGTGCTGACTCAGCGTGCGTCCCAGGCGGTCTGTTGATCGCCAGCTGTCAGGCCGGAGTTGCCACAAAGAGATAATTACCTAATTATTTCAATGTCTCTGATTGATTTTTCATAGTGTTTTTGCTGTAATATTATTCAATAGTGTGTAGTGTGATATATTTATATAATAAAATAAGTGAATCATCGCTGTACTCAAAAATATGGTGTGCATATTGTTGATTCAATTATGTTCATCAATCGGTGAACAAATACTTTGTCGGTTATTACACTATATACACAGGTTATATATAAATATCTGCATGTTTTGTTCACCATAACGAACCACTAAGTTGCTATTATGAGTCAAAAAGTAACGAGGAGTGACCACCGTGTGCCAGCCAGCCACTCGCGCCCTCCCTCAAGTCACCTGACTCGCCCACATTCTCCTCCCACAATACTGTTTTTGCTTTTATTCACTATATACAGACGCTATATATAAGTATCTACATTCGTGTTCACCATAACGAACCACTAAGTTGGTATGCTGAGTGGCAGTGGCAACCCGCCACTGGCTGCCACTCCCTCCCTCCCTCACCTCACCTGACTTGCCACCATTCTCCACCCACCATACTGTTTTTGCTTTTATATACAGATGTTATATATAAGTATTTACATGTTTTGTTCACCATAACTGTACATCTAAGCTTGTATAGTGAGTAAAGGCACAAAGACGTAGGACCTCGCAGTCAGCTGATGGCTGCCGCCCTCAAGGCCAGACGCACTAATATTTCTCCTCCAACAATACTGTTTGTGGTGTTATTATGCTATATACACACATTATATATAAATATCTACCTGTTTTATTCACCATACTTGTACAAGTAAACTGGTATAGTGCCCAAAGACCATCGTGGTAACCAGTAAACAACACCGTCGTCTGCACGGTGGCGTCGTGCAGACGACACCACCGCCCTCACAAAAATGGCGGCTCCCAACCTACTCCTCTTGATGTTTATACCCTCTATACACACGTTATATATAAGTATCTACATTTGTGTTCACCATAGCAAACCACTAAGCTGGTATGGTGAGTGCAGTCAATAAAAGGTGGCCACACAGTCAGAAGACATCGCCACCACCCTCCCTCCCACAGCATTACTCCTCCCTCCATGGCGCACAGCGCTAAATATCACCACAATCCTGGGTTATCAGAACCCTGGTCAGTTTTATCACAGTCAGGGGTCTTCTGTAATAATATCATCGCTACATAATAGCATGAATAAGTATATTAACACTTTCGCGCTCTCGGCGTTCAAAAAAAAATCATACCCCAGATGCTTTTGGCGCTTCGTGCGCCTACGCGGTAAGACCGAAAAAGTGTACACTCTTTTGACTGTCCTGACAATAATTGAAGGCGCACGTATTTAAATTTGGTATCACTGTGTTCGCAATAAAATTGTCTATAAGAACATATCTATAAAATGCCACCAAAGCATAAGGATTATCAACACCAAATAAAAAAACTATTCAGATCACTAGCCGAGAGCGCCAAACAGCAACAAAATGTTTCCACTCTTAATGGTTGCGAAGCCTACAGTTGTCCTACATCGCTAATTGTGGTATCATTGGAATCGCAATAAAATTCTCTACACGGACATATGCATATAAATATAGATTCAATGTCGTAGCCCACCCAAAACAGTGTTGGAAGTGGCCGAAGTGTTACCCGCGGCGGCATATCGGCGAAACTCGCTTTGAAAAGTGTATATTCAATTCATTGTCTTGACATTATTTGTCGATGTATGTATTTCATTTTCGTACCAATGTGCTCGCAATAGAATGTTCTGTAAGAACATAAGTATTAAAGGTCACATAAGGATGCGTTCGACCGGCAACATATATAAAAACTACGTCGATTATACTCGTCGTGTCAATAATACAATTGTTTTACCACGATGATTCACTGCCACGCCGTTCTCTTTAATAAGCTGTTCGGTTATTAGAGAAAACGTAAATTTCATGGCAAACATTTGTAAACTATTCCCAAGTTGATCGGATAATAAATGGATTTTATACAAATATTTTTTCTCGTGACTCCCGAGAGGGGCACGCTTGCGGTGTGATTAATAATATTGGTGACAACGACAGTCTGCTGGAAAGCGCGAAAGTGTTAAGGCATTTTTAGGCGATGCTGTGGTCACAAGCTGAACAGCAGTGCTGTTAGCTCATGCTGCGTGCGTCAGGCTTGGTAGCTCACTCGATACTGAGGCCCCTAACACTCGGGAGTTTCGCCCACGATTTTTTAAAAAATGGCGTCTGTTTACAAGAGCCCTGATGAAGGTGTGGCGAACCCCGTGTATCCGCTGGCCTTTTAAATCTTGCGTAGTATTCCAACACGTCATATGACGTGATGCGCACTTTTTCGGTAAGTTACTCAACACGTCATATGACGTGTTGCGCAGTTTAAGGGTTAAACATAGAAAAGTCCTACTACATTTTATTTGGAAGTAAATCATCAAACAAAATTCAACTTCAGGTAGACAATGCTAACATTAGCAATAAGGATAATGGAAAGTTCCTTGGCCAATACTTAGACAAGAGACTCGACTTCAGCACACGTACAACATATAGTCAAAAGTGTCTCAAAAACTGTCAGTTTACTCACCAAAATCGGATATTTTGTTCCCCCCAGTCGATTCTCCTCTCATTATACTGCTTGCTAATCTATCCCTATCTTGCATGCTGTATCTGTGCATGAGGTTCAACTACAGCTTGGTGGTCGAGGTTCGGGAGGTGGTCGAGGACCGGAAGGTAGTCAAGGACTGGGACACGGGGACGCTAAGCCACATAATCATCGCAAGGTAACCTCAAGGTAACTGCAAATTACCTCAACCTCATCATCACCCAGCAAAAATCTGCTATCAGAACAATAATGAACTGTCTTCAGATAACACAGCCCTTCTGTTTAAATCCCTAAACATACACTCACTCCACATATTAAATTGTGCTCTTTACATACACAAAACCTTGTCCCTAAATGCTTATCCTGGTCTGACTCTTCCTTGACAGATGTAATGGAACCCTTGAGCACCACATCAGAAATATATATATCTTTGATATTTCCAGAATCAAACTAAATCTGTGCAAACACACTATGCAAATAAAGGGACCTAGTCCATGGAATTCACTCCCTAATGAATTAAAAAAAAAAACTGTCCAACCTATGCCTTATTCAAAAGTAAAACCAAATAGTACCTAATTATTTCTTCTTAGTTTTCTACCTTGTGCTTCCAACTTGCACTGTATCTTGTGCTACCCACTACCCCAATATTAGTGCCTAAGACATGCAACTTTATTGGAGCCTTTAGGAAGCTCAGGTAAACAGACGCCATAAAAAAAAATTCATGGTATCATTCCCGGGTGTGAAGGCCTCAGTACTGAGTGAGCAACCAAGGCTGGTACATGCAGCACGAGCTAAGAGCACTGCTGTTCAGTTAGTGACCACAGCATCGCCTAGAAATGTCAAAATATCCATGTAACTGCTATTATTTAGTGATGATAGTATTACAGAAGAGCCCAATTGTGATAGACTGTGCACAAAGTTCAGGTATCAGTGAACACAATACACAATAAGAGAAGGAGAGAGAAATATCTAGGAGTTGATATCACACCAAACCTTTCTCTTGAAGCCCTCATAAAAAGAATATCATCTGTGGTGTATGCAAGGCTGGCTAACATCAGAACTGCCTTCAGGAAACTGTGCAAGAAATCATTCAGAACCTTGTATGCCACATATGTAAGATCAATCCTGGAGTATGTGGCCCCAGCATGGAGTCCGTACCTTGTCAAGCACAAGACGAAGTTGGAAAAAGTTCAGAGGTATGCCATTAGGCTATTCCCAGAACTAAGAGGCATGAGTTATAAGGAAAGGCTACGTGAAGTGCACCTCACGACACTGGAAGACAGAAGAGTAAGGATAGGCATGATCCATACCTACAAAATTCTCAGAGGAATTGACAGGGTGGACAAAGACAAACTCTTTAGCACGGGCGGAACATGAACAAGGGGACACAGGTGGAAACAAAGTACCCAAATGAGCCACAGGGATGTTAGAACTTTTTCAGTGTCAGTAGTTAACAGGTGGAATGCATTAGGCAATGATGTGGTGGAGGCTGACTCCATACATAGTTTCAAATGTAGATATGATAGAGCCCAGTAGGCTGGGGAATCTATACATCAGTTGATTGACGGTTGAGAGGCGGGACCAAAGGGCCAGAGCTCATCCCCCGCAAGCACAACTAGGTGAGTATAGAGAAATCACAGAAATCATGATATATCAGTGGACAAATCCACAAGAGCCTTGATGAGGGTTCGAACCTATATGGCTTCCACAAAAGCCTTGGGATCCTCGAGGATACAGTAGTACCCCAGGTTACAGTTCTTTTGACCATGTCATGGTGCAGTCGACTAGAACAATATGCTGTTCAAGATGTTCACAGCAATAGTCACAGCACACTGCCATTGTTTGGTCCATCTAAGAATCTTGAAACAACTTCTCTAGTTCCTTTACTAAACTTGTGGAAAAGCTTTCATTTACAAGATTTAGTGACCAGGATTCTGATAATATCAGCATTGTGGTGCAAATTGGTAGTGTGCGTAGTACGGTGAGTGGAAGGATGTTGGTGAGGGATGTGGTGTCATCTGCTGACTGTGTGTGGCGGCAACTATTATTGTTTGGACTCGCCATCTCAGCTTAGTGGCTCGTTATGGTGAACACAAATGTAGGTACTTATATATAACATGTGTATACAGTGTAATAACAGCAAAATGGTACAGTATGTTGTGAGGAGCAATGTTGATGAGGGAGGTGGTGTCATCTGCTGGCTGGTGTGCGACTTGTCATATAGTGCATGGTAGCCACTATGCTGTTTGGACACCATACCAGCTTAGTGGTACAGGTATGGTGAACAAAAGATGTAGATACTTATATATAATGGGTGTATACAGTGTATTAACAGCAAAAATATTCTTTTATTGTTTTATGAACATAATAATTGAATCACTAATATTATTAATAATTCAGTACACCATTCCTTTGAGTATGGCGATGGTTTATTATATAAATATATCACATTTCACACTATTGAATAATATTACTGCAAAAATCCAGAGGAAAAAATCAATTGGAGACATTGAAATAATTAGGTAATAATATCTTTGTGGCAACTCCCTCCTGACAACTTGGTTAGAGGAGACCGGCCCCGGACATGTAATCTTTCAGTTCCTGTATCTTGCCAGATTTCCTCACCCCTGTCAAGGCCAAAATATGTTGGCTCCAATTTTTTTGTAATTTTCCCATGATCAGGGAACACATTTTAACAATCTTGGAAGGAAAAACAAAAATTGTTGAATTTTTTTCTTGCACACAGCGGTGTTGTCGGTTATTAATAGCTGCGCGGCTTAGGGGTTGAGGACTTGCTCGAAATGCTATGCCTGTTAGGGGCTTTTCAAGAATTTGAAAACACCTTTGTTATGTACTGACAAACTCAATGTACCTTCTTGTATATATAAATAAATAACAAATACAAATTTTATTTAATTCCAATGTGTTTAAAGTCTACAGCTTGCATTCAGTGTCAGTACTATCTTGGCTCGGTTTCACAAGCTGTCTCATGCCTTGTTTCACGTTTGGCCGCCTCATGCACCAGCTGAGACTACTGGTGCTCCTCGTGCACTTGTATTACACACTCAGTACTTTGGAAGCGAGTGATAATCAAAGCAGCTGTCCATGGTACACAGTGCGACTTTGCACTCGATGAACCAGGTACACACAGATTTTTGCTTCCTGTTCTTTCGTTCTGTGTGATTGCAAACAATGCACTTGCATACACCTTTGACTTTGGTTCCTGTAGGTGGTATGTAGCCGAGCTTGTGAAGTATAAGGTAGTCTTGAAAAGATCTATGAAAAGATCATTGACAAAATTCTGTCCTGGTACAAAGTAATAGCAAAATTTTTGTCTATTACGGAGCACATTTTGCACTTTCCAAAGTCGATAATTTTGATCAACATTTGCAATGTTTTCAAAGTATATTTGTTCTGTAGAAATAACAGAAACCTGTCTCATGACGTGTACTTGAACACTGCGCTTGGAACAGAGCTATCGTTGTTCCAATAATCCTGTATTGTGTGTTTCATGGAATGTTTCATAAGCATACACAGAGCTAAGAACACACTCAATTCAGCCACAGTGGTGTCCTTCCATCATGTCATATGGGAAGCAGGATATAAGCCACCTGTAATAAGTTGCAGTTGCAATGCATAACTGTTGGTTTTGTCAACAAGATGTTGCATGAAGGACTCATCAAAATAAGCCATCAAATATTCACTGTCACTCATTTCTTCACCCGTATATGGGAAAGTGGGTGCAACACTAACATCAGTATCATCAAATTGTGGTTTGTGTGGTACAAAGTTATCACAGTCCTCCCTCGCAAATTCACCCATGCTCTTTATACTGGCACCACCACCACTGGCACACTAACACCACAGTGGAAGCCACTAACACTCGATTCATCTATGCTACTTGTATCAGAAGCAGCATCACTGAACCCAGAAAATGATTCATCTATAGTACAGTTGTACCTTTGTTTACGAATTTAATTCATTCCTAGAGACGGTTGGTAAATAAAAAAATCGTAAACCGAAACGAATTTTCCCATAAGAAATGTAAATTTAATTAATCCGTTCCACACCCCCAAAAATATTAACTTAATAGTATGTATAAAATGTATTTTTAATATTTTGTACTACGGTATGTACAAGTGTATCTTGCCTTGAACCCCTAAACTGCACAAAACGTCATATGAAGTGTGATATTGAGCTCAGTTTTTTTTAATTTTCTGAAATTCATTCAAGAATTTTTTTGCATAATCTACTAGGCAAATGTTCCAACTTTGTCTAAATGATACCAGCGTAACCTGAAAAACAAGATAATAAAAAATAATTATAAAATTGAATGTTGAAAACTTCACATTTTGAAATCGGCTGCAAAAATATAAAATATCACCAATTGTTCATTTGGTGGTGGTGTTATGCTCTCAGAATAGCATATGATATTCATTTTCATATATTTAGAATATAGGTTTTCAGTATAGTTTACTGTAAGAAATTTTTTTCATTATGGCATTTGAAATGTGCGGAAATTTAGACAACAAAAATTTATAACTCCAAACGTTTAGAGTATGAAAAATCAATTCTACAGGTATAGGAATTGTAGAACAGACAGCTGTGCACACTATATGTAAAAATGGTGAATCGGTTAGAAACTAGATTTTTGGATACTAAAGTAAGTTGAAATTCTAGTTATAGATACTGTATAATTGAAGTTGAAGTTATCGACAATGAAAAATTCATCAATATGACATTCAAAATATGCGCCAAATTTGGAAAAAAAATTCTATAACTTCAAACGTTTATGGTTTATGAAAAAAATCCAATCTATGGGATTGTATATGTAAAAATGGTGAGAATGGGTCAGAAACTGGATTTTTGAAGCCGACTCGGTTAAATTTCTAGTTATCGAGATAATTGAAGTTATTGATAATGGATATGGTAGTTCTAATTTATTTATTTACTTGTATGTTTTAATAAATATTGGTGGGCATTCGTACACTAAATTGTGAAAGTTGTAGGTCAGTATGTTTTGAAATGAAGTCGGGAAAAAATACAAAATCAAATACATTCACATATATACTTTATACATACAAAAAAATAATAGTATAATATATATTGACAACATTTCACGGGTACAAATTTATACCCATTAGACTGGTCCATCACGTGGCTGGTTCGATCTTCTCAAGTCTTCGTGTCTGGTCTTTCTGACTAGTCTATCACCATCTGTATGGTGATCAGGTGGCTTCGTTAATGGTATCCCATTATGGTGCAGTGGCACTGGTGGAGCCGCTGCAGCTTGCATTCAGTGTTGATGCTACTTCGGCGGTGTTTCACAAGCTGTTGTGTATGTTGTTTCACCTCCGGCCTGCTCATGCACCGCCTAAGCCATCTTAGTCTTTGGACCGGGTGCTCTCTCTTCTCTGTCCTCCTAGGTCTGTGGTGGCCCCTTTGGTTCAGGATTGTTTCTCTAAGGCATTTTTCCTGTTGGCATTGGCCTCTGGGGGTTGGGTTGGGAGTTTCATGCTCTCCTCCAACACAGGGGTTTCACTTGTTTGGTTCTGGTGGTAGTTTTGTTCGGTTGCAGCTGTCTCCTTTTCTGGCGAAGAATTGGACTGCTGCTTTCCGGATGGATCCATGGGCGGATGATGCTTGGTTGATTAGGCCGGGAGTGTATCATGTGTTGTCCGTTTGCGGCTCTCCGCCGTTATATGCCTGCCACGGATTCTGTGCCCAGGGGATGCGCTTTGGGTTGATCCAGTTTCCCCTTTTCCTTGTTCCAGGGTTCGGGTCTTGCAGGTTGTCTGCAGGGTACTTCGGTCCAGCCAACCTGCGGTCTATCCCCTTGCCCATGTCGTTCGTAAGTTTGTTGCGCCAGCTGCTGTCTTCGGTAACATGTCTTGGGCCGACATTCGGACCCAGGGTTTTTGGCGATTGAACAGGGTCCTGGCTGCGCTCCACCTGGTCACTATTCCTAATAGGGCCTGTGTCGCTTTGAGTCATTGGTTGCAGCCAGTTGTCTCCACTTCGTAGTATTGAGGACCGAGTGACGACCGCCTCCTGGGTAAGTCCCTTTTGTTTTCTTCTTTTTGGTAAGTAGCTCCTGGGAGCTGAAGGGGCTCCCCCCAGAAAACCATTTTCTGGGTGAGACCCGGAGGCTCCCCAGCAACCCTTCCTTTCCTCCTGGTTGGCATATTTTTTTTTTTTTACATCCAGCCTCGAACTGAGGTGAGGATAGCAGGCACGAGGGGTCTGGGGCTCCCCCTTCCCCCTCCCGGGGAGGTGGGGGAGCTGCACAGACAAGCGGCGTGGCATGTGTGACGTCATGCTCATTTGCTTGTTTTCATTTTTCATTTGGGGAGTTCTGTCTACTCGTTTAGCTTTCAGTAGTAGTTTTAGCCAGAATAGGGGTTTGTTTTGGGGCGATTACCTTTCTGGGTGCCTAACCCGGTTGATGGCAGACATAGAATGCTCCAAATCATATTGCAATTTTATAGGCTCCTCGTACCTTTCCGACGGGGCCAGGTTCTGGCTTGTGGTTTCCAGTAGGCCTAAGAACTCCATTCACACTGACTGATGCCAAAAGTGTAATATATCAATGTCAGCCTGGATAGCTCCGGGGAGCCTCCGGGTCTCGCCCAGAAAATGGTGCTTCATTACATTCAACGCTGGTTTTTTCTTTTGAGGATATTTAAGCATTAATAAAGTCTGTTCTGTATTTGAATATTTCATAAGCAGAATCCATATCTTAAGACCCCACGATCGAATTCTCCTTTGATCATTAGCTAGAGAATACTCCTTCCCTAAAAAATAGCTTATGAGCAGCGGTCACGGTGCGACAGGTAAAGGAGGATTTTTAAATTACACATTGATTGCTGTCATAAGTGTAGCTACATTTAAAGGGGTTAAGCCCTATGCTACAATTATCAGAAATATTTAGGCCCTAAATTTTGTCTGTATTTTCAGGCCACAAAAAATATTCCAATAGACCACCTGCTGGAAGACCCAGACTTCCCAGCAATATCTTATCTGGCTGTTGTAGCTACAGCAAAGGATTTCTCGCATGTTGCTGATAGAAAAGGCGAGTTTTAAGGATTGTTATGTTGTATGTTTCTGTATTTGAAGTATTTTGGCCCACTTGTTCTATGTAATAAACGAACACATTTCTGCTTGTATTATTTGTTCAACTTCCCTCTTTATGGCTCCTGGAAACAATATTTTTATAAATATCAGGTGTAATTACCTAAGTGTAATTATTTGAGTAGTTACATAATGAGAGCTATACTGTACTTGTGGTGTTCCATCTTCCCAATCTTCTTTGTCATATGATGATTTGAAACTACCATTACTGACGGTTTTGGCATCCACCGCCTTCTCACTTAACTTGTAACTTGTTCTAACCATCTACCTCTCTGCACATGAAAATGTTCTAATTTTTATTTTCATCTTTGTTTCATTAGCTTGATTCAATGTCCTCTTGAAGTTGCTGGTTGGAGGGTGGGGTTGCCCCCCCCCCACACCCACACTCCCCAGTGAGTGTGAGCATTACACTGAAGAGTCACACTGCTACAGGCTCCAGGATAATTCAAATTATTAAAGTGTTGGGAGTAGAGTGAGGGTTGCCAGTGGTGTCCCAGAACACATGAAGGTGTAGGGAATTTAAAAAGAAACTAAGTGATAAGAAATAATTGTCTGTGAATGAAAAATCATGGCTAGAAAAGTTGATCTTTCAAAACGGCAGAATGTCAACAAAGATGGCCGCCACCACTAAGTAGGACAGTACCCCAGCAAGGGAATGTTTTGCAGGTTTTTCACAACAAGATGTAATGAAAGGTGGTTTTCTTGGCAGGTTAGTGATTATTGAGGACATGCTAAAGAATTATGAAGAAAATGTAATTAAATTAGAACAAGAAAATGAAAGTCTCAAGATTGACTTTTGTAATTTTAAAGGAAGTATTTTCCAGCAAGGTAAGGAAATTACCAGCTTGACTGGTAAAGGTAAGGATGCAAGAGGAACACATCAAGGAACTAGTAAAGGATAATGAGGCATGGAAAGTGAAGAGTAGGGAATTTGAAGAAATTAACAAGAAAATACTCATGGTGAACAACTCCAAGGAACCCTGAGGGCTAATATGGAGTTAGGCAATGAGAAACTTCATTGGTAACTCAAATAGAGGAGGTTAATAAAGAACTAGAAGAGTATAAAGAAGAAATAAGAGATGTATGCACAAGTTGTAAAAGAGAAAGGGACAATTAAGAAAGTGTGTTCGGAAGTCAAAACCAGAAATGACAAACAAGTAGCAGATCTTAGGCAAGCAATTAGGAAAGAACTGGTTATGAACAGTAAACTAGTACAAAACACTGCAGACAGAAGTCCATAATAATTTTTGGATGTTTAGAGAAGGAAATTTCATCTAGGGTGGACCGAGCAGCAGAAGAGATGAAAATCATAGAGAAAATAGTAGGATTAGGAGACGGCCTTAATTCAAAGGAGCATGTCAGTGATTTTAGGAGGACAGGTAAATATGAGAAAGATAAGAACCGCCCCTTAAGGGTGACGTTTAATGGAGTGAAGTATATGAGAGAAGTGCTTCAGAATACCAGAAAATTGCAATGTGACAAGGATGGCAAACTTTGGTCAATAAGACAAGACCTCTCGAAGGAGGACAGAGAAAAGCTGGAAATGTACCTCATTGAAGCGAAACGTCTAAATAGGGATAGAAATGAAGAAAGGAATTCTTTTTTCTACAAAGTGTCAGGGACTGGAAAGCTTGTGAAATGGTACATAAAGACAAAGCAACAAAATTATTAAAGGAAGGGGGGTGTAAAGAAGAAAGGGAAGGGGGAACATGTTCCTGAAAATAGTATATACCAACATAGATGGAGTGAGATTGAAAATATTGGAGTTGAAGGATATAATGCAGCTCAAAGTCCCAGATATTGTCGCATTAACAGACGAGATTTGAAGAAAATATTGTAAATGAGATCGTATTCCCAAGGGGCTACTCAGTTTGGAGAAGTGACAGGAAAACTAGGAAGGGGAAAGAAGTGGCTGTGCTGGTGAAAGAATACCTAAAGGTAAGAGAGTCAATATTTGAAAACCTCGAGATATTGACATAATGACATTGCAGGTCTGCAATCAAGATAAGCTGATAATTTTAAATCCCTACAGCCCACCAGCAAGCAACACATGGACAAAGGAAGAACTGGAGGACAAATGAGAGGGCCTCATAATGGTCATGAGAGAGATTATGGTAAGAACTGACAAAGATAAATACCGATTGTTGGTACTGGGGAATTTCAACTTTAAGGCAATAGACTGGGATGCCTATGAGGCAAGAACAGGGGACATTTGGACAGGCAGATTTGTAAACCTCATCTTGGAGACATTCATGTATCAACACGTCAAGCAGGCCACAAGAATTAGGGAAGGGGATGTTCCGTCAGTACTGGATCTAGTATTCACCAGGAAAGAAGAGGTATTTGACATCCAGTACCTTCTTCCCTTGGCAAAAACTGATCACGTCCTCTTGGACATTAAATACGCTATGCGATATAATATAGAAGAGAATCGGGACAGTGCAACAGTTGTTAAACTCGATTTCAAGAGAGGACGCTATGAGGAACTTTGAAATTTTTGTCATGGGTTTAATTGGACAGACTTGTTGCTAGGCAAGGAAATAAATGATATGTATGCCAAATTTTGTGAGATATACGATGAAGGCACACAAACATTCATACCAAAACAGACATGCAGACCTAGGAAACAGTGTTTGTTCAACAGAAATTGCGAGAGGGCCAGAGATCAAAAGACACAAGCATGGAATCGTTATAGAAAGAGGCCAAACCCCCAAACATACCAGCGATACAGAGATGCAAGAAACAATTACACATCAGTAAGGAGAGAGGCAGAGAGGAACTTTGAGAACTGTATAGCAGACAAATATAAATTGTATCCAGGCCTTTTGAATAAATTCACTAAAAGCAAGCTGCAGGTAAAGGATAATACAGTATTCAGAGGTTGAAAGTGGGGGACTGATATACGGAAAATGAAATGTGTGAAACATTAAACGAAAAATTCCAAAGTGTGTTTGTACAAAATGAGATCTTCAGAGAACCACACACAATAAGAATTCCAGAAAACAGCATAGAGCACATAGAGATGTCTAGAGACGAAGTAAAACAAATGCTCTTAGAAACTTAGATGATTGTCATGCCCTTCAAGACGACCTGGACAAAATAAGTATATGGAGCACCAATTAGCAAATGAAATATAATGTGAATAAATGCCATGTTATAGAATGTGGAATAGGAGAACATAGACCCCCACACAACCTATAAATTATGTGAGAAATCTTTAAAGAATTCTGATAAAGAAAGAGATTTAGGGGTGGTTCTAGATAGAAAACTATCATATGAGGACCACATAGAGAATGTTGTGCGAGGAGCCTATGCTACGCTTTCTAACTTCAGAATTATTTTTAAATACATGGATGGAGAAATACTAAAGAAATTGTTCACGACTTTTGTTAAAACCAAAACTGGAATATGCAGTGGTTGTATGGTGCTTAAGAAGCACATGGTATCTTAAGAAGCACATCAATAAACTGGAAAAGGTGTGAAGACATGCCACCAAGTGGCTTCCAGAACTGAAGGATAGAGCTAACCAGCTACGAGGAGAGGTTAGAGGCATTAAATATGCAAAAACTAGAAGATGGAAGAAAAAGAGGCAATATGATCACTACGTACAAAATAGTAACAGGAATCGATAAAATTGATAAGGAAGAATTCTTGAGACCCGGAACTTCAAGAACAAGAGGTCATAGATTTAAACTAACGAAACAGCTGCCAGAGAAATATAAGAAAATTCAATTTTGTAAACAGTGTGATAGACAGTTGGAACAAGTTTGGTGAGGTGGTGGTGGAGGCTAAACAGTCAGTAGTATCAAAGCATTATATGACAAAGAGTGCTGGGGAGACGGGACACCACGAGCGTAGCTCTCATCCTGTAGCTACACTTGGATAACACTTAGGTAACTATACAAATACACAGGGAGAGAAGAAGCAGCCCATAGCAGCTGTTTAACTCCCAGGTACCTGTATATATTTACTGTTAGGTGAACAGGGGCATCAGGGTGAAATAAACTGCCCATTTGTTTCCACCTGCTCCAAGGATCGATCTCCGGACTGTAGGACTACGAATCCCGAGCACTGTCCACTCGGCTGTCAGGACCCTGTAGTGATTGTGTGTGTGTGTAGTGATCGTATTATCTCTTTTCATTCTATCTTCTAGCTTTGGCATATTTAATCACTGTACTGCGCAGAGCGCCATATGGAGTTTTTAGGTATAAGTTGCGATTCAAAACTCACATCCTGTGCTTCAGGACTCCAGTAAACAGATGCCATCTTGAAAAAATATCAGCAGTATCTGTACTGGCTGTGAGAGCCTCGGTACTGAGAGAGCGGCCAAGGTTAGCTAATGCAGGAGCAGCTCACAGCACTGCTGTGCAGCTAAGAGCCACAGTGTGAGAGGTAGCCCTCTCAAAGCACAAGATGCTTGCTTGCATAAGTGCTTGCAAGATATAACTTTATTTGATATCCAATGTGTGTCATGTTGGGTGTCTGGATTTCTTTAAATATGAGGAGTCCAATGAGGTCATCAGTTTTCACCTGGGTCATCTGGATCTGTTGCAATGGAAGATGCAGGGCTACAGGACTAGGCCAGGGGTAGGTGGGGAGGGGAGGGGAGGGGAGGGTAGAGACAGGGACTTTACCCCACAAAATGGTTGGAAACTGACCACAACCCCTCATTCCTTCCCTCAGTGTCACCCTCTGGTGAGATGCTGTGGAACTAACTATGACGTCGTGGGATATACAGGGGCAGCTTCCAATCGGGATGAGTTTACAGAAAAGGCAGGAGAGGCCTATGCATGTGATTGGTCGACAGGTGATGACGTCACAGAATCCTGGAGGGCACATGCAGTAACCCAGTGCCTCATTCAGTTGAGGTCTCTCCAAGGAAGAGGAGGAGGATTGCCTTCTGAGCTCCAAGGCAAGTCCTCAGAGTAACAGTTTGCCTAAACACCAGTACTATTCCAGATTCAAATCACTTGGTAGAACAGGTGTCAAAGAATTTATCTACATTTTTACGAAAGACACAAATTACGACGTCAGTAACGGTTCAAGGACAATCATAGACCACAGGTGTTTGTATGTAAAATACTAGCAGTGACAAATACCCGTGAAGGAGAGAGACATGTGATTTCGGAGAAGAAAACAGTGATAGAGGTGAAATCTCAAGTAACCGGCAAAGGGGAGCAGTGTTGTATCTTGATTCACAATGGTAAGACTGTGTCACGTGGGAGTCTTAAGAGAAGTAAAGCATCTTTAGTGACAATCAACTGTGAAAGATCTCAAGAAGTTTAGAATTTGACAATGGTGAACTCGTGGAGGTTCATACTATCAGGGTCGATACGAGGAGGAAACTGCTCGCCCTGAAGGCAGTGTGTGTACGTGCGTGTGTGTTCGTGTATTCTACAGTCGCACGGGAAGTGAGTGTGGGGAAGTGTGCCGCTTCACATGTCACAAAGTGGGGTTAGTGTACCAGCATTCTTTAAGATCGTGCTATTGATGGTTCTGTCAAGGTGATTGCCCAGCTCGTGTGGTGCAGCCAAATTACTCCTGGATTTATTCATCTGATAGCTGGAGGTCCGAGCTTGATCTACATCTGTTGGATATAAATGTTGGGCTCCCTCGTTAAAATCCACAGTCGTACCTGATGTCTGGAGACACCTGGATCATCGTCGGGGAGCATGAACGATGTAATTGAGTGCAAGTACAAAACCCGGGTTAATTAATTGTTGTTGATGTGCACATGTTAATTTTGATCAATAGTCGCCCAATCTCGGATCAGAGTATATCTCGCAATGAGCTTTGTTTGTGTTTGGATTCGATAAGATTGTGAAGTGTTACTGTCAACTCGGGAGGAGCGATTTGTTTACCTTCGAGTGTCGCGTCACTGTGGAGTGACGTGTGTAATGTTGTTGTTTTAACACATTTGAGATATGATTTGTTACCATATGTTACAGGAAGTGATGAGATTGATTGATTGCTATGGTTGTCTTTGTGGCATGTGGGTAAGTGGTGTAATTAGCAATTGTTTTGGTGACATGCATGTATTACTGGATGATTATCCCATTGTCATGTTGTCTTGTCTAGTGACACCTTATTATTGTTTTTGTCAGTGATAGTGTTTTATCACACTAACAAGTCATTATTATAATTATTGGAGTGTTAATTATCTGAGTGACAATGATTAACATAATTGATTCATTAATTGTCATTTAATGTCTTGGTGATATTGTTGAAAGTAATTAATTACTTGTTTATCTTAGTGATATTTCTTCTTTGCATTCATTGGTGTGAGTTAATTTGATGTGTTGTTAGTGTTTTAATACTGCTAGTGACGAGTGCAGTAATTGCCAAGTGTTCACGAAGTGTTCAATTCACTTTTGTTCATGACCTATCCAGTGGGTTAAGACTGTAGTCTCATTGACCCCTGTCAGAGGTGGGAATGGAATTCCTACTGCAAGAAGTGTGTGACAGCTTGTGAGGCGACACCCGAGTAATGTAACGAACGTGGGTCAGTGTGTATTAGTAACCAAGTTGTGTTATGGGTCTTGGCCCCCAATTATGTATTCAGACAGTTGCCAATTTCCACTCCGGCGTACTCTGCCTTAAGAGGAGTCAATGTCCGCCCTGGAGTGCTGCAGCACCCTCCGCTCTAGAGCCAAGATCCAGAAAAAGCAAAGATAGGACAAAACAACCTGGTCCAAAATTGGGTCGGGTTGGGTTAGTGCCCATGCAGTTTGGAAGAACACAAAAGAAGTGTTAATTCTGCAGACACAAACATGCTCTCTTCTGTCATGTTAGGGGACTCTTAAATTATCCTATAAATTGCTCTTCTAAAATAATCTTTCCTGCCTCTATTCTTCATAGACACCGTCTTGTCAAAACGGCTCTGATGCACAACTTACCCAACATGAACCTTAGTCCTGGATTTCTGTTGACTCTTCCTGTTTGCAGTACATACTTAAATGCTTCAACCTTCTTAACAAATGTGACCTGACTTAAGCCTAACCCCTTTTCTTTTTCTTACCTTCCTTCCATTCTTACCTTTCATCCTATTTTTATTGTTCGTCCTATTCCTTTACCTTTGCCTTACTCTTATCTTCTTCTAGAAAGTAACTTCTAGATGGACCGAAACTTTGTAGTATCTCCATCTTCTATGTGTGGTCTAGTCATCATATCTTGACCACATTATTTTGCCTCGTCGTAAGCAAGATGATATTTGGGGTGTGTAAGTTTATCTAAGCAGTACTCTATTTTTGTAAGGTGGTCTTTTAATGCAGAAGATTTGCATCTGGTGATATACGTATCAGGACCCTTGATTAGAATTTTTGAATACTGTACAGTTCTTGTGTTTCCATTTTTCCCCATAGGCTGCTGCTGATACACTTTTTGTATGCTGCCTTGTCTTTTGGGTGAAGTGGTATCCACTTCCAAGGTTGTTTGTGTTGTGATGATGGATGGGCATCTCAGCTGGTCAAGATTAAATTTTTGTTAGACTTAATTTTCTTCCAGGGTTATATATGCATTGGAGGTAGAGAGATGTGCCTCTTATGTGCATTGAGCACACAAGTCTGGGTTTCAAGTCTGCTGTCAGGAATTGGTTAGGATTTTGAGTTTGCATGTGATCATTTTGTATCATCTCTTGCCCAGCATCCAGTTGTGAGCTTATTTTCTCTCCCTGTTATAGAGTAATATAACCATAGTGAGAAACAGTGTACTGTATATTTCTTATCATCATGTATATCTTTTTTAATTTAAATTTTTTGGTTTTCAGGAAATGCTGAACTAGGAGTATGGAAATACAATGAATCCAGCACCTTGTCATGGCTAGAAAAAAAAGTTAAACAACTTTCAAAGTTATTACAGGAGAGGAAAGTTCCTACATCTAGTGCGCAGAGCTTCACTTATGTTCGCACAATGAATTTGGAACAAACCAAAGGTAAGCATCGTAACTACTGTACTGCGCAGAGCGCCTTGTGGTGCTAGATCGAGGGTGCGCAGAGTGCCATGTGGCATTTTTAGGTGTAGGGCTGCGGTTCAAAACTACCGCAGGTACACGGGACTTAAATCCTGTGTCTCGGGACTCCTGTAAACAGATGCCATTTATTTATTTATTTTTTTTTTTTAAATAGGGGTAACATTCCTGGGTGTGAGAGCATCGGTACTAAGTGAACAACCAAGGCTGGCACACGCAGCATGAGCTAACAGCACTGCTGTTTAGCTTGAGATAACAGCATCACCTAAAGATGTATGTTTAGCTGTTATTATTTAGTGATGATAGTATTACAGAAGACCCCTGACTGTGATAAAAATGACCAGGATTCTGATAATAGTAGGATTGTGATGATAATTAGCACTGTGCATAGTATGGTGGGAGTAATCTTGGTGAGGGAGGGAAGTAGTGTCGTCTGCTGACTCTGTGTATTCACCTATTTGTTCTTGCGGGGGCTGAACTCTGCTCTTTCAGCCCGCCTCTCGACTATCAATCAATCGACTGTAACTACTATTTCCCCATCCCCCCAGGAAGCAGCTCTGTAACAGCTGTCTAACTCCCAGGTACCTATTTACTGATAGGTAACAAGGGTATCAGGGTGAAAGAAACTTTGCCCATTTGTTTCTGCCTGGTCCGGGAAACAAACCCGGGCCACAGAATTACGAGTCTTGCACTCTGTCCGCTCAGGTACCAGGCCCCTGACAGCTACCAGGTGCAGCAACCTGGTAAAGCATGCATGTCAAGTCTGCTAACACTTTCAAAATTGCACAAGTTGAATTGACAAAAATGCTGCTGCTTTGTTCAGAGGTAAGTAGCAACCAACATTTGTGAATAGGGAAAACAAAGGACAGAAATCGGCGATACCCCAAAGACAGCATCCAAGTTGCTGTGATATCAAAAAAGTCCTGGTATCAGTGTTGTTTTATCAATAATGTAATGCCACCATTTTTCCAAAACCTGCAGTATTCAAATTAAATGTTTCAGTTCATTTCTTGTTATATGTATGTGTGTTCTTATTACATCACATGTGACTATTGACACCTTATTAATTCTTGACTTTGAGAAGTTTAATCTTCATTTCAAGAGTAATTAGCATTAGCTTGTTTTTGTTTACTTTAAAGTCTGAGAGTAATATTTTAATACAAATAGATTTATGGTAATACTCAAGAAAGTCTCCCAACTCCAGTTCTAGGTCAATTTCATGCACCTCGTACCCATTCCGTGTAAAGGATAAGAGTCTGTAATATTTAAGAATGCCGTACCCTGCTTTGGGACTCAAATATTGCACGCTATATGTGTAATAAAGCTCAAAGTTTTTACTTTCAAGTACTGTAATATTAAAATGTTAAATATTAATTCTGAAAACAAATCTACATGGCCTGAATACATGTAAATCTGGCATGGACTGACCTTTGTTTAACAGGATTTTTTCCCCACACAGAGGCATACCTGGAATTGGCACATGGTATAATAGCAGATTATCTTTCTGAAGACCTAAGCAAAGCCCTCTACAGACACTTAAAACTACCTGAAGTGAAAAGCAATCAAATAGGATTAGAAAATCAGCGACCATCCAAGAAAAGGAAGTCCGAAGGGCCAGTTGAAGACTACACTAAGAATAATGTCCCTGCAAATAAGGTAATCAAGAATCTTTAGTAGATATATATAATGGTTTTTGTAACATTATTTGTATTTCTTGTTTGCATTTTGGTGGTGTCCATGTTATGTCTGGAGAACATAATCACATATCAACTTAAACATTAAATATACCTGCATCAATCTTTCCATTCTCATTCTCAAATGCCAGGATATTCTCTTAGTTGTCTCATTTGTTAACGATCTCTCTTAAAAAAAAAAAAAAAAAAAAAAAAAAAAAATAATAATTGCAAGTAATTGCTGTTATCATACCTCAACTCATTTTGAAGCCTGCTCCTAGAGAGACTTATTTCATGAGACTGTTCTTTACACTATCAATATCATAGGGAACTAACATACAGTAACTGTCATACTAGGATACTGGTGAAACGTCATGCAATGGCAGTAATCCTACCTTTGCTCGGTTCAAACCTACTCCTAAAAAAAAATATTTATTTCATGTGCCTATTATATGCATCATTAGGAATAAACTTCATTCATTCACAAACAATCCTATTAGCAATAGGATGGGCCCTTAGCCAACTGTGTGCCAGAGGCTTTGTGTGATCAATTGACCTGATCTCCCATGTATCAACCTGTTGAGTGAACAAGTTCCAAATGTGAGTTGGCCTAGGAATGAATGATCGCTGATGGAATGATGTTCTTGACAAGGCAGTTCCAGCATGAGACTGTTGAAGGTCGAGAGCCTACTGTTACAGGTGCCAACTACTGGTTGTCCACGAAGTTGAGCCAGGTGCAGAACTTTGAGAATGTTGGCTTTGTACTAGAGATAAGACTAAAGATAAGCTGTCTTGCATGGCTTCCCCTCCCTTTCCGGCCCATTGCCGTCGTGTGGGAGCCTAGTGAGCGGCTGCCGGAGTGTGTTGCTCTTTGAGACGGCTTGCCTTCTGTCCTTTTGAAGCCTTGTACTCCTGCTGCTGTTCTCTCCAATTCCGCTGGTCATTTTTTCCTTTAACACATGTTTAATTTTTCCTTCCTGCCTCTTCTCCTTTCAGATTGTTCCCTACCTGCTGACTTTATGCCATTCTTGAATGATGTCTTCTGTTTTGACGCAGTGTGTTTGGGTAGGCACACTCTCACTCGTAGAACTGTGGTACCTGACGTTGTTGAGTGAGGGGATGCTTTTATTGTCAAACTTTGCCTTCGTTGCCGAGCCCGATCTTGACGGACTGACGGCTCGTAAGGTGACGATTGCAGGGTGTATATCTCCAATGCACCTTTGGGGGGGGGGCATCTTCTTGGGTATCCTATCCTCTAATTGTGGCTCCATGGTGAGCATGGGGGACTTATTTGTGAATGATTTTTTATCTGTTTGTATTCTTGTGGGGAGCCTCTATGGCTCTCCGGGGCTTACCGGGCTGATATGTATGTATTTAACAGCAGCATCAGCCGATTAGAGTTCTTGCATACCAGGGACCACGAGCCAGAACCTGGCCCTCTTGAGAGGCACAAGGAGCAATGGCCTATGGAAACTCCCATATGTTTGGAATCATTCCATGCCTGCCATTGACCAGAGTTTGGCACCCAGAAAGGTCTGTGTAACAAAAACTCCATGGTAAAAAAAAAAAAAAAAAAAAAAAAAAAAAAAAAAAAAAAAAAAAAAAACCTTAAAACAAGAGGGAGGCAAAACTCTCAAAACTAAAACAAGCGAACGTCATCCCCACCCTCGCGCCAGCCGCTCCAGCTGTCAGTTCTTTGGCTGATGTTGACTGGCGGTCATTGACTCTGGCCTCTGACTCCTTGCAGTTTTGTGACTTAGTGTATTTCTGCGGTGTGTGGTGCACAGGCCAGGAGCACTTCATCAGTACTGGGGCTGCATGCGCTTGGGTCAAACTTCCCTAAGCGCCGTGTAAGTACAGTACTGGCCTTGAGTCTTGGGGATTATCTTTCACAAGGCGTTCGGGAGCCGCTTCCATATGGATTTTACTACTCGGAAATTGTCCGCCCTTGGGGTCAGCTGGGGTTGTTGTAGCCCCCGTTTGACCTTTGTTTCCTTTTTGTTTGTTTTGTCTGGTGGGGGGTCTGCCCCCTTGGTTGTATCCACCAGGACCACCAGGATAGCGCGCAGGACTCGTAATTGTGGCGCGGATTTGATTCCCGCACGAGGCAGAAACAAATGGGCAAAGTTTCTTTCACCCTGGATGCCCCTGTTACCTAGCAGTAAATAGGTACCTGGGAGTTAGTCAGCTGTCACGGGCTGCTTCCTGGGGTGGGTGTGTGTGTGTGGTTTGGGGAAAAAAAAAAATAGTTGGCAAATAGTTCACCTAGTTGGCAAAACCAACTAGGTGAATACCAATTGTTGTATTGGTGGTCCTCCGCTAGGGCGCCCGTGCTTGTACACGTTGCAGGGGTTCAGTTTTTAGCAGCTCTTAAGAGTTTGGGCCCAACCAAACTTCTGGGCTTCCCTTAGCAGTCAACCTAAGGGCCCTGGAAAACCCCATTGGGGCTCTATGGACATATGGATGCATCCTCTGGGTTCCAACTCGCCGAGTGTGAGTTTGATGGTTGCTCTGTCCCCTTGTCTCGGGGTGACACTTGCCAGTTTTGCCTCCGTCATGCTGCCTGTTGGGTCAATGACATCTTTGACCCGGAGTCTTGAGAGTTGTGTTCCTTACTCATGCTCCAGATTACCCAGTCATCTGATATTGATGTTTGGATACAGGCGGCTTCAGCATTGCATGCTAGATATCGGTTGCTGCAGTGCTCTAGGTTGGTTGCTCACCCAGATGCTCCGAGGCTGCCCCGGTTTGGTTATAGGGGACCCGGACTTGGGGGCGTTGGTCTCTTCGACTTTGGTTTCATCCGCGCTCCCGAATCCTTCCATGGTTGGTGGAGATTATCCTGCTCCCGGCTCCCAAACGTCTGAGGGTTTTGTAGTCTGGACGGGGTTTAGATGGATGCGAGACTTGGGAAGCTTCGGGGACTGACCCATCTGGGTCGGTGATGGAGGCATTCGAGCCTGCTGTGATGGAGGCATTTGAGCCTGCTCCTCGTGCCGAGGCTTCCGGTTTTTGTTAACGGACCCCCCTTCTTCTCAGCCTTTTCCCTGAACTTTGCCTTTTCTTTAGAGGCAGAGGGTGTGTGGAGGATGGCTCTGCCCCGGATCCTGGCGTGGAAGATCCCAAGGCTGGGAAGGAGTTGACTTGGAGGCGTGGGCCTCATTTGAGCCCGATTGGGTGTTGTACCCTTGTCGCAGGGCTTGTTGTTGCAGGGGGAGGGGTTTTCGTATCCCTTTTCCCTGTATGAGTATGATTTGGGTTAGGCTTCGGGTTTCCCTGGGTTCTTCAGTTCCTTCCTTCTGGAGGATTTTGGTTTCTCAAATTCTGCCTAAGAAAATTCAGGAAGCAATTGCAGCTTACCTCCTGCGAGACCTGGATTACGCCTCGGTGATGGAATTGTCGTCTTTTGAGTTTGGTTCAACTTTCCCCTATTGGGTGCATTACGAGGTACCGGAGTTCTACTGTCTTCCTGGTTGTCAGATTGTCCTTTCTTTTTGTTGGGAGCGTGGCGTGGTTTTTGTCGAACCCGCACACTTGACTAGCGGGAGACTTCCTCTGTGGTACAGGTTTACCTGGGAGGCGAGCATGGGCACATTAACGCGTGCTTGTTCGCCCCTGTACTGTACTTCCTCGGGATGTTGGCATTGTGCAGCTGCACATGCAGGTTCCCTCCCTTTCGGCTCCCTTGGTGGCAAGGGAATTGCGCGCCTGGTGGCATTTAGCCTAGGTCTTGCGTTTCTTTTCCCTTCTCGAGCTGTCATTAACTGGCATGAGGAGGATGTAGAGGCACTTCGTGCCGGGTCTTTGTCCAGTGCGCTTGCCTCGGCAGCTAGGGCATCTACTACATTGTTGAAGTTATTTGCGCTGATTCTGAAGGAGGCGGTGTCCGTTTTTTGCTTCTCGCCTCGCATGCCAACAGGCTGTGCTTGCTTTCTTTGGAATCCGTTTGGACTAGCTCTTAGGTTTTCATCGCCCTTTTGTCCGTTGCTGTTTGGGGAGACTGCTATCATGCAGTTTCTGCAAACAACATCGTCTAGTTGTCATCCCATGTTGGACGTGTTGGTTCTCTGGGGTAGCCGTGGTGGGCCCCTCCCAGAAGGGTCGTGTCAGGGTTCGGGATTCCTCTAGTCATGGTAGGCCAGTGGTGCCAGTTTCGGAGCTGGTGGCGTCTGGTCGGCGCAGTGGTTGCTCTGTTCGGCGGCCGGTTTCTTGCAAGGGGTGTTGCCACATTGACGGGTGGGGGGAGGCTCGCGCTGTTTGCTTACGCCTGGTCCCACTATTTGTGGGCATTTCGGGTCGTCTCTCTTCCAGCCTGCGGTGGCATTGTGTGGCTTCATCTCCTCCAGGGGATTCGGGGCTAGCAGGGCAGGGCTCTTCCCCTGCACTCCGTTGGGTCATCTTGGAGTGGGTACACTTGGGCGTGGTTAAAATGACCCCATCCTTCAGGTGGGTTTCCCGCCCATTTCTAGTTCCGAAACAGGACTGTGCGGATCCGAGTTTCATTCTGGACTTGTCTCGACTGAACCCCTGGAACTTTTGTCCCTCTTACGGATGACCACTCTGTCCCAGGTCCGACTTCTTTTGGAGCCGGATGCTTAGGTGTCTCAAGACATCCGGGATGCATGTTGGCACGTGCCGATTCATCTGGGGTTCAGGGATTGGTTAGGTTTTGTGGTGGGGCAGCAAACTTTCTACTTTCGTTGCCTTCTATTTGACCTAAATCTGGCACCTCACGTATTCACGTGTCTTACCCAGGTTGTGGTGACCCGTCTGCGTCTATTAGAGGTTCGGGTTCTGGCTTACCTCGACAACTGGCTGGTGTGGGCTCCCAGCCAGTCTGCATGTCTGCTCACTAAGGGTGTGGGTCTTTCCCAGCTCACCAGGCTTGGGTTCCTGGTGAACTAGAGGAAGTCCCATCTGGTTCAGTCCCGGGTTTGGACTTGGCTGGGTTTTGTGTGAGACTCTCAGACCGCTTCCTTGTCTCTCCCTCCGTTGTTGTTGCTGCGGCTGCAGTTCCGCCTTTGCCCATTTTTGGAGGGCTCCCAGGTCACTCGACAGTTGCTCGAGCAGCTGTGAGGGAGTCTGATGAGGAAGTCGTGCTGGTTTACCAGCACGACTGGTAAACTGGAAGTTGGGTTGGGTTTGGCTTCGGTGTCTATTCTGGTTCCTTTGGAGATCTCCCTTCTGCCACTCTAGCATATCATTCAATGGTCACATTTGTTGAATGCCTTTGCAAAAGTCTGCATATACAACATCTGCATTTTGTTTTTCTTCTAAGGCTTCTGTGATTTTGTTGTTGTGGTTGAGTGACTGTGACAGACAAGATCTTCCTGCTGTAAATCCATGTTGTCCTGGGTTGTGTTACGTACAGGGGTACCTCGATTTAAGAATTTAATCTATTCCTAGAGACGGTTCGTAACCCGAAAATTTGTAAACTGAAGCGAATTTCCCCATAAGAAATAATGGGAATGAATTAATCCATTTCTGACTCCTCAAAAACTTTGAAGTAAAGTAAATTTTTATTCATAATTCACCCAAATCTTCACTACAAAATTATGTTCGTCATTACTTACCCTTGCTGATGACTCCTGTTGGCGTATGGAAGATGGTGAGGAGGGGGGAGGAGAAGAGGTGTTACTGTTTGGAAGGGGAGTCCCCTTACATTATAACATCAGGCAGTGAAGATTTCTCTGGAGTGCACTCTGGCACATTTTGCCTGCATACCACTAGGTCCTAGTTGTGGCTCACTGCTTGATTTTCTCACTTTTCTCACAAGGAAATGTTCCATTGAATATTTTTTTCCCTTCTTTGCAACACTTGTCTGTAGTGAGGCATCACATTGTCATTGAAAAGATTAATGCAATGGCCTACTACAACTTTATCTGGGTAATTCTTTTCAGGAAAACTTTGCAGTCCTTCCCATACTGCACACATTTTCTTAATTAATGAGGAAGGGACATTCTCTACTGCCTCCTCTTCCTTCCTTGAAGATTTGTTGGACTGCCTAGCTAGTTCAACAACACAAGTACCATTTTCATGTTTACCAATGATCTCTTGTTTTTCCTCTATGGTCATTCTCACATGTGATTTCTTGCCTTGAACCTTACCACTGGCTTTCTTGGGACCCATGGCGAGATATATAATAACAACTTTTATGCTCAAATGGCCAAAAATCCAACAAAAAACTGTAAATTCTTGTGAAGAATTCAGGCGGGATAGTCACTGGGCGCGAGGCACTGGTAAACTGAGGCGCGATTGCCGTGCCACTTCTCGTTAGGTCAGCCGTATGCGTTTCAACAAACTCGTGTCCCAATTCAAATTTTCCGAACAAATCGGGCTCGTAACCCGAAAAGTTCGTAAACGGGAACGTTTGTAACCCGAGGTACTACTATATAAGTATGTTATGAAATGTGGAATAGGAGATAATAGACCACACAACCTTCAAATATGTGAAAATGCTTTAACCACTGCTCTGCATTAAAATACAACAACCCATGGTACGCAGAAAATAAATTCTTTTAAAAAAATTATTTTCTCGCTTATATTATAAAATGCAGTCTCTGATCTCGGGAAACTAAAAAAAAAAAAAAAAAAATTGTATGCGACATACTTTAGCCGTGATGGAACTGGGAAGTTGAACAAATTATGGGCGGTGAACGATGGAATGCTCAAGGTCACTAGGCCCCGCCACCCCGTGGGGCAGCAGTTGCAGTGAATATAATGTTTCACAATTATTTTGATGTTTCTTATTCATTTCTTTTCTGCATTTTGCCGTAATATTAATCAAAAGTGGAATTTGGGGAATATGTAGTTCAATGTGTGGAATATTGCTATGCTCAAAATTATGGGGCTTATATATATGTGACATGTATATTATATTCTACGACCAATCAGTGTTTTTGCTGTTATTACACTATATGCACATTGTATATACTTATCTACATATGTGTTCACCATAACGAACCACTAAGTTAGTACAGTATAGTGAGCCCAAAACAACAAGAGTGACTGCAACACAGCAGCCAGTAGTCTGCTGGTTGACTCCCCACCCACCTTCAACACCCACTGACCAAAATTGAAGAGAGACCATCATACCCTTATTGTGAAGGGAGACCATCATACCCTTATTGTGAAGGGAGACCATCATACCCTTATTGTGAAGGGAGACCATCATACCCTTATTGTGAATAATATAATTATTGTTTTTGTTACACTATTTACACACATTATATATATAAGTATTTACATGTTTTATTCACCATAACTGTACAACTAAGCAGGTATGATGAGTTCAGGCAGTAGGAGAGGTTGCACCCCACACGCATCTGATGGCTGCCTCCTTCACTGGTGCAAGGCCACATGTACTAATATTTCTCCTACAACAATACTGTTTGTGGTGTTATTACACTATATACACATACATCATATATAAGTATCTACATGTTTTATTGACCATAACTGTACAACTAAGCTGGTATGTCCAAAGAGCATAGTGTCAACTGCATGACAAGTCACACAGCAGGTAGCAGATGACAGCCTCACCCACTCCCTCACCAAAATGGTTCCTCCCAACAAACTCCTTTTTCTGTTATTATACTCTATACACACATTATATATAAGTATCCATATTTGTATTCACCATAGTGAACCATTAAGCTGATATCTTGATTCCAGACAATAACATGTTGGTACATGCCAGCCAGCAGACAACGCTATCTCCCTCCCTCTCCAACAATACCCCTCCTCCCACATTGCTAATTCTCACCACAATCCTGCTATTATCAGAATCCTGGTCACTAAATCATGTAAATGAATAATTTTCCACTTTTGTTGTTGTTGTTGTTGTAATAGAACATGAGAAGTAATTTGCTAGCACTGTGAACATCTTGAACAGCATTTATTCACTGATGTCTGAGCATTGTACACAGTTTTTATCACAGTCAGGCTCTTCTGTAATACTATCATGGCTAAATAATACCAGATACCTATATATCTGGACTTTTTAGGCGATGCTGTGGTCACAAGCTGAACAGCAATGCTGTTCGCTCATGCTGCGTGCGCCAGCCTTGGTTACTCACTCAGTACTGAGGCCTTCGCACCTGGGAATGTTGCCCACTTTTTTTTTTTTTTAAATGGCGTCTGTTTACAAAAGCCCTGAGGAAGCTGATGTGAACCCCGTGTAGCTGTGGGAGTTATGAATGATATGCTTATACCTGTGAGATCCCTAAGGTGCGTTGCACACCACCAATCGAGAGCTTCAAGGCACGTTGTGCAGTGCAGTGCTTAAACAAAATTCTGAAAAAGAAAGGGCTCTAGTGGTGGTTCTAAATAGAAAACTGTCGTCTGAGGAGCCCATAAAGGCACATTGTGCGAGGAGCCAATGCAGGCTTTTCAATTTCAGAATTGCTTTTAAAAACATGGTGAAATACTAAAGAAATTGTTTATAATCTTTCTGAGACCAAAGCTGGAATATGCAGCAGATGTATGGTGCCCATATCTTAAGAAACATATCATCAAACTGGAAAAGGTGCAAAGACATGTAACTAAGTGGCTCCCAGAACTGAAAGACTAGAGTTACGAGGAGAGGTTAAAGACATTATATATATGCCAAAACTAGAAGATAGAAAACAAGGCAATATGATCACTGCGTACAAAACAGTAATGGGAATCAACAAAATTGGTAGAGAAGAACTCCAGAGACCTGAAACTTCAAGAACAAAAATTTTTAGACTTCAGCTAAATAAACAAAGCTGCTGAAGAAATATAAGAAAATTCTCTTTTGCAAACAGATTGGTAGACAGTTGGAGCAAGTTAAGTGATGAGGTGGTGGAGGCCAAATCTGTGAGTAGTTTCAAAGTGTTATAAAAGAAAAACTGTTGTGCTACCACTGGTAAATCTCCTTCAGAATTACTGTTCAATAGGCACTTCAAAGTGCACATGGGAGCAGTAAAGACAGATCCAGATAAATAGAAATCCTTAACTAGCTTGACCAATCAATTGGCTCAGGGAGAGGAAGTTTTGTCTAAAGAGTGGGATGCAGAATATGCAAGAAATTTTTGAATGGGTAAGCTTTGGGTAGAAAGGTAGATTGAAGTCCTATGCTGCAGGAATTTCTCCGTACAAGTGCAGAGTTTTGGGAATTTTAATTGGAACAGACATGCAGATCAACTCGTGTAAAGATTCACAGGGAATTTCGAAATCCCATCAGGTGTGGATGTGGCAACTAGTGATACCCAACCTAATAATGAAAGCATAACACCTGCAGAGGACAGGGAGGCAGAGCAAGGGGCAACAGAGGGAAATGTAGATACAGCTAACTTGATGGAATCAGATGTTATTAATTCAGAAGGTTCCTCAGAAGTAATGGGCCTAGAGCCCCAGTTGAGAAAATGAGAGTTGTGATAGACTTAACCTGTAATAGGTAGAGTTTATTTAAAAGGGAAGGAATGTTAGGATTAAGGTATGTTGTAGGTTAACGTCACTTAAGATTAAGTTCATAATGCTAAGAGACGATGCTCAGAATGCGCGAGAATGTGCAACTGAGCTGAGCATTCCTTTCCAATTAATATTCCAGACAGCCTTTTGCTTGCACAGGAATCTTAGCAGATATATGGAAAAAAGGCAAACATAGTACCAATCTATAAAGATGGTAGTCAAGAGGAACTTCTACATTATAGACCCGTATCATTAACAAGCGTGGTAGTCAAAACACTAGAAAAAATAGTTAAAGGCCAAATGGGTTGAACACCTAGAGTTCAACATAGTTTTCCTAGTTCAACACCTTTTCCTAGTCATCATTACTAGAGAGTAATGACATAATAATGGACAGACAGTATGGTTTTCGAACAGGAAGATCCTGTCCCGCCAAACACACACCGAAACTACGACGTTGGTACAACGTTCTAACAAGTTTTAACACCTCCTAACCAGTTATAACAACCAATATAGCAAGTTGTAACAACGTTCTAATACGTCATAAACACGTTAAGCCAAGATGTAACAACTGTATAACAAGTTGTAACAAGCAGAAAATAGAGAGTTTCGGTTTGTGTTTCCAGGGGTGTGACAAATCTATTTAATTTTTATGAGAGCCACAGAAATGATGCAGGAAAGAGGTGGTTGGGTTGACTGTGTGAATCTGGACCTAAAAAAGGCTTTTGACAGAGTCCCACACAAGCAGCTGTTCTGGAAACTGGAACATGCTGGATGGGAGACAGGAAGACATCTGACATGGATAAAAAAAAATCTAACCGACAGACAGATGAGAGCAGTAATCGGAGACAATGTACTGAATGGAGGATTGTTACTAGCAGAGTACCATAGGGTTCAGTTTTTGCACCAGTAATGTTCATCATCTACATAAACAATCTACCAGAAGGAATGCAGAATTATGTGAATATGTTTATGGATGATGCTAAGATACTGGGGAAGAAGGAAGATGCAGACGATTGTCTGCATCTCCTATATCCAGCCCTTCAAATTGATCTAGGTAAAATAAATTCTTGGAGCGTAAAGTGGCAAATGGAATTCATGCCATGTTATGGAATGTGGAATCAGAGAAAATAGACCACACACAACTTACAAATCATGAGGAAAGGCATTTCAGAACTCTAATAAAGAAAGACTTAGGGGTGGTTTTGGATAATAAGCTGTTGGCAGAGGAAGACATAAAGAACAATAAGAGTGGAGCATGTGTGTTGCTTTCCAACTTTTGACTTGCTTTTAATTATGTGGATGGTGAAATACTTAAACTGTTCATTACATTTGTGAGACCAAAATTGGAATATGTAGTAGTTGTATGGTGCCCAAATATCATGAAGCACATAAATAAACTGGAAAAGGTGCAACGGCACACTACAAAACGGCATGCTACAAAACTTCTGGAACTGAAAAACAAGCGTCACGAGGAGAGACTAGAGGCGTTAAACATGCCAAAACTAGAAGATAGAAGAAAGAGGTGATATTATCACCACTTACAAAATACTAACAGGAATTGACCAAATTGACAGAAGAATTCCTGAAACCAGCAACATCACAAACAAGAGGACACAGATTCAAGCTAAGGAAAGAAAGGTGCCCAAAAAATTAGAAAATTTTCATTTGCAAACAGTGTAGTAGACGGTTGGAACAAGGTAAATGAGGTGGTGGTGGTCAAAACCGTCAGTAGTTTCAAAGCGTTATAGGATAAAGAGTACTGGGAAGATGGAACACCATGAGCATAGCTCTCATCCTGTAACTACACTTAGTAATTACTATCTTGTGTTCATTATATCTGACTGTAAACATTAGTGCTATGTAATCTTTACACCACCATGTTCATGTTCTGAGATATGCAGGTCTTGGTAATACCTTTTTTGTTCATCCTTATATGCAATTAAAACATCTAATTTTAGTAAAAACTTCATATAACTTGCATGCATTGCTGCCTTATGTACAGACTTTACGGGATATGGATTTCCACAGATCATTAATTATTTTTTAGCATACTGTCTTACTGTATGTGGGAGGGGGGGGTTTGTGTTTGTGAAAGTCAAAGCTTACACTCATTGTACATGTGTAGAGAAACTACTTAACTATTAAAATTATTTATTTTATTGATGGCATTTTCAATCATGCTTCGGAGGGCTGAAATGTTTTGAACTCATTTTGGTATTTATTTTACAGTTATTCTTAGAAAATGTACCAAAAGTTAAATAATGTATAGAATTCCTTAATGTGGTTTTCTTTTCCAGATAAAGAGTCCACAGTCGGCAAAGGCTAAAGCTCTAGCTAAATCAGCCTCGGGATCGAAGAGCATTACTTCTTTCTTTACTAAGAAGTGAGTGCAATGGAATTATTACTAGGGATATGTTTCTTAAACCTTAGCATTCATTGTTAAATCATTAAAATATTTTTCTATTTTGTAAGCATTTTATTTGTATCATGGTATGTAATGTAGGTTATTCTCATAGAAGTCCATATACGCCTCCAAGGTGGTGCTTATTTTACTCATATTCTCACCCTATACTGTTTACCCTGGTCAAGGCTGCCTTTCCCTCTAATCCAGTTTACCCTAATTTTATCTTCATCACACCCATCATGGCTGTTGCCATATGTTCACTGTTTCTATCTTGGATATCTATTCCTATATCCATATTGAAAGTATGCCTTTCAACTAAAAATTGCTGTTTTAATTTCAGCTGTTGCTTGCAAATTCGTAAGTCAAATTTGTCACACATTAAAACAGTCATCATTGTGTCACTATTCGCATGTTAAATTCTCATTTATACAGCTCTAATCTTAATACTCATTCTAGGTTATTGACTTGAGCCTTCTTTACTATACAACCAATATGGATACTAATCAACCATGTAGACATTACATGAAGTACATTATATAGGCTACTGTATTTTTTTTATTTTCCAAATAAAGATCTAGACTATTTATTCTCCTCATTTTCCCACACATCCACTTCCATGAAGAAACTTCACTGTTTAAGACTCCCACACATAAAGTAGGTGCTCCAAACATTATACAACTCCCTCCTTTTTTCCTGATTTATTACTCTAGAAAGTGATCAACATAACCTTGTCCTTTGAAATTTTGAAATATCACATCACTTAATGCACCGTATTCTTAATTAACTACTTCTACACTTGAAATTGAATTTTGTATTAACAGGTTTCCAATTTGTATAGTGGGGCAATTGCTGCTTCATCCACTCCTTTTGTACACTGCCATACCAATAAATGTACTGTATTAATATAAATGTCTTCAGTACCATTACATTTTAACTGATTTAGATCACTTTATGCAAACTTGCAAATGACAGCCTATTGCATCTTAAAATTGACATAATATGCACGATGGATAATTTAATTTGTAATATTCTTATGTTATGCTGTGAAAATGGTGAAATGGTACAGTAAATGTAAATCATTAATTCATATGTAACTAACATTGTGGTGACAGTCATGAAAGAAATTTATGATGCAATTTAAAGTCACACCTAAAATTATAACTGTTAAAAACTAATTTATGTTCAAGACTTGTGTAGGATTTTGTTTTTTATATAATAGTTTGTTAGATATGCTGTATACAGGGATAGCATGCATTGTTGCCCAGGCTTAACTAAATGAAATTTGCATGTACAGTGCAAATGTACAGTATTTACATGTTAAAGTGCATGTACAGTATTTGTGTTTTTGTTTTTCGTTTGTTTGTCATATCCAGTTTTTTCTGAGTCATAATACAAATTTAGCTGGGAATATGATTCTGCAACTGTATATTTTTGCTTTCTTTCACATTCATTATCATGCACAGTCTTATGCCTAATAATTCTCATAATCTTGTATTCAACTTGTCTACCACTTGTATTCTTCTCTACAACTTGTATTCACAACTTGTATTCACTAAAAGTTGAAAATTAGAGAAGTGCTGATATACTTTACCTGTTAGATACTGACAAAATTCTATAGTATTTTATTCAGACATTTTGGGACCGAGACCAGCCTAAAGTTTGTCTAGCAGCAAAACCTCACATCCTTCACTATTAATTAAAGAAAAAATAAATTTACAACCCCTCCATTCCATCATCCTCCCTCCCTTCCACCTTCCTTCCATTGTCCTCCACCCCTCCCTCCCTCCCTCCCACCTTTAATCTCTTTGGTATTATACTGTACACTTAATACCCTGGCAGCAGTTCTGAAAGCTGGCAAGACATCTTGCATTGTTTACACACTTATCAATATTGTTCATTGCCTTTTGGAATTTCTTTGCATTGTCCTGGATCAGCCATGATAATGCTGGCTATTTATTCTCCATAACATTAGGTTTGTGGCGCACTTTCACTGCAGCATTAACTGACCTTACTTTAAATTAATTGTCTTTTTCCCTGTCTTGTTCATGTCTTGTTCTTCATGTTTTGAGCAAAATATTCAGTGAGCTTATCAATAGCCTTCATAATATAGAACAAGTTCCCTTGCTTTTATAGTATACCTCGTACACAATGCACTTAGGAATGACTCTGGACCTGAATTATTTCTACTTACCAGAGCGAAAGCATCTCGCTTATTTTCTGTTCACTATGCAACTAGTAAATATGTCACAATACAGTACATACCTTAATTATTAGCTAAAACATTGAAAGAATGTTTTGTTTGTTTTTCATCAATAAATCCAGGGAAGCAAGAGAATAGGTTCTTTCTAGGCTTGTCACATGTGAAAAACAATACTAGGACCCAACAGAACCATATTGTGTGGTTCTTGATTATTTACCTTTTTTTTTTTTTTTTCTTTGGAGAGTCCCTCCGGCTCCCCGAGCTATACTGGGTTGATATGTATATATTTGACTGTGGCAACAGTCAGTCGATGGGGTTCTTAGCTTACCAGGGACCACGAGCCAGAACTTGGCCTCCTTAGAGAGACATCAGGAGCAATAGCCTATAGACACCCCCATGTAGTGGGACACATTCTGTCTGCTATCTACCAGGTCAGGCACCCAGAAAGGTAGGAATCCCAAAACAAACTACAACTGGTTAAAAATTGCAAACCAAAAGCCAAATGACTCCCCAATCAGAAAAAAGCAAACAAGCATGACATCACCTCAGCTGCTGTGCCACTGTCTGTGCAGCTCCCCCCCCCCCCTCTCTGGGAGGATCCAGACCTCCACTCCGGCTACCCAACCCCAGTACTGAGGCTCTTGTGTTGGGTGGCGGTCAATCGACTCTGGCTCCAATCATTGAGCAGTGTTGTGCCTTGCGGTGTTGTGCTACAGTGGTGGTGGTGTGCGAGACAGGTGTAATTCCAGAAGTATTGGGGCTGCATGTGCCTAGGGTTACCTTCCCTAGGTGTCCTATAAGTACTGCCCTTACAGTTTAGGATTACCTTCTACAAACTATTCAGGGATTACCTCTGCAGGGTTCTTTTGCTGCTTGGTGACTGCACGCCCTTGGGGTCAGTTGGGGTTTTTTCCCTACCACTGTTTGGTCTTTGGTAGGAGGTAATATCATCGCTGGCTGGGGCGCAAAGTACTATGCAGCTGCCTTAATACACACAGCAGCCGTTTCTGTTCCTCCTGGAGAGGTGCGCTTTTGCGGGATGTTTCTTTTCTTTTGTTTTCCCTGGTGGGGGTTTGCCTGGTGTGGCTGTAGTACCACTTGTATTATTTTGGTGGCCCTCTGCTTGGCTCCTGTGGTTGTACACATCGCAGGGGTTCAGTTTTTTGTTTGGTAGCTCTGGGATAACCGGTTAGCAGTACCTTGCATGGGCTTCCCATAGCAGTCGGCCCAAGGGCCCTGGAAACCCCCATTAGGGCTCATTAGTCCGATGGATGTGTCCTCTGAGTCCCATCTCGCTTCATGCTAGTTTGAAGGTTGCACTGTTACCTTGTCTCAGGGTGACACTGTTTTTTGCCTCCACCATGATGTCTGTTGGGTCAATGGCACCTTTGACCTGGAGTCCTGTGAGTGGTGTTTCTTGCTTGTACTCCAGTTTACACAGTCCACTGCTATTGATATTTGGGTGCAGACAGCTTCAGCATTGTATGAGAGGTTTAGGTTGGTTGCCTTTCTGGATGCCCCGCTTTGGGTATAGGGACCCGGACTTGGGGGCATTAGTCGCTTCGACTTTGGTTTCGTCCTCGCCCCCTTGTCCTTTCCCTGTTGTGGTTCATCATGCCCTTTCCCCCTCCCCCCTCACTCCCAGCTCCCAAACTTCTGAGGGTTTCAGAGTCGGGGAAAGGCAGACCTCCCGTGTCAGCTACCCAACCCCAGTTCAGAGGCTGAATATCACAACACTAAAAAACAACAGACTGGAGGGACGGAGAGATGCCAGGGAACCTCTGGGTCTCGCCCAGAAATGGCGTTTCATTACATTCAACGCTGGTTTTCTGTGGAGCGCCCCTCTGGCTTCCCTCAGCTGCCTAACCAAAGATAAAGGAAAAGAGCGACTTCCCTGGGAGGCGGGCATCACTCGCTCCTCAGCTCCAAGTTGAGATAACTGACTGCAACCTGCGATCCAAGACTACACATGCTCGAGAAGGGCCCAGAACATTAACGAGGTACCGTGCAGCCAGGACCTTGTTCGATCTCCAAAAGCCCCGTGCCCGAATGTCAACCCAGGATGTATTATCAAAAATAGCAGCCAAAGTCACAAACTTACGAATGTCGTGGGCATGGGGATAAACAGCAGGCTGGCTGGACCGAATAATCCTGCGAACAACCTGGGAAGACATGTGCTCTTGAACAGGGAAGAAGGGAAACCAGACCAACCCAAATCGAGTCCCCTGCCACGGAGGCTGTAGTGCGCAAGTAACAACGAATAGGTCTGATGGCCCCCTGGTAGATGGCAGACAGACTGCTTCCGATTACATGGGGGTGTTTATAGGTCATTGCTCCTGGTGATTCTCCTGGTATCAGGTGATTCAGGTATCCTCCAAAGGATACCTGATCAACCAGGCTGTGACTCATACGTCAGGCTGCGAGCAGCCGCGTCCAACAGCCTGGTTGATCAGTCCAGCAACCAGGAGGCCTGGTCAAAGATTGGGCCGCGGGGACGCTAAGCCCCGGAAGCACCTCAAGGTAACCTCAAGGTAGGAGGGGGCCAGGTTCTGTCTCATGGTCTTCGGTAGGCTAAGAACTGTTGACAGAACATTTGACTATTGACACGATCTAATATATACACATCAGCCCGGTATAGCTCCAGGAAGCCTGGGAAGCGGATCTCGCCCAGAAAATGGCGTTTCATTACATTTAACGCGGGTTTTTTTTTTCCCACAATTGATGATTGCACCTAGTCACCAAACATAGTGTCAAGTTTTTCCCACAGTTTCTTCTTGTTTTTTCTATGTACAGTATATACTTCTCATAAGTTTTGGATTGCATAGCATTTATTGGTGCTTATATATTAGCTTCAAAATATAAATTAAAAATCTATCCTTTGTCATTGTTCAGTGCTTTCGTGTAAACTATTGTGCATTATTTGAAACTCAGTGTAACATTCTTGCTTCTTCAGTGTTTTAGACATTTGTGATTTGTCTTTCATCTGATTAGCATTATTCCTAATTTTGCCAGTAATCAATTTGTGGTGCACACTTCCCATTATCTGTGCCTGTGCTCAGCATTACATGCATTTATTTCTGTGCAAATAAATACTGAACTTCTTATCGGTTCCCTATCCATCTTAATGATATAATTTTTAACACTTTCGCGGCCTAGTGTCGATCGCTCGACCTGTCAAAGAGGTTTTGGGCATTCCACGGGAGCACGCGATAATACTTAGCAGTGTATACTCTTTTCAACTTTGTCACCTTAATTCTTGTCCTGGGATTTTCAATTTTGTATCAATGTGTTCGCAATAGAATGTTCTACAGGACTAAAAGCATATACACTCCAAAAGCCCGGCTTACGACCCGCAGCAAACGGTGAAAGTGAGAGAAAATTACCCGGGAGCGCACAAGAGCGATAAAATGTGTACACTCTTTTCACTTTGGTCACCTCAATTTTCGTCTTAGGTCTTTCATTTTGGTATCAATGTGTTCACAATAAAATTCCCAACAGGAGTATATGCATATAATGTCAAAAACCATGGCGAGCTCCACCCGCTGACGTGATTAAAGCAGGTGATGAGAGCAGGGAGGAGCACCAGGCCTTCCATTAGAGAGTGCGGTAATACTGAAAAGTGTATACTCTTTTCAATTTTGTCATCTCAATTCTCATCCTAGGTTTTACAATTTGATATCAATGTGTTCGCAATAGAATTCTCTACACAATTAAATGCATATGAATTCTGAAAACCCGGCGTACCACCCACACAAAACGGAGAAAGTGAGGGAAAGTTACCCGGGAGCGCTAAAGAGCAATGAAATGTATACACTCTTTTCACTTTGGTCTTTCATTTTTGTATCATTGTGTTCGCAATAGAATTCCCTACAGGAGCATATGCATATATAAAGTCCAAAAGTCCAGTATACCACCCACAGCAAACAGAGAAAGTGACAGCGCATTACCTCCATGAGTGCTCATCAAGAGCAATAAAATGGATTTTCTCTAACTTTGTTACCTCAATTCTCATCCTAGGTCTTTCATTTTGGTATCAATGTATTCGCAATGAAATTCCCTACAGGAGTATATGCATATAATGTCCAAAACCGCTGTGCTCCTCTCTCGCATCCAAGCCGAAAGCTGGCTAAATTTTTTTAATTTTTGATGCCATACTTCGTCATCAGTGGAAATAAGATACAGTGTACTAAAATTTTGACTCCATACTTTGTCATTGGTGGCCGAAAGTGTTAAGTACCTTTTATACTTTTATATGTAGCAAGAGCCTTTTATACTTCCTTATTCTTTTACTGTTATTTTTGACATTTTTGCTCTGTACAGGTATTTTGAGTCAGTTTTTTATCCTCGGTTCTTAGTTTGCATCTTCATCCAACTATACTGTTTCTCTGACTTGTTCATGGCATTGTGAAGTTTCTACCAGTGCTACCAAAATTTCAACACACAATTTCCATTTCTATGTTCTATGTATCAATATACAGTTACTTAAAACATTTACTGGTATACTGTACCATATTCTTGTATATGCTTCCAGATATTTGACACAGGCAGCTTCACCTGTACTTGGCTCTCTCCTTCACTGCATTACCCAGATACTTTAAGCTTATTAATTTGTCATTATTTATTTATTAAAGAAGTATTTACAAAATTTGCTTAGGCTATGTCCATGCATGAAATGTAAATATGTGAGTAATTAATATTTTCATTTTAAATAACTAATACATGTGTATAAAATTATGTATTTAGTCTTCAAATCTATTGTTTAGGTTTATATACCACTAACAAAATGTCAAAGACTGAAGACTAAATACAATTTGCCCGGTTTTCTATCAAACTTGAGTATTATTTGAATTAGCATTTATATGGTATTACAGTATTTTGTTTCAATAAATTCCAGTGTCTTAAACGGTAATATATGGTTGATTTGCAGCAAACTTGTGTTCACTTTGATTATCCTTCTTATCCAGGATCTTCCAGATTGAAAACCATACTGTCTGTCTGATATTATATAATTTCTCTCCAGGTGTTCTACCCATTTGGATTTAATTATTTTTTCCAATATTTTGACTATTACACTTGTCAATGATACCGGTCTATAATTAAGGGGGTCTTCCCTGCTTCCACTTTTGTAGATTGGAACTGTGTTAGCCTTTTTCCACACATCAGCTACAACTCCTGTAAACAGGGATGCTTGAAAAATCAGTTGAAGAGGAATGCTGAGCTCAGGTGCACATTCTCTCAGAACCCATGGTGAACTTCATCTGGATCAACTGCTTTGTTCTTATTTAGCTCCTTGAGCATTTTTTCCACTTCGTCTCTAGACACCTCTATGTGCTCTATGTTGTTCTCTGGAATTCTTATTGTATCTGGTTCCCTGAAGATTTCATTTTGTACAAACACACTTTGGAACTTTTTGTTTAATGTTTCACACATTTCCTTTTCATTTTCCGTGAATCTATTTCCCATTTTCAACCTCTGAATATTATCCTTTACCTGCAATTTGTTGTTTATGAATTTATAGAATAGACCTGGTTCTGTTTTACATTTGTCTGCAATCCCTTTTTCAAAATTTCTTTCTGCCTCTCTCCTCACTGCCGTGTAGTTGTTTCTCGCATCTTTGTATCGCTGGTATGTTTAGGGGTTTGGCCTCTTCCTGTATTGATTCCATTTTTGTGTCTTTTGGTCTCTGGCCCTCTCGCACTTTCTGTTAAACCAATCCTGTTTCCTAGTTCTGCTTCTGTTTTGGTATAAAATTGTTTGTGCCTTTATCATATATTTCACAAAACTTGACATACATCTCATTCACTTCCTTGCCTAGCAACAAGTCTATCCAATTATACTCACTAAAAAAATTTCTAAGGTTGCCATAATGTCCTCTCCTAAAGTCAAGTTTTTCAATTGCATCAACCGTCATATTTTCTTCCAGATTATAACGCATTGCATACTTTATTCCCAAAAAGACATGGTCACTTTTACCCAAGGGAGGAAGGTACTGAATGTCAAATATTTCTTCCTCCTTCCTGGTAAATATCAAATCTAGCATGGAGGGAACGTTCCCTTCCCTCATCCTCGTAGCTTGTTTAACATGTTGATACAAGAATGTTTCCAGGATGAGGTCTACAAATTTACAGGTCCAAAAATCTTCTGTTTTAGCTTAATATGCTTCCCAGTCTATGGATTTCAAGTTGAAGTCGCCGACTATCAACAGTCGTGAAATATCGTTTCCCGCTCTCGCTATGATCTCTCTCATTATTGTTATAAGACCTTCTCGTTTACTATCTAGCTCCTCCTTTGACCATGTGCTACTTAGCGATGAACTATATGCATTTATGATCATTAGTTTATCATCCTCATGGCAGATCTCTAGTACTATTATGTCAACTTCTTGTGGATTGGCAGTCATTATTTTGTTCATCTTTAGGTGTTCTTTCACCAGCACAGCAACGCCACCGCCTTTCCTGATTTTTCTGTCCCGTCTCCAAATTGAGTAGCCCCTTGGGAATATGACCTCATTTAAAATAGCATCTTCAAGTTTTGTCTCCGTGAGTGCAACAATGTCTGGTGTCTGCAGCTGTATTATATCACTTAACTCCAGTATCTTTGATCTTACTCCATCTATGTTGGTGTATGCCCATACCTTGTGCTTGACAAGGTATGGGCTCCATGCTGGGGCTACATACTCCAGCATTAGTCTTACATATGTGGTATACAAGGTTCTGAAAGATTCCTTACACAGGTTTCTGAAGGCAGTTCTGATGTTAGCCAGCCTCACAAACGCTGCCGATGTTATGCTTTTGATTTGGGCTTCAAGAGACAGGTTAGGTGTGATATCAACTCCTAGATCTTTCTCTCTGTCCGTTTCGTGAAGGACTTCATCTCCCATTTGGTATCCAGTGTCTGGCCTATTTCTTCTGCCTAGTTTCATTACCTTACATTTCCTTGGGTTGAACTTTAGTAGCCATTTGTTGGACCATTCCTGCAGTTTGTCTAAGTCATCTTGTAGCCTTATACTATCTTTTGTATAATTATACTATCTTTCTGTCAAAGCCTTTGACAGAAAGGCTTTCTGGCAATCCAAAAATACTGTCAAAGGCTTTCTGGCAATCCAAAAATATGCAGTCTGCCCAGCCCCCTCTATCTTGCCTGATTTGTGTTGCCCGGTCATAGAATTCAATTAATCCTGTGCGGCATGATTTGCCATCCCTTAACCCATGCTGATGCTGTGTTACAAAGTTCTTTCGCTCCAGATGTTCCACTAGTTTTTTCGCACAATCTTCTCCGTCATCTTGTATGGTATGCAAGTTAGGGACACTGGCCTGTAGTTCAGTGCCTCCTGCCTATCATCCCTTGTATATCGGGCCTACATTGCCCATCTTCCAAATTTTTGGCAGTTCATCTGTTACTAGTGATTTGTTGTACACCATGGATAGTGGCAGGCACAGAGCTTCTGCTCCTTCCTTTAGTAGCCATGGTGAGATTCCATCCGGGCCTATAGCCTGTTACACCCAAAATTAGCAGATGTTTCATCACCTCCCCACTGGTAATCACAAACTCCTCTAGTGGTGTCTGGTTAGATATTTCCTCTCTTATTTCTGAGATTTCTTGCTCTACTGTGAAGACTTCTTGGAATTTATAATCAAGTTTTTTTGCACACTTTCTTGTCGTTTGTAGTGAATCTGTCTGCCCCTATCCTCGGTTTCATTACCTGTTCCTTCCCTGTTGTTTTCCTCCTGATGTGGCTGTGCAGCAATTTAGGTTGAGTCTTTGCCTTACTTGTTATGTCATTTTCATATTGTCGCTTTGCGCCTCTCCTCACCCTGACCTGACGTATTAATTCCTGGCACTCTGGTATTTTTCTCTGCTCTGTAGTGTCCTATTATTTCTATAGTTTCTCCATGCCCATTGACTTAGTTGCTTTACTGTGTGTATCACAGTGCTTTGTGTGTAACATCTGTCTCACTAATTACACAATATCGCTTGCACAAAATTCTGGCATCCCAGGGTGTGTGTGGTGTGTTACTGCACATCCCTTTTGCCTGCACTAAATAGCCACATGTGAGGTGAATCCATCACCACAGCAGAGTTGACATTTTCATCAGATTCATTGTGCCTCGTTAATGAGGTGTAGAAGGATTGAGTAATGAGGCCTGGCTATACATAAAAGTGAAAGCTTTTAATACTTATGTTGTTACCTAGTGATCAATTCCTAGCAATTGACGGTCTAGCTAAGTTAGATTTCATCAGCGTCTGTTACGGACGTATGTATGTTATCCAAGGTAACGTGTTTGCCTTGTCTCACCGACATCCTGTGTGGTGATATCGCAAGAATTGTTTAATCATAGGATGACACATTTAGGGTCATTTGTGATTGCAGTGTTCAGTAATATATTGGATGTGTGTTAAGTAATTATTTCACATTGGACTGTGTGACTCGATTTAAACTAAGTATTTAATTTACTGGCTCATGGTAGACTAAGTATTTTATGCATACTAAGTTCATATTGTGTTAAGAGCATTCTTTAATGTTATGTTTAAAAGTGACGCCTCAACTTCTGGGAGAGGTATGCAAAATACAGTACTTGTATATTAGCAGAAAGGAAATGAAACAAAAGATTGTGAAAGGTGTTTTACTTTGTACTGTAGACAATATTCAAAAGACACCAGTCTAAGTCCTAAAATCATGCTCCCCAATAATGACACTTAAGAGGGAGAACTTTGCAACTTTCTAATTCTATAAAATGTATACAAAATTATGTGACTGATGTTAAATAATTCCCAGTTCTGTGAGCATATTGGACTATAAAATTAATATTTTATTTAGATTATAAAAGTGAAACAAATTAATATAAAATCTTAACCCAGACCCATACTCAAATTTAATATTTTTAAAGTATCGCACACTGTACACACACACCTATCGTCTAAATGTACACAACAATACTAGTGCTAGGTAACAACACTCCATGCATTTACTAGTTATCACATAATACAACATATTTTACTCCATGTAATTTTGTAGTATCAGATAATCATTGGTACTGGTGCAAGTGCACTTGAAATTTGATGGATGCAATACACAAAGAGCAACAAGCATTTGCTATTTCTAATTATATTGTTGCTAGTTTGTACTTAGGATTTAATATTCTCAATACTTTTTTCATCAATACAGACAATACTTACCTTACAGTATTAATATACCATTAATAACAATATCGAATTTAAATGTTGCCCTATGCATATTTAATCTTGACCTTCAGCAGTATGAATGCAAGATTTTAGTCCTATCTAGTAAGATGCATGCAGAGTTAATTTCATATTATTAATGCAGCTGAAGTTTATTTGCAAGAAATATTGTTTTAGATTTTCAGTAGGCAAAATATATTTCATTCTTAAAACAATTATCATACTATGTTTATTTTTCACGGCTTGAAATAAGTATAGCACTAAGGCAAAGCATTGCCTGTTCAGTTGAAGAACTAAGAGGTCCACTGTTGTTTAAAGTTGCTGGGTCCCCTGAGGGTCCCCTGATTAAATTTGATGCCTGCAAAAACAATTATGAAAATAGCATAGTATATAGAAACCTTTACTAAACACAATGGCATACAACATTTTGAATGACCAGCCCAATGGTCATCTGCAAACAATGCAAAAGCTTTTTTTTTCTCTCCATTTAATTAACTGAAGAATATGCACCTGCCATTCTGGAGAATAAAAATTTTATGAAATTAAATAGACATTGTGTGAATAATGGCTGTAGCATCATAAGTCAAAACCATTTTTACAGATATTAAGTTACATGTGGATCTTATTACTTATATTACTCAGTCTATATTCTTTAAGAATTACAATAGGTATTGATAACCATATGAAAGTAGATATGCCATTATAAAGACATGGCATCACAAGTGAAATAAGTCCTAAAGTATGTCATTAATTATGTTTGTAATTCACTGAAGCCACAATATTGTAACACTGACAATGTAATATTTGTCATAAAGGTGCTGTGACAATTTATTCAGGTACAACAAATATGGCTTTGTGATAACTGTGCATAGTATTTCACTCTCCAGCCATATACAACCAATTAATCATACAAGTATTTCCACGGGAAACAATACATAAAATATTCTCACAAACCTCATAACTTAATAATGTATACTTAGCACTTAGGATTCCAGTGCTTTGGTTGCTGGTAAGGGAAAGATTATACAGCAGATATCAGTCACAGCCTCACAAGAAACCTTGTGGGCTTGTTTTGTCATTGGTTCACTTGTGTTTGTTTACTCCCAGTTATAGGGGGGGGCCCTTGGAAAGGCTCATTAAGAGGGACACGCCCTCATCCATTTCTTCCGGGGTCTCTTCAAGCATCCTGGCTAACTCGGCATCATTCAGTTGTACACCATGAGCATTTCCTGTTTATAAAGAAAAATGTGAAAAACTGAAGTGTCAAAATTTGTGGCTTCAGTAGCTTTTACCTCACTTAAATGGGAAAAGTGTACTTCACTTAAGTGTTCATAATTATAACTACTGCATCCATGAATTTATACATTAATATAATAGTTGACCAATATGTTACAAAGTTGTACACTGACCACTATAAAGTCATTTTTCAGCATAGTCACACAAACCTGCATGAGCAACAAAAAGGTCCTTAAGTATCCCTAATTCTTTAGTAAGGATCTTTATGTTTTCCTCAAGTTCTTCATTCTCATTCCTTAGTTGAGTGACTCTATCTACCATTTGCTGGGTCTTCATTTTTGTTTTCATTCGTGACTTTTTTACCGCCTGGTTGTTACGCTCACGACGCCTGAAAGTACATTTTAATCAGTGACAGTACAGGTATTGTAAAAGGGCAGCTGCGTTAAGCTCAACAAGCCACAATATAGGACAATGCTTTTTCACCCATAGGGTAATAAACCCATGGGATTGCCTATCCACTGAAGACATAAATGCTAAGACAGGATTCTAGTACAAAATCCAACTGGAAAAAATCCTCAGGTTACTACTAAAAAAGCAAACATGTATTGGGAGAAGTTTTGTTTTATAATCTTTAGTATCTTCTTAAGGGATACCTTATTTAACACTTTCGCATTCCAATGATGCTAAAATGCATCATTGGTACTGTTACGTAATTCCTCTGCATAGCAGTGGAAAGTTGCCTCTTCCTATTGCCCTCAACACCTTCATGCTACACTACCTCCTCTACGACAAAACCAGACAGCCACCTCCAGTCAGATGTCTGGAGAGCTCCACCACGGACCCACTACCTTGCCCTGAGAGCACATGCCAGGTGTGCACCGGTGACCAGTTCAGCATTCACTAACTACCCATTACTTTGCCGGGCTCATCATTACACCTCACACCTTGCCGCCAGCTGTGACGTCATCACCCGCAGGCATGTATATAAGCTCCTGTCTGTGACCCTGCCAGCAGATTACTCCTGGTGCTCTCTCGGGTTCTACACATCTCCTTCACTCGATGTGGTCCTGCTACGACGCATGATGGTGAACGTGTGGCCTAGTGTATATAGTGTAGTCACCCTTATTTTTTCTTATTGTAGAGTAAAGATTTAGTTTATTTTCATGTGTCTCAGCCAAGTTTGGCTCAGGAATTCTTTTGTTATGATTGCTGTTATAAGTGTTTAATTGTTTATACTGTACTGTAATATTTGCTTATTCCTGCAGTTTCACACCACAAAGGTCTTTAGCAGTTTTTTTTTTTTTACTTTGTTTTATTTTTTATTTAACCCTTAACGCTGCTAAGGGATCCTGGGGACTTTTACTCCCCTGTGCGCAAGAAAAAATTCTAAAAAAATTTGTTTTCTAAAAATGTTCATTTGTGTTCCCTAAGCACGGGAAAAAACAAAATCATAGGTGACATATTTTGGCCGAGGAAGTCTGGCAAAATGAAGGCGTTGACAGAGCAAGCGTCAGAGGTGGTCAGCTCCGCCACAGCTGTCAAGCGGGAGTTACCACAGATATTATTACCTAATTATTTCAATGTCTGATTTTTTCCCTGTATTTTTTTTTTTTTTTTTTTTGCAGTAATATTATTCAATAGTATGTAGTGTGATATGCTGTATTTATATAATAAAAGGGCTGAATCATTGCTATACTCAAAATTATGGTGGGCTCCCCCAACATACTCCTTTTGCTGTTATTACACTAATAAACACGTTGAAGCACATCAACAAACTGGAAAAGGTGCAAAGACATGCCACTAAGTGACTCCCAGAACTGAAGAATAATAGCTACGAGGAGAGGTTAGAGGCATTAAATATGCCAATACTAGAATATAGATGAAAAAGAGGCGATATGATCACTATGTACAAAATAGTAACAAGAATTAATAAAATTGATAGGGAAGAATTCCTGAGACCTGGAACTTCAAGAACAAACGGTCATAGATTTAAACTAACTAAACAAAGATGCCAAAGAAATATAAGAAAATTCACTTTTGCAAACAGCAAACAGAGTGGTAGACGGTTATAATAAGTTAAGTGAGAAGGTGGTGGAGGCCAAGACCGTCAGTAGTTTCAAAGCGTTATATGACAAAGAGTGCTGGGAAGACAGAACACCACGAGCGTAGCTTTCATCCTGTAACTACACTTAGGTAATTACAAACACCTCTCTTCTCCGACTCACCCTCTTCCATATGCCAACAAGAGTTCTCATTCAAGGTAAGATACACATACTGTATTGTAGTTAGTACAAAATGAGTGTTATTCGGTACCAAATGTATTTTTAAGTTAATATTTTTGGGGGTGTGGAACGGATTAATTCAATTTACATTATTTCTTATGGGAAAATTAAATTTGGTTGATGACACATCTCTGGGAACGGATTACGATCGTAAACAAAGGTACCACTGCATCTGACTGTAGGAATGTTACTACCGGAGTACCACAGGGTTCAGTTCTTGTGCTAGTAATGTTTATCATCTACATAAATGATCTAATAGAAGGTATACATACTTATATGAACATGTTTACTGTTGATACTAAGCTACTAGGAAAGGTAGGAAACCTAGATGATTGTCATGCCGTTCAAATGGACCAAGATATATAATTGCTTCAAGCACCATGTGGCAAATGGAATTCATTGTGAATAAATGCCATGTTATGATACATGGAATAGGAGAAAACAGACCACACACAACCTACAAATTATGTGGAAAGGACTTAAAGAACTCTAACAAAGAAAGAGATCTAAGGGTGGTTCTGGATGTCACCAAAGTAACATAAAGGACATTGTGTGAGGAGCATATGCTGCAATTTCCAAATTCAGAATCATTTTTAATCACTTTGATGGTGAAATACTAAAGAAACTGTTCATGACTTATAGGAAACCAAAATTGAAATATGCAACAGTTGTATGGTGTCCATATCTCACGAAGCACATCAGTAAACTGGAAAAAATGCGAAGGTATGCTACAAAATGGCACCAGAACTGAAAAACAATTGTTATGAAGAAAGGCTCAAGGCATTAACCCCCAAGCTGCTAAGGGCTATTTCGCCTTAGTTGCCCACAGGCACATAAAAAAAAAAAAAAAAAAAAAATTTCTTTTATAAACCTGTTAATTTGTGTTCCCAGATCACGGGAAAAAATGATAAAAAAAATTGTAAGTGGCATATTTTTGCCGCAATAGGGCCAGGAAGTCTGGCAAAAAAGAGGCACTGACTCAGCAAACGTTCAAGGCGGTCACCTCTGCTCCAACTGTCAGACGGGAGTTGCCACAAAGATATAATTACCTAATTATTTCAATGTCTGATTTTTTCTTCATTATTTTGCTGTAATATTATTCAATAGTATGTACTATGATATATTTATATAATAAAATGTGTGAATCATCGCTGTACTCAAAATTATGGTGTGCATATTATTGATTCAATTATTGTGTTCGTAAAACAATAAACAAATACTTTGTCAGTTATTACACTATATACATAGGTTATATAAGTATCTGCATGTTTTGTTCACCATAACGAACCACTAAGTTGATACTGCGAGTCAAAAAGCAACGAGGAGTGGCCAGCCAGCCTCTCACTGCCCCTTCCTCCTTCCTTCAATGACTCCTCACTCGCCCACATCCTCCTCCCATAATACTGCCTTTGCTTTTATTCACTATATTTTTTATTCACAGATGTTATAATTAAGTATTTGCATGTTCTGTTCACCATAACTGTTCATCTTAGCTGGTATAGTGCACAAAGAGCATAGTGGCCACCCTTACACAGCATGACAAGTCAGGAAGATGATGCCACCTCCCTCACCAAAATGTGGAACAAGTGAGAAAGTAATGGAGGTCAAAATGCACAGTAGTTTCAAAGCATTATATGACAGAGTCCTAGTAAGATGGGACACCACGAGCATAGCTCTCGTCCTGTAACTACACTTAGATAATTACTCTAAGTAAATAATATGCTGTATTTTTTATATTATATGTTCCAAAAATATTGGTTTTGTGATTATTTTTCATTGTCTGGGATTGGAATGTATCCCCCATTTATAGTTTTGTACCAATGGGATATCTCATTCTATGTTCTAAACAAATTCTTTATGAACACCATTTCAGAACATAACCCACTTATAGCTGGGGACTCCCTGTACTGGTCATTTTTCTACAAAGTAGAAAGTACGCACTAAGTACTTAGTACAGTATTGTGGGAGGTAATCATTCCTACTAAGTAATCATTGTAATCTGATCTTTTGTATATCTTATAATAATAATAATAATAATAATATTTTATATATTATTATTTTTATGGACATAAATTCCTCAGTATTCTATGTACTGTATTCTACTTTACTTACAAATAACAAAAATTAACATTTAACAATTATGTGGTTATACTGATTAACTCTTGTAATCCATTCTTCTCAAATATAAAATTAAACAAGACTAAATAAAATAATATCTGACCAATGAAGTTGTCAAAAAATTGGATGCCGAATGCTGCAGAGCCAAAAGATGTACTGACCTCCGGTATTCCTCAGTATTCTTGACTGGCCGGCGAGAGCTGGAATTCCCACCGGAAGAGTCATCTCCACTTTCATTTATTCCTTCCATTTTTGGTGCCATCACTACTATGACCAGGCAAAAGTATTAGAAGTTTAGGTGCTTATATATGATAAATATCAAAAGCAAATAAGTATTGTGTTTACAAACTTTTCAAACCACAAGAGGTATTAATAGTCAAGTAGATTCATGGAAGCAAGGCTAAGAAGACTTGTTCTTCAAAAATTGGTTTCTTGCATCATACTAATTATGAACAAAATTGTCCTTAAAATACAGTATTTAGGAGGATGTGAAGCGCTGAAGCTGGCCCAATTTACATTTTGTGAAATATTCATATTTGAATTTAAATACTGAACTACATAAAGGAAAATGTAACTTACTGCAGCTTTGTTTAACATGAAGAAAATACGTTTAGCAAAAGAGTTCAATACGGTACTGTAATTGGTAATGATAAGGGCTGGCTCCTGCTCTATATTAATTATATAAAATAATCTAAAACCATTGATCTTTTGGCTTTGAAAATATATGCAGAGGAAAATATGCAATATCATAAACAAAATATAGCATTGAATGCAATGAAACATCTCTTTCTAGTGGGTTTCTTCAGTGGTTTCCCGAGCTACCCACCTGTTTAGCTTCAAGCTTAAAGCATGCAAGCAGTCCCTTTGAGTCACAAGTGCTTACTGGGAATGAACCAGGACCAGAGTCTGGGTTCCCATCAATAGAGTAGACCAGAAATACAAGATCAACCCAGGTTGAAAAGAAAAACCACCAGAAAAGTAAAGTGCCCAAAAACAAGCAACTGCATGAAAAATACTGTACTGAAAGTCCTGATACAAACCATGTACACACTCACTGTCCAAATCCAGCTGCCGGTTAGTTACTCATTCACCAGCCTGTTGGTTGGTGTTAGTAGGGGGTTACATTTCTATGAATAATGTCTTTCAGGCCTTTTTTTTCTCTCTCTCTCTTTTGTGAGCCATGGAAAAATTCCTGTAGAATGGATTTATAGGTGGGACAGATACTGTAGCATTGGCCATTTCATCAGAGGTATCGTTGCAGATATGTCAATGATATTAAGAGGATACCTGGTTGATACCTGGTTGTCGTGCTGCCATGAACTGTCATGCTACCTCTGATGAGATGATGAATACTACAGTATCTGCCCCACCTATTAAACTATTTTACAGTAGCTTCTTTTTTATGGCTCATAAAATAGAGGAAAGAGTCCTGAAAGACACTGATAGAAATGTGTACCCTACAGACACCAATGAAAAGATAGAGGTGACAATCTACTACAAGAGAAAGAAGGCTGCCAACTTGCCACTATGACACTATGAAGAAACTCTTGACTGGAAGTGAAATATCTTGAAAGAGATAAATGTCATTTATACCTTCACATGCCCACTTGGGGTCTGTCAGCCACAACAATCTCTATATATAAGCAAAACAACAACATCTCTTTCAAGGTGCCTAACAATACACAAACAACAATGCTCTATCAAAGAATATATAATTTCTACACAACCAATTCATCACCAGAGATATCCTGGCCAACAACAAAATAATTGACAGATACAATACAATAGAAGATTAGACATTTGCAAAGCACTACATATCAAACAATCTCAGCCAACTATTAATAGCCAGCTGATACTCGGATACATTCTACCATCTCCAAGATCAAGGCAGAATATTCAGCACTCTGTTCCAGCAATCTTAAGAACACAAGAAAGAAAGAAACGACAGAAAGCCTATTGGCCAATGCAACACTCATTCTTCTAGGTTATATATATTCGGTTGCTCACTAATTTGAATACACTTCAAAAACAAAGATGGCCGCCACCACAGGGAAGGACAGCACACCAACAGATGAATGTTTTGAAGGATTCTCAGCACAATATATAATGAAAGATGGTTTTATTGGCAGGTTAGTGATTATTGGGGACCTTCTAAAGAATTATGAAGAAAAGGTAATTAAATTAGAACAAGAAAATGAAGGTCTCAAGATTGAGTTTTGTAATTTAAAAGGAAGTATTTTCCAGCTAGGTAAGGAAATTACCAGCTTAACTGATAAGGTCATTTATGTAATTTATACAGGAGGCACAAATCAAGGAACTAGTGAAAGATAATGAGGTATGGAAAGTGAAGAGTGGTGAATTTGAAGAAATAAACCAGAAAATAGTCTCAACTGGTGAACAACTCTAAGGAGCCCTGTGGCTAACATAGAGTTAGGCGAAGATATGCAAAGAGAAACTTGATTGACAACTCACAGAGAGGAGGTTAATAAAGAATTAGAAAAGTACAAGGAGGAAATTAAACATATGCACAAGTTGTAAAAGAGAAGGAGACGATCAAGGAAGTGGGTAAGGAAGTCAAAACCAGAAATGACAAACAAGAAGCAGACATTAGGCAAGTAATTAGGAAAGAACTGGTAACCAACAGTAAACTAGTACAAAACACTGCAAGACAGAAGTAAGTCCATAATAATTTTTGGGTGTTTAGAAAAGGAAATTTCATCTAGGGTGGACAGAGTAGCAGAAAAGATAAAAATCATAGAGAAAATGGTAGGTTTAGGAGAAGGCCTTAATTCAAAGGAAAATGTCAGTGATTTTAGGAGAATAGAAAATATGAGAAAGACAAGAACCATCCCTTAACCCTTAAACCGCTCAATACATATACGATGGGAGTGACTGTCACGAAATTGCACACATCGTACATATACGACTGAGAGTCTAGCACACGATTTTAAATGCCCTGCGAGGGATAGGGGCAGCGATAGTCCAGCCACAGCTGATAGTAAACAGACGCCAAACTATTTGTTTATTGTTTTATGAACATAATACATAACTGAATCACTAATATGCACACTATAATTTTGAGTACAGTATAGCGATGGTTCACACACATTTTATTATATAAATATATCACACTACACACTATTGAATAATATTACAGTGGTACCTCGAAATACAAGTCCCCCTATATATGAGTGTTTCAGAATACGAGCAGGATTTGCTTGGAAAATTTACATCAGAATATGAGCGTTGCCTCGGAAGACGAGGGTGTTGATACGCGTACAGGCCGACTAGCGCGTGGTGGCATGGTGATCATGCCTCAGTTTACCAGTGCCTCGCGCCCAGTGACAATCCCGCCTGAATTCTTCACAAGGATTTACAGTTTTTTGTCAGATTTTTGGTTATTTGAGCATAAAAGTTGTTATTATATATTTCACCATGGGTCTCAAGAAAGCCAGTGGTAAGGTTCAACCTAAGAAAATAGTTGTGAGTAGAGGCAGTAGAGGATGTCCCTTCTTCATTAAAAAAATGTGTGGGAAGAACTGAAATGTTTTGTTGAAAAAACTCACCCAGGTAAAACTGTAGCAGGCCGTTGCATTGACCTTTTAAATGACAATGTGATGTCTTACTACAGACAAGTGTTAAAATGTAGGGAAAAACAAGTGTCCTTAGACAGATTCTTAGTAAGACAAGCAGGTCCTAGTGGTATGAAGGCAAAACGTGCCAGAGAGTGCACACCAGTGAAGTCCTCACTGCCTGATGTTACAATGGAAGGGAGACTCCCCTTCCAAACAGTAACACCTCTCCTCCTCCCTCCTCCTCACCATCTTCCACACACCAACAGCAGTCATCAGCAAGGGTAAGTAATAACTTGGACATACTTTTGTAGTGTAGATTTAGATGAATTAGGTATAAAATTTAGTTTGAAGTGAGGTTTTTGGGTAGTCAGGAACAGATTTTTTCATTTCCCATTATTTCTTATGGGGAAATTAGCTTTGGTTTACGAGTTTTCAGATTACGAGCTGTTTCCTGGAACGGAATAAACTCTTAAACAGAGGTACCCCCTGTACTGCAAAAAACCAGCATTAAATGTAATGAAATGCCATTTTTTGGGTGAGACCCGGAGGCTTCCCAGAGCTATGCCAGGCTGATATGTATATATTAGACCATAGCAACAGTCAATCGAAGGAGTTCTAAGCCTATCGGGGACCAGAGCCAGAACCAGGCTCCCTCAAGAGAGGCAGGAGGAGCAATGGCCTAAAGACACCCCCCCCATGTAATTGGAAGCAGTGTTTGTCTGCCATCTACCAGGTCAGGCACCCAGAAATGTAGGAATTTCAAAACTTTTTTTACTGCTGGTAAAAAATTGCAAACTGAAAGCTGAACTAGCAAACAGAACTCTTCATTCAAAAACAAGGAAACAAACATGACGTCACCACAACCGCCACGCATCCGTCTGCGCAACTCCCCGTCCCAGGGGGGGGGGGGGGGGTTTCCAGACCTCTATGCCAGCAACTCTCCTCAGTTCAGAGGCTGAGTATCAAAAACGCGAAAAAACGTTGACCGGACGAGGGAGGGATGCCGGGAAGCCTCCGGGTCTCACCCAGAAAATGGCGTTTCATTATATTCAACGCTGGTTTTCAGTAGAGAGCCCCTTCGGCTCCCCAGAGCTACCTAACCAAAGATAAGAAGAAAAGGGACTCACCCGTAGGTCATCACGCGCTCCTCAACTCAAAGTCGAGACAACAGGCCACAACCTGTAACCCAAGGCTATACACGCCCAAGAAGGACTAGGAATACTAACAAGGTAACGTGCAGCAGGACCCTGTTAGACCTCCAAAAGCCCCATACCCAAAAGATAGGCCAGGACATTGCCAAAACAGCAGCCGAATGCCAAACTTATGAACGGTGTGGCACGGGAAAAGATCACAGGCTGGCTGGACTGAATAATCCTGCGAACCACCTGGGAGACCCGCGCCCTGGAATAGGGAAGAAGGGAAACTGGGTCAACCCAAAGCGCGTCATCTGCCACAGAGGCTGTAACATGCAAATCACGGTGATGAAACACAAAACATGATGCACCCCCGTCCAAACCAACCAAGCATCAACAACCCAAGGACCCCCTCAGAGAGCAGCAGACTCATTCTTCGCCAGAAAAGAAGGAGACCGCTATAAACGAAGAAAAGACCACCAGGAATGAAAGAGCAGAAACCCCTGCGCCGGAGGAGAGCAAGAAACTCTCCGACCCGACCCCCAGAGGCCAATGCCAACAAGAAAAGCTGTAGAAAAACAGTCCTGAAGCGAGGGGGGCCACCCCAAACCGAGGAGAAGGGAGAAGAGAGCACCCGGTGCAATGACCAGGATAGCTCAGGCGGTGCATGAGCAGGCTGGAGGTGAAAACAATGCTCGAGAAAGCTTGCGGAACAGAGCAGAAGTGACATCCACCCCAAATGTAAGCTGCAGCGGCTCTGCCAGCGCCACCCGAAACAAGGCGACAGTATCAGGCATAAGAAGACGGTCCTGAAACAACCAAGAGAGGACAAAACAACCTACGAAAAGACAAGTGCCAAAAAGACCGCCAGGAAATTTCATACTGTACTGCCGTCGAGACGAAACTCGCAGGTGGGACACCAACTAAGTCACCTGATCACCATACAAGTGGTGATAAACCTGCGTCAAAAAGACCAGACACGAGAAACAGAGAAGATCGACCCAGCCACGTACCGGAATGGACCGACCTGCTGAAAGAGGCGGAGCCGCGGGAAGATCCTCGGGTTCGGACATCGAGCAAGAAGTGCCTGAAACCAGGACTGGGCCGGCCACCACCGGCCAACAGGACTACTCATCCCTGGTAAGTCTCTCTAAGCTAACCAGGACCCTAAGCAAAACCTGAACCGGTAGAAAGAGGTACAGGTAACCCCAACTCGACCAGTCCAGCCGAAAGGTATTGACCCCAACGGCCTCGCAGTTTGGGAAGGGCACCACAAACACTGGAAGACGCCTTGACCAAGTCGAAACGAAGAGGTCCACCTCTAGGCGCCCGTACATCTGGCAGAGCCAACTGAATGAGTCTGTGTCAACTGTCCATTCCATGGATAGGGGCATGAACCGAGACAGACCATCAAGCCAGGACGTTTGACACCCCCTGAACGTAAACTTCCAGGAGAGCCAAACCCCAAGAACTCAGCAAACGAGTCACCTGAAACGACTAGCCCCACAGAGCCAAGGACCCCATTGAACCCCCACTGTTCAGACAATGAACCACCGGGGAGCAGTCAGAATGGAGCCAGATCATTGCTCCACGAGCAACACGAACCCTCTGAAGCGAATGCCACACCACTGCGAACTCCTGTGCCATGCTGTGAGCCCGACAGAACCTGAACACCGGATGAATTGGGACGTGCTAAGATATGTCCCAAAGCTCTAGAGACACCATCCAAGCACCCGGTGCCAAAAGCAGCCGGACCCGAGGCAGAGTGGTCATCTGTAAGGAGGTTATCTTGAGATGATTTCGGGGCTTTTACTGCCCCCGCGGATTGTTTCCTCCAAGGAGTGCCGGACCAACCGGGCTGTGGTGGGTATGTGGGCCTGCGGGCCGCTCCAAGCAACAGCCTAGTGGACCAAACTCTCTCAAGTCAAGCTTGGGAAGTAGAAGAACTCCCAGAACCCCATCAACCAGGTATCAACCAGGTAACTCTTGCCATTCAAGTGCGCAGTCTGACAGGATGAAAGACAAAGCAGTCTGCTAGTCAGGAAGACTCCGGCACCTTGTAACGCACCTAATAAGGAAGAGGAGTCAAACTCAAAACAAGAAGGCTCCATTATCGAGGAGTAATCTGAGTCTCACATCCCTCCCACACCTTTATCGGTGGAATGCTGGAAGCCAAAAACCCCCAGGAGGGGGGAACAGAAGAACCCAAGGAACTCGGAACTGAACCCGGGGAGGAGTCGAACTCATAACAAAATCGTACAGGGAGGGGGATAGGAAAACCCCTCCCCCTGTAACAACAAGCCCTGCACTGAGGGTCCCAAACACTTAAGCAGGGACAAATGGGGCCGAGACTCCTCCCCAGCCCCGGAATCCTCCATGTCAGGACCCGGGGCCGAGCCGTCCTCCAAACCTTCTGCCTCTGGAGAGAAAGCAGAGTCCACCGGAAAAGCAGGGATGAAGGGGGCCTGCTGGCATAGCCCAAAAACTCCGGCAGGAGGATCAGGCTCGAATACCTCCGCCGCTGATCTGGAAGGGGCAATCCCCGAAGCCGCCCGAGTCTCACTACCAGTATAATTCAGCGGGACACCTGCGGGGCATCCGGAAAGGTAACCAACTTCGCACGTTGCTGCAACCTATCTTGAGGTTATCTTGAGATGATTTCGGGGCTTTTTTTAGTGTCCCCGCGGCCCGGTCCTCGACCAGGCCTCCACCCCCAGGAAGCAACCCGTGACAGCTGACTAACACCCAGGTACCTATTTTACTGCTAGGTAACAGGGGCATAGGGTGAAAGAAACTCTGCCCAATGTTTCTCGCCGGCGCCTGGGATCGAACCCAGGACCACAGGATCACAAGTCCAGCGTGCTGTCCGCTCGGCCGACCGGCTCCCGGCACAACCTAAACCTCACATGCAACGTTAAAGCTGCCTGCACCCGAATATCAGTCTCAGTGGACTGGGTGAATGGAGTACAAGCAAAGAACACCACTCGCAGGACTCCGGGTCAAAGGTGTCACTGACCCCAACAGGCAGCAAGGCAGAGGCAGACGGTGAGTGTCACCCTGAGACGAGGGGACAGAGCAACCTTCAAACTCGCACAAGGCAAGGTGGGACTCAGAGGTCTCCTACATTGAACCATTGAGCCCCAAAGGGGGGTTTCCAGGGCCCTTAGGCTGACTGTTAAGGGAAGCCCAGGCGAGGTACTGCTAACCAGTTATCCCAGAGCTACCAAGCAAACAACTAAAAGCTGAACCCCTGCCGCGTGTGCAAGCACAGGGACCTAGTGGAGGGCCACCAGAATCCTACAAGTGGTCCTACCACAACACCAGGCAGACCCCCACCAGGCAAATCAAAACAAAAACAAAAGAAAACCCCTCAAAAGCACAACGTCTCTTGGAGAACAGAACCGGTCGCTATGCGAATATCAGACAGCTGCACAGTACCTCGCACCCCAGCCAGCGACAAAACTACCTCCTACCTAAGGGCAAACAGGAGTAGGAACCTCCCCAGCTAAACCCCCAAGGGCAGGCAATCACCGAGCAGCGACAGAACCGCACGGAGGTAGCTGCTCCTGAACGGCTCATGGAAGATAACCCTGAAGCCGCAAAGGCAGTACTTACGGGGCACCTAGGGAAGGCAACCCTAGGTGCATGCAGCAGTTTAAGGGTTAAGGGTGACATTTAATGGAATAAACACATGATGGAAGTGCTTAGAAATGCCAGGAAATTGCAGTGTAAAGAGAATGACAAACTTTGGTCAATAAGACAAGACCTCTCAAAGGAAGACAGAGAAAAGCTGAAAATGAACCTCGATGAAGCAAAACATCCAAATAGGAATAGAAATGAAAAAGAAATTCATTTTCTACAAAGTATTAAGGACTGTAAAGATAGTGAAATAATACATAAAAACAAAGCAAGAAAATCATTAGAGGAAGGGAGAGTAAAGAACAAAGGGAATGGGAACAGGTTCCTGAAAATTTTATATACTGTAGAGTGGTACCTCAGCTTACAAATTTAATTCATTCCCAGAGACGGCTCGTAAGCCGAATATTCGTAAACTGAAGCGAATTTCACCATAAAAAATAATGGAAATTGTATTAATCTGTTCCAGACTCCATAAAAAACTTCAAAGTAAATTTTATACCTAATTCACCCAAATCTTCAGTACTAAAGTATGTACAAGTTATTACTTACCTTTACTGATGACTCCTGTTGGCATATAGAAGACAGTGAGGAGGGGGGAGGAGGAGAAGTGTTAGTGTTTGAAAGGGAAGTCCCCTTCCATTATTACATCAGGCAGTGAGGACTTCTCTGGGGGTACACTCTCTGGCACGTTTTGCCTGCATACCACTAGGACCTGCTTGTGGCTCACTACTTGCTTGTCTTGCTAAGAATCTGTCTAAAGACACTTGTTTTTCATTATATTTTAACACTTGTCTGTAGTGAGACATCACATTGTCATTCAAAAGGTCAATGCAATGGCCTGCTACAGCTTTCTTTGGGTAAGTTTTTTCAACAAAACTTTGCAGTTCTTCCCATACTTCACATATTTTCTTAATGAGGAAGGGACATCCACTACTGCCTCTCCTCAACTATTTTCTTAGGTTGAACCTAACCACTGACTTTTTGGGGACCCATGGCGTGATTTACTGTACAGTATAATAATTACTTTTATGTTCAAAAACCAATAAAGCAGAAAAACAATGAAATTCCTTTACAAAGAATTCAAGCGCGATTGTCACTAGATAAGAAAGACTGGTAAACTGAAGCACGCCACACGCTCAGTCTACCCATACATGTATCAACAAAGTCACTAGTTGAGGCAAAGTTCATAAGTCGAGTCAAATTTTCCAACGAAATCGGGGTTGTAACTCAAAACATTTGTAAGTACTGTAGTGGCATTCTTAAGTCGAGGTGCCACTGTATCTGCTAAGATTCCTGTGTGCAAGGATGTCTGGAATATTAATTGGGGTGGAATGCTGCACTCAGTTGCACATTCTTGCAGCAACCAAAGTGAAACTACATCAGGCCAACTGCTTTATTTTTTTCTAGCCCCTTGAGTAATTTTTACACTTGTCTTGAGATACATCTATGTATTCTATGGCATGCTCTGTAACTGATATTGGGTTCAGTTCTATGAAATCCTCAATTAGTACAAACACACTTTGGATCTGTTCATTTACCAATTCACATTTCTTTTTCGCAGATGATGAATCACAATAACGTTGCTGAAGAATGATGACCAAACCACACACTAGAAGATGAAAAGAATACGACGTTTCGTTCCATCCTAGACCATTATCAAGTCGATTGTATAAGACTTGATAATGATAATGGTCCAGGACGGACTGAAACGTTGTCGTCTTTTCATCTTCTAGTGTGTGGTTTGGTCAATATTTCTCTTTCATTCTCAGTAGTTCTGTTTCCTGTTCTCAATCTCTGGATTTTATCCTTTACATGCAGTTCACTTTTAATGAATTTATAGAAAAGGCCTGGATCTGTTTTACATTTCTCTGCTATACCTTTCTCAAAGTTCCTTTCTGCCTCTCTCAGTGATCTTGTTCTCTAGCACCATTATTCAGTGATCTTGGGAAAATTACCAGAAATTTCATGCTGTCAATAATTTGCCCATACTTTAAAAAAAACAGATGATTCCTCCGCAGCTTTAAGATTTCTCAAGCTATGGCCTTTTATCAGAGTAAGGGATAACTATTCTTTTTTTTAGTACAGTATTTCACAACACGAAGCTCCTCTCACTGCCGATCATCCATGCATTAGACAACCATATTTTTTATGAGAGAGTGAGTGAGAGTGTAATTACCTAAGTGTAATTACCTAAGTGTAGTTACAGGATGAGAGCTACGCTCGTGGTGTCCCGTCTACCCAGCACTCTTTGTCATATAACGCTTAGAAACTACTGACGGTTTTGGCCTCCACCACCTTCTCATCTAACTTGTTCCAACCGTCTACCACTCTGTTTGCGAAAGTGAATTTTCTTATATTTCTTTGGCATCTTTGTTAAGTTAGTTTAAATCTATGACCTCTTGTTCTTGAAGTTCCAGGTCTCGGAAAATCCTCCCTATCGATTTTATTAATTCCTGTTACTATTTGTACGTAGTGATCATATCACCTCTTTTTCTTCTGTCTTCTAGTTTTTGCATATTTAATGCCTCTAACCTCTCCTCATAGAGCTTGTCCTTCAGTTCTGGGAACCACTTAGTAGCATGTCTTTGCACCTTTTCCAGTTTGTTGATGTGCTTCTCAGGATATGGGCACCACACAACTACTGCATATTCTAGTTTTGGCCTAACAAAATTTGTGAACAATTTCTTTAGTATTTCTCCATCCATGTATTTCAAAGCAATTCTGAAGTTAGAAAGCATGGCATAGGCTCTTTGCACAATGATCTTAATGTGATCCTCAGGTAATAGTTTTCTATCTAGAACCACCCCTAGATCTCTTTCTTTATCAAAATTCTTTAAAGATGTCTCACATAATTTATAGGTTGCGTGGGGTCTATGTTCTCCTATTCCACATTCCATAACATGGCATTTATTCACATTAAATTCCATTTGCCAAGTGGTGCTCCATATACTTATTTTGTCCAGGTCTTCTTGAAGGGCATGACAATCATCTAGCTTTCTTATCCTTCCTATTATCAGCAACAATGTTCATATAATTCTGAATACCAACTGGTAGATCATTTATGTAGACAATGAACATCACTGGTGCAAGAACTGAACCCTGTGATATTTCACTTGTGACATTTCTCCAGTCCGATACATTGCCTCTGATTACTGCCTTCATTTTTCTATCAGTCAGAAAATTTTTCATCCATGTTAGAAGCTTACCTGTCACCCTTCCAATATTTTCCAGTTTCAAGAACAACCTCTTATGTGGAACTCTGTCGAAAGCCTTTTTCAGGTCCAGATAGATGCAGTCAACCCAACCATCTCTTTCCTGTAAAATCTCTATGGGTCGATCATAAAAACTGAGTAAATTCAATACACAGGATCTTCCAGATCGAAAACCATACTGTCTGTCTGATATTATATCATTTCTCTCCAAGTGTTCTACCCATTTAGTTTTTATAATTTTTTCCAATATTTTGACTATTACGCTTGTCAATGATACAGGTCTATAATTGAGGGGGGTCTTCCCTGCTGCCACTTTTGTAGATTGGAACTATGTTAGCCTTTTTCCACACATCTGCTACAACTCCTGTACACAGAGATGCCTGAAAGATCAGGTGAAGTGGAAATGCTGAGCTCAGATGCACATTCTCTCAGAACCCATGGTGAAACTCCATCTGGGTCAACTGCTTTGTTCTTACTTAGCTCCTTTAGCATATTTTCCACTTCATCTCTAGACACCTCTATACCCTTCCATGTTGTTCTCTGGAATTCTTATTGTGTGTGGTTCTCTGAAGATTTAATTTTGTAGAAACACACTTTGGAAATTTTTGTTTAATGTTTCACACATTTCCTTTAAATTTTCTGTGAATCTGTTTCCCATTTTCAACCTCTGGATATTATCCTTTACCTGCAATTTGTTTATGAATTTGTAGAATAGGCCCAGTTCTGTTTTACATTTATCCGCTATCCCTTTTTCAAAATTTCTTTCTGCCTCTCTCCTTACTGCCGTATAGTTATTTCTCGCATCATTGTATCACTGGTATGTTTGGGGGTTTGGCCTTTTCCTATATTGATTCCATTTTTGTTGTCTATTGGTCTATGGTCCTTTCGCAATTTCTATTGAACCAATCCTGTTTTCTGGCCCTGCATCTCTGTTTTGATATATTGATTTTGTTGTTTTGATTTTGTTTTGATGTGTGAGTGAGTGTAATTACCTAAGTGTAATTACCTAAGTGTAGTTACAGGATGAGAGCTACACTCGTGGTGTCCCGTCTTCCCAGCACTCTTTGTTATATAACGTTTTGAAGTTACTGACAGTTTTGGCCTCCACCACCTTCTCACCTAACTTGTTCCAACCGTCTACCACTCTGTTTGCGAAAGTGAATTTTCTTATGTTTCTTCGGCATCTTTGTTTAGTTAGTTTAAATCTATGACCTCTTGTTCTTTAAGTTCCAGGTTTCAGGAAATCATCCCTATCAATTTTATCAATTCCTGTTACTATTTTGTATGTAGTGATCATATCACCTCTTTTTTCTTCTTCTTCTGTCTTTTAGTTTGGCATATTTAATGCCTCTAACCTCTCCTCATAGCTCTTGCCTTTCAGTTCTGGGAGTCACTTAGTAGCATGTCTTTGCACCTTTTCCAGTTTGTTGATGTGCTTTTTAAGATATGGGCACCACACAACTGCTGCATATTCTAGCTTTGGCCTAACAAAAGTCGTGAACAATTTGTTTAGTATTTTGCCATCCATGTATTTAAAAGCAATTCTGAAGTTAGAAAGCTTAGCATAGGCTGAACAAATCCACAAGGGCCGTGACGAGGATTCGAAACTACGTCCGAGAGCATCCAAGACGGTGCCTTAATCGACTGAGCTACGACATGGTATAAAAATTTCAACCGGGAAATCATCTTGATTTACCAATGGATTGTGGATTTGCACATTCCACAATCCCCCTTGTGGATTAGTTCATTGATGCATCACGCTATTGTGATTTCTGTGTGTAACTTAGCATAGGCTCCTCGCACAACGTTCTTTATGTGATCCTCAGGTGATAGTTTTCTATCTAGAACCACCCATAGATCTCTTTCTTTATCAGAATTCTTTAAAGATTTCTCACATAATTTATAAATTGTGTGGGGTCTATGTTCTCCTATTCCATATTCCATAACATGGCATTTATTCACATTAAATTCCATTTGCCAAGTGGTGCTCCATATGCATATTCTGTCCATGTCTTCTTGAAGGGTATGACAATCATCTAAGTTACTTATCTTCCCTATTACCTATCAGCAAACATGTTCATATAATTCTGTATTCCATCTGGTAGATCGTTTATGTAGACAATGAACATTACCGGTGCAAGAACTGAACCCTGTGGTACTCTGCTCCCTTCCACTACTGATTTTGTTGCCTTGTTTTTATGTACCATTTCTCAAGCTTTCCAGTCCCTGACACTTTGTAGAAAAAAAGAATTTCTGTCTTCTTCATTTCTATCCCCATTCAGACATTTTGCTTCAATGAGGTTCATTTTCAGCTTTTCTCTGAAAAGCTGAAAAAGCTTTTCTCTTTCTTTTCTCCTCCTTTGAGAGGTCTTGTCTTATTGACCAAAGTTTGCCATCCTCATCACATTGCAATTGTGTGCCATTAAATCATTAGTTTATGCACAGGACAGTTAATTTTAGGCATGCATTTGATGTCTTGCTGCTGTCTCTCTCAACATAAGGACAAATGAAGAATCAATGCCAGTAAAGCAGGTGATCATGAGGCAGACAAATCAGAATATAACTGATGATCACAGTTATGTGATCATCAGTTATATAACAATCACAGACATTGCCAAAACATTGTCAAAATATATTTTTTGTACGTTGTCAACTCTCAGGTTTTCCGACCCATCAGCATTTTCCTGACCTTAAACATTCTGCGCATCTCAGGATCTCACTCAGTAACACTGAAAATGTTTATACTTGATTTTTTCCTCAGGTTATTTTGTATTATTACTATAAATTTAGTGTCAAAATGTTCATAAATGAATCTATGATAACAAGCCCTCTTCAGACAACACACACAGTGCCTCTGTTTAAGTTCCTAAACATGCTAAACATACACTCACTCCACACATTCTCTTGTGCTAGTTACATGTACAAAACCTTGTTCCCAAATGCTATTCTTCATTTGAAACTTTTTCTTGATAGGTGTAATAGAACCCACGAAGCACCACATAAGAAGTACTCTCACAAACCCATTGTACTGTCTTGTAAATAAATAAATACATAAATAAAATAATATATATAAATAAATAAAAAGGATACATTTTGCTATAAAGTACATAACAAATCTGTGGAGTTCTAGAACAAAGTCTTATGGTCAGATGAGACATAAGCATAACCCTGTACTAGTGATGGAAAGAAGCAAATTGTGAAACATGATAGAAGTAGTATTATGGCTTGGGCATGTATGGCTGCCACTGGAGCTGACACACTTGTCTTTATTGATAATGTGATTGCTGATGGCAGCTGCAAGATAACTTCTGAGGTTCACCAAATCCAACTAAATGCACAAATCTTATTGGATGGTACTTTACCATGCAATAGGGCAATGACTCAAACAATCAAACAAGAAGGCAATGACTAAAGCAACCAAGGAGCTTTTAGGGCCAAAAAGTGGAATGCTCTTGACCAATCACCAGGTCAATTACTCACTCTGAATCCAACTAAGCATGCATTTCACTATCGATAAGATTGAAGGAAAAAAACCAGCATTGAATGTAATGAAACACCTCTTTCTGGTATTCACTTCACACTTTTATATTGCATCAAAATACACTTTTGAAGGGGGGGTTTAGGTAATTACCCAAAGCTACTCAAAGCTACCCAACACTTCCTAGCATTACGTAAGTAATGAATAACTATAATATATTTACTCACTATAATGTTGGTGCTTAATGTACATTATGAAAAACATTTTTTATTCTGAAATATAATTTTATAATGAAATTGAGTCCATCTAATTACCCAAAGCCACAACAATGTTGCTTGGAGCGTCGACTTCCTGTGGTGTCACCTGCCACTTAGATTTTTTTTATTTTTGAGATATATACAAGAGTTGTTCCATTCTTATACAGCTACTAGTACGTGTAGCGTTCCGGGCAAGTCCCTGGAATATGACCCCCCACGAAGAATCGTTTTTACAACCAAGTACCCATTTTACTGTTGAGTTAAACAGAGGCTACAGTTAAGAATTTGCGCCCAGTAAATCCTCCCCGGCCAGGATACGAACCCATGACAAAGCGCTCGCGGAACGCCAGGCGAGTGTCTTACCACTACACCACGGAGACTGTTTCGTTTCTTAGACTAGATTCGTCTAATTTCGTTATAAAATGATATTATTTCTGAGAAAAAATAAGTTTTTTCATGTTCTACATTCAGCACCATCATTATAGTGAGTAAATATATCATATTTCTTCATTACTTACATAATGCTAGGAAGCTTTGAATATATTTGGGTAGCTTTGTGTAATTAAACGAACTGCTTTTGAAGTGTATTCACACTTCATCTCAGTGGCTCCCTGAAGGAATCTTTGATGACTTCGCTCTACTGATTCACATCAGCCATAGGAGTCCTGTAAGGCCTACCAGGGACCAAAGCCAATACCTGGCCCCTACCCTTCACAGAGGAACAGGAAGTAGGAGACTTGTGATCACCATCACCCAAAAACATCCGGAGAGTAAATGAAGCAATACAATCAACTGCAAAGTTCATAGAAAATGAAGTACTGTACTGAAACAGCCAAATAAATTTTTAAACGATTCACTCAGAAATGTGGTCAAGCCCCTCCCTTCTAGTTATTACTGGGATTGTCATACAGCATGCTGCTGATGCATTTATTACTGTATTTATCCTGAAGACTGTGTCCAGTGTCAGCTCTTTCTGTAAGCATCCCTAATGCCTGGGTGTTCTGCTCGAATGTTCCTTCAGGCCCTGGTAATTCACCTGTGATTTTTTGGTGTGCTTTCTGGGTTATATCTCAGGTTCTCGCACCTCTCCCCTCTCGGTTTAGGGTGGTGGGTCAGGGGGGCCCTCCCCTTGGCTTCATGCCATCGTCATGATGTGCTTGGTAGAGTTTTCTTCGCCTCTTTGGTGGGATGCTCAGTTGTTCCTGGTCCCTATTATTGTTTCAGCGGGCCTGCGGTATGTTCTCGCACTCTCGAAGCTGCCTATCTTGCGGTGGCTCCGGTGTTCAAGGTCCCCATGGCCCGGTCCCCAACAAGGCATCTGCAGCCACATACAGTACAGTACTGGCATGTTTCTATTTCCCTGAGGTTCTGGGACTGGATGTTTTTTCAGGGAAGGTGATCATAACACTCCCCTACTTCCTGTACCTCTGTGAGGAGTGAGGGGGGGGGGGAAATTCTGGCTCTGGTACTTGGTAAGCCATACAGGACTTACAACTGATGTGACTCAGTAGGGGACAGCCATCTCAGTGAGATATCTCATACAAAGAATTCACAAGAAAGTCATTAATATGACTACTTTATGAATGAATAAATTAATGTGTTCAATTAGTTTTTGTCCCTTAAAATGGGGGAACTATATATAAAAAATCATGTAATTCCTACACAGTTCACCTGATACTAATGTAAAACCATTAAATTAAAGTCGGAAGGCTGTGCTTAAACCTCGTAAGAATTGTTAAATTAAAAAATCTAATGTGTAGGAGTAGAGCCAAAACAATAAACACTGTATCACTATCCAAATACTTATAGGCAACATTGTATCTGCACATGTACTAACATTATCACATACAGTACTTCAAAATTACATTTTGTAGTAATTTTACTGACCTGCAGCCTCAGTGATGGATGGTGGTGGATTAATACAATACGTTTCTACTGTCGAATTAAAAAGAAAGATTGTAAATTATTAGATCTTGCTTTAGTAGTTTGTAGTCTTCTCGTTACTTGATGTTTACTGCTGTTGTGGCACTTATACTGAGGGCAAGTGAGCTCATCACCAGGGGCTGTCCCCTCCCCCCCCCCAAAACACAAACCTCTCTTGCTTAAAAAACCTGAAAAGAAAAAAATATTTTAAAATACTGTATGGCTTTTAGTATTGAGTAATGTATATGAAAAGTGCCTAAGATGTTCCCTATGGCAGGATCCTTTTTGGTTCCATTGATCAGGCAACCTGTCCTCTTAAAAAGAACGTCACTTTTGGCCGATTGCCCGTATGGCCGAATATGGACGTAATTTGAAAATGAAAAAAAAAATGAAATTAAATTTGGGATTTTTTTTTTTCAACAACAGTAAGTTAAGGGTCCTCTGATAGGTTAGGTGGGCAGGAAATTCTCATAAAGTTTCAAAACGTTATGAAAAACGAGGCAGAGTGACAAATCTGCATACATGCATCAGGGATCTTTTAAAATATCCTTGTTGAGTCATACTTATGCTAGGGGGAAGGGGGGGGGGGGAAAGCCCTGAAGAAATTCAATGTCCAGTCTGGAATGACCTCCAGAAGTTTCCTTCATAAACACTCAAAGACTTTCCAAGCACTACTTTACATTACAGGGCTGCCAAACAGTACTCTTGCTAATTCCCAATTAGCCCACCAGGCCATACCACAGACACCAAAACAGGGTTCCCTGACAGGGTTCCCTGCCTTCCTACATATTTTCTGCCAAAATGAAAACTTCATGCACAAGGTGAATGAGAATGAGAGCTTCCAAGTGTCTTGTTTCAACAAGGAATTTTAAATACAGAATACTGTACTACAGTACCTGTACATTTAAATTTTAGACTTACCTCCGAGCTATCCTACTTAGTTGCTAACAAAGGCCAAATTTGGAACACAAATCATACGGAAGAAAACTAGGAATAAAAATAGATACAATTCAACTCGGCTGCAAAGTCATCCCAGCAGATGTCTCTTGGGCAGGAAGCACGGAGGCAGGATGAAGAAAACTACGGAAATAGGACGCACTTTTGGACACAAACGGGACACGGGTGCGAAAGTAGTGTATAGTGTCATCATGACCAAGAGTGGTCAATGGTGAATAGTTTCAACGTTACCAAGTCACAGTAGTGTGCATTATCAACATGACCAAGAGTAAAAGTAGTGTATGTGTCAATATAACCAAGAGTAAAAGTACAGTAGTGTATGTGTCAATATAACCAAGAGTAAAAGTAGTGTATGTGTCAATATAACCAAGAGTAAAAGTACAGTAGTGTATGTGTCAATATAACCAAGAGTAAAAGTAGTGTATGTGTCAACATAACCAAGAGTAAAAGTAGTGTATGTGTCAATATAACCAAGAGTAAAAGTAGTGTATGTGTCAATATAACCAAGAGTAAAAGTATAGTAGTGTATGTGTCAATATAACCAAGAGTAAAAGTAGTGTATGTGTCAACATGACAAATGTCACAATAGTGCAAACTGTCAATATGACCAAGTCACAGTATTTTGTAGTGTTAACATGACCAAAGGTGATAATAGTGTATAGTGTCAACATGACCAAGTTACAGTAGTGTATGGTGACAACATGACCAAGAGTGATAATACTGTAGTGTCAACATGACCAAGAGTCACAGTAGTGTATTCTATTACAGGTGCATGTGCTCCTATATATGTAAAAAAAGGTTTACAAGTATAGCTATTAAAGTCACTTACCTAATTTACCAGTAAGTGACAGGAAGCCAGAGGCTTGTCAAAGGTCCCCCCCCCTACCACCATTTGTCTTTATGATCTTTTCCAGCAGTACTTTAAAAGTTAACAGTTGTTTGGTATTTACGGCTTTGGCGAGTAGGCAGTTCCATGGGTTAAACGGCCATCAGTTAGTTTTTTAAACTTTGTTCAATGTCAACAAATCTTTGGTTGCAATTGTTCCGAGTTTCAGTATTGCAGCCTAAATAGAAAGGGAGAAGTTTTTTTTCAACGACTGTTACACATTTTCAACCTCTAATAACAACCAAAAGTTTCAATGAAATCATTTCTATGACACTCTATCACATTAGCATATAATAAAGGAAGTGATTCAGCGATTTTCCAAAATATGTTTAGTTTTACTAATACAAATGGTCAAAGTTCCCCAAAAATTATGCAAATATATCATGTTTCGTTACTATTATAAAATCAATAAATGAACTTAGGAGAAAAAAGCTCGAATCTGATTATAGAAACATGAGACTCTACATATAAGGTGTAAGTTTCATGTAAATTGAATAAAAAATGAAAGAGTTATAAGAATGTTTATGTTACTTGAAAATAAATAAGTAAAAAATAAAGTCTAAGGCATTGCCATCTGTGGCTAAGGTTGACATCAACCAATTTCCTCCAAAATTGGCACCCTTACAGATAGGCTTACGTGCAGTCAGGTATATAAGTTTCATGCAAATCATCCGATAAACAAATAAGAAAAAAAAACGGAAAAAAAAAGAAAAATCTAATTATTTTTCAACTATTTTTTTTGGATAAAACTAATTATTAAATATTTTTATTATATGCTATTGTGATAGCTGGGAGTCATAGACATGATTTCAGTTGACACTTGTGTTTGATGTTAATTTTTGACCATTTTTGAAAATTGATGACACATAATTCAATATTTTTTCTCCCTTCCTATTTATGCTACAATGCTGAGACTCGGACCAGATGAATCCCTTTTCATATACAACTAGTCAAAAAAGTTTGATTGAAATCAAACTAGTTTTCATTTATTGCATATCTTTGGCATATTTGGAACTGATGCCCCTTAATAACCCTGTGGGTGAAAAAGCATCTCCTGTTCTCAGTACTGTACTACATTGTGGCTTGTTGAGCTTGTAGCGAGTAAATCTATACTCGCTCCATTATCTCATCATCTTAATGGCATAACTAATTACACAAGCTATAATCCTATCCCTATTTACAGGTAACGGTTTTTCCACCCTCCTATCTTAGTGTGAGGTGTAGTAACCGTATATAAGCCAGCGATTTGAGAATAGCAAACCAGTACAATCTCCAGTCAAGAATGTAGTACTCGGCGTGGGCAGTTCTAATCGACCCAAGACGCTACAGCTTCGACACAGAGCAGACAGCAGACTACGACTGCATCCAGCTACAACGCTCTCACTCCCCGAGTTCAGACACTCGCAATTCTCAATCGAGCCGCCACGCTCTCCCGCATAGAGCTCCACGACTCCGGCCTCACTCAGCTCTCTGCTCTGCTCCAGGCTTCATCTCAACGTCTACGACACTGCTGTATCCAGGACTACTAAATAAATATGAAACTCACTAAACACTGCGTATCTAATCAACCCAACAACGTAACATAATCGTACGTTACAAGCTTCAAACCATTGCTCCTTGTTTGTGATACATTTAACCTTTTTGAAGAAATTTTCCAGATCAACATCCTCCAAATTGTTCAGTATTTTAAAAGTTTCAATGAGATCTGCCCTCTCATGCCTGGCATACAGTGTTGTTAGCCCCTGTGGCCCTCAACCATTCCTGATACGTTTTTTGACTTAAATCTGGAATGATTTTTGTTGCCCGGTGTTGCATCTTTTCCAGAGCAGCTGTGTCTTTCTGAAGATCAAGTCTCCATGCCTGAATGCTATAATCCAGGTGAGATTGGACCAGAGACTTAAACAACTGAAAGACTACTTTCTTTTCCTAGAAGGTAAAGGTACGCTTGATCAGTTCCAGGGTTTGGTTTGCTTTTTTTTTACTGTCGCTCCCACCTGTTGTGCAACTTTTAGTGAATGATGGATTCTGACTCCAAGGTTCTTTTCTTTATTTATCTGTTGTAAGGTAGTGCTGTCAATTTGGTAGTTGTGACATGGATTATTGTGCCCCACATGCAGGTCTTGCATTTATTGACATTAAAAAGCATTTGCCAGACATCTAACCATTTGTGGAGTTCATGTAGATCTCTTTGCAGGGGTCTCAATATCACCACTTCCCACTTTTCTCTAGATATTTGTGTCATCTGCAAATTTGATGATGTGGTTTGTAATATTCTCATCTATGTCATTGATTTACATGACAAAAAGAGTTGGCTCAAAAATGGAACAAAGGGAATGCTATGGGAACAAAGGGGTATTGACCTTCCAGTCGACTGTACTTGATTGATTTTGTTGTTTCCCTGTGGTTGGAAACCACAGGGGAAACAACAAGGGGTATATTGTGATGCCATCTGGGAAAAGTGCAGGGTCATCCGGGTTTTGGTTCCCTAGGATGCGAGGTTCTCTCTCCGCTGGGCACTCAACACCAGCAATGAAAAGCCAATTAACACATAATTACATTCTACCCACTTCAAGACTCCGAACCAACACAGAAGCAAGAAGACAAAACATGCAATGTACCCATTGATTCGTGTTTTGTCACCTCACCCCAAAACAAAAAATTAACAGAGTATGTAAAATTGTCTTTTCCCCATTGATTTGTGTCCTGTCACTTTGCCCAGAAACATTTGTGTCCTATCACCTCACCCAAAAAAAACATGAAAAAAAAAGAGTATTTTAAATTGTCTATGAAAATGTAAGAAGTGTCTTGCATAATGCTTCTAGGCATCAGACCATAAATAAAGTGTGAAAATGAACTTTGGAGAGTTAATTTTTCAATAATTCTTGACAGTGAAGAAAAACATAAGAAATATTGAGAAGATTCATGTTAGAATCATTAATCTTACCTTTTCAGCCATATTCAACAACATATGTTACAAGAAAGACTGCTACTAAAATACTGTATACTAATATATATAATATACTGTATACATAATGTATATAATATACTGTAATAATATATATATAAGTATTTAATATATTATATATTACTGTACTACACTAATATATATATATATATATAATATATATATATATATATATATATATATATATATATATATATATATATATATATATATATAATATATATATATATATATATATATATATATATATATATATATATATATATATATATATGTCGTACCTAGTAGCCAGAACGCACTTCTATGCCTACTATGCAAGGCCCGATTTGCCTAATAAGCCAAGTTTTCATGAATTAATTGTTTTTCCACTACCTAAACTACCTAACCTAACCTAACCTAACTTTTTCGGCTCGCTAACCTAACTTAACCTATAAAGATAGGTTAGGTTAGGTTAGGTAGGGTTGGTTAAGTTCGGTCATATATCTACGTTAATTTTAACTCCAATAACAAAAAATTGACCTCATACATAATGAAATGGGTAGCTTTATCATTTCAAAAGAAAAATATTACAGAAAATAGATTAATTCAGGAAAACTTGGCTTATTAGGCAAATCGGGCCTTGAATAGTAGGCCGAGAAGTGTGTTCTGGCTACTAGGTACGACATATATATATATATATATATATATGTCGTACCTAATAGCCAGAACGCACTTCTCAGCCTACTATTCAAGGCCCGATTTGCCTAATAAGCCAAGTTTTCATGAATTAATGTTTTTTCGTCTACCTAACCTACCTAACCTAACCTAACCTAGCTTTTTTTGGCTACCTAACCTAACCTTACCTATAAATATAGGTTAGGTTAGGTTAGGTAGGGTTGGTTAGGTTCGGTCATATATCTACGTTAATTTTAACTCCAATAAAAAAAATTGACCTCATACATAGTGAAAAGGGTAGCTTTATCATTTCATAAGAAAAAAATTGTAGTAAATATATTAATTCAGGAAAACTTGGCTTATTAGGCAAATCGGGCCTTGAATAGTAGGCTGAGAAGTGAGTTCTGGCTACTAGGTACGACATATATATATATATATATATATATATATATATATATATATATATATATATATATATATATGTCGTACCTAGTAGCCAGAATGCAATTCTCAGCCTACTATGCAAGGCCCGATTTGCCTAATAAGCCAAGTTTTCATGAAATAATGTTTTTTCGACTACCTAACCTACCTAACCTTTTTCGGCTACCTAACCTAACCTAACCTATAAAGATAGGTTAGGTTAGGTTAGGTAGGGTTGGTTAGGTTCGGTCATATATCTACGTTAATTTTAACTCCAATAAAAAAAAATTGACCTCATACATAATGAAATGGGTAACTTTATCATTTCATAAGAAAAAAATTAGAGAAAATATATTATTTAAGGAAAACTTGGCTTATTAGGCAAATCGGGCCTTGCATAGTAGGCTGAGAAGTGCGTTCTGGCTATTAGGTACGACATATATATATATATATATATATATATATATATATGTCGTACCTAGTAGCCAGAACACACTTTTCAGCCTACTATGCAAGGCCCGATTTGCCTAATAAGCCAGTTTTTCCTGAATTAATATATTTTCTCAAATTTTTTTCGTATGAAATGATAAAGCTACCCATTTCATTATGTATGAGGTCAATTTTTTTGTATTGGAGTTAAAATTAACGTAGATATATGACCGAACCTAACCAACCCTACCTAACCTAACCTAACCTATCTTTATAGGTTAGGGTAGGTTAGGTAGCCGAAAAAGTTAGGTTAGGTCAGGTTAGGTAGGTTAGGTAGTCGAAAAACAATTAATTCATGAAAACTTGGCTTATTAGGCAAATCGGGCCATGCATAGTAGGCAGAAAAGTGCGTTCTGGCTACTAGGTACGACATATATATATATATATATATATATATATATATATATATATATATATATATATATATATATATATATGTATGTCGTACCTAGTAGCCAGAACGCACTTCTCAGCCTACTATGCAAGGCCAATTTGCCTAATAAGCCAAGTTTTCATGAATTAATTGTTTTTCGACTACCTAACCTACCTAATCTAACCTAACTTTTTCGGCTACCTAACCTAACCTAACCTATAAAGATAGGTTAGGTTAGGTTAGGTAGGGTTGGTTAGGTTCGGTCATATATCTACGTTAATTTCAACTCCAATAAAAAAAATTGACCTCATACATAATGAAATGGGTAGCTTTATCATTTCATAAGAAAAAAATTAGAGAAAATATATTAATTCAGTAAAACTTGGCTTATTAGGCAAATCGGGCCTTGCATAGTAGGCTGAGAAGTGCGTTCTGGCTACTAGGTACGACATATATATATATATATACTGTACATATCCATTATGACACTAGCTCTCCACATATGTCAGTTGCTTAATGTGATCGATCTTGTGATCGATCTCGAACTCATTGATGATGTCATGACTTATATTGAATTTTGTAACTAGCTCATCAAGATTGTAACTTGCTTAGCTAAATGAATTGGGTTCAGTCCCTGACCCCATTATGTGCCTCTGTAACCCTTTCCACTACCGCCCACAAGATGGGTATGGGGTGCATAATAAATGAACTAAACTAAAAGTACTGTAAATATATATAAACAAAGATAAACAGACGCCAATTTAATAAATAAGCAATAAAGTAATATTTTTTACACCAAATGGTATGTTTATTGTCGTTTAGTGAATATACTTTATACTGTGAATATTTTTACTGTAACAGTATGATCGTAGTTTAATAGGGTAGTGGCTGTGTGGCCAATGTTGTGACAAGTAAATAAGTAAATATGAAAAGACGGCGCCAAATGTTGTCACAAATTTCAGCAAGCGACGACACATGGCGAGTGGGTTCGGGAGGGTTGGCACGTGTGTGTTCTCCATGACCTAAACCGTCAAGGCGTGGAATTCTATGCTGATCGCTTTAATGCATACATTCTTCTGTATTAACTGCTAAATGTAACTTTTAATATACATCTAGTCTATCTAAAAAAAATTGGTGTTATTTTTCGGTTACAAAGTAATTGAACTAAAATATAAAGCTCGAAAATGTAAAAGAAAACATCCCATAAAATGATTACAACTTGCCAAAAATTTTTATAAACAAAGAATAATTTGTAAGTTGTACCTTCAATTGTTGCATTTCATTCATGTATTATACAATTATCATGAATTATAATGTTATTTGGAAAGGTGGCAATTATGAAATAAAGGTGGGTTGAGATGATCATGTTGTTAAGTGTTGCAGCTTGGGCGAGAAGTGCGAGGACCCAGCGGCCAGTCATGGCTGGGGTGGTGGAGTAGGGACGTTGCCGGCTTCATACATGGATGGATAGGTGGAGATATAGTATATTTTATATTATATTTATACCGGCAAAAGACATGAACTTGCATTTATAGGCTTTATTATGCGCGTTTTTTGTTCGAGAAAAGGAAGAATACCTCGGTAATCTTTACAAGTTGTGATTTAAATATAACATAGTGGAGTGGGTTGGCAATGAAGTGTGCAGAACAAACATATAAATTGTAACACTAGTTCTCCACATATGTCAGTTGCTTAATTTAGAAACTGTACTTGTGGTCGGTTTTCGAGTCCATTCTTGATGTGAAGATGTGCACTGAATTTTATAACTAGCTCATCAAGATTGTAACTTGCTTAGCTAAATGAATTGTGGGGTTCAGTCCCTGAGCCCATTATGTGCCTCTGTAACCCTTTCCACTACCGCCCACAAGATGGGTATGGGGTGCATAATAAATGAACTAAACTAAAGTAACAATTAGAGCCCAGCAACAGTGAGAGTCGGCGCGTTCCTACGCTCACTGGCTATGTCACTACCAGGAAATAACCTACTTACAAATGTAAATGCATTAGATTTTACTTTTATGTTCTTTAAAATATTTAAAATAATTAAATACATTTTATTAAACGTTTTGTCGTTTAATAAAACGACAAAAACTGTAGTCATGATCAGGTAAGAACTAGTTAGTTTAACTTAAGAAACTGTAAGCATTCCATATAAATATTGTTTTGAGATATGTGAAGATTACAATATTATTGGTATATACAGAATATAGAAATTCAGAAATGTTGTTGTTGTTAAAGATTCGCTACCTGGAACAAAAAGTTCCAAGTAGCACGGGCTATGGTGAGCCCGTAGTTCTCTAATTCAGAAATGAATTTTACAATTTGAGAATAATGGGTATACGAGTCTATGACAGTTACTACACGAGGTTAAGCATTGTTGGGTCTAGTTAGTACCTGGATGGGATGACGGTGCTGAGTTCCTCAATTCAATTTCTTTCTTTATTATGCACCCCATACCCATCCCATGGGCGGTGGTGTAAAGGATTACAGCGGCACATAATCGGTTCAGGAACTGAACCCTCTAGTTCGTTTAGCTAAGCAATTAACAATGTTTGACGCTAGTTACAAAATTATCAATGTCATATACACATGTACACACCCTCATACATACATGTACATATATATATACGTATACATATATACATACACATACATATCTAATCACACAAATACACACATCAATAATCTTTGTGTCACAAGTGATCAACAAGAGGCTCACAACAGTCACTATACAAGGCACTTTACATCTATGATGAGTCACACAGTTACTAGTCTTACTGCACACCCACCCAACTGGGCGGCAGCTTTACAGTCATGTGCTGCACACCCACCCAACTGGGCGGCAGCTTTACAGTCATGTGCTCCACACCCACCCAACTGGGCGGCAGCTTTACAGTCATGTGCTGCACACTCACCCAACTGGGCGGCAGCTTTACAGTCATGTGCTCCACACCCACCCAACTGGGCGGCAGCTTTACAGTCATGTGCATGCATTACCTACAGTAAGCAAATTATGGATACTTCGCTAAGATTTCGGGCAGCACATCATTATGAATGAAGTACTTACACATTTCTTGGACACTATTGATGGTGTTATCTCTAAATTCCGCAATTTTTTCACATTCCATTATATAATGACGCAAAGTATGCGAATAGTTCTACTGACAGAGTTTACATTTAGTCAAATCTACATCAGCAGATGTTACAAACTCCCAGAGGTACTTGTAGCCGAGCCTAAGCCTAGCAGTGGTAACATCTAGAAGTCTGCTAACATTAGTGGATGACCCATAGACGTGCGGTTCTTCATGCAAAATAGAATGATGATAGATGGAGTAACTGGTGTGAATTTCACTTTGCCTCAAGTCTCCGAAATTTAGTTGATGTTCCTGGGATATTGCTGCCCTCAGGCTGCTCAAAGGCAGTCCAAGTTGGTAATCAATTCCCTCTTTACGAGCAAAAGTCTTGGCTAACCCATCTGTTCTATCATGCATTCGGAGACCAATATGGGAAGGAATCCACAGGAGACAAACTCTGACTCCATCATTGATTATTTCACTATATCTGTGTCTAGCTTCAGAGATAAGCACGTCACAGTTATGCCTTGGGGAGCTGAGGGCTGAGTTCCTTGCGTTTGGCTAAGTTAACCTCGATATATACATGACGTATGTTTCTTGTTCCCGATATGATGATATACTAGTAAGACTAACTGGACAGTAGTTGATGTTATCAAGGTAAACTTGTTCTACAACAAAGTTGTGACGAAAATAAATTCAGTTATACTACTGCCTATTTGTTAATAATGCAATTTGCATTATTTGCAATAATGCAAATTAATATTATTAATTAATTAATTAATTTGTTATTAATGCAAATGTTTGTATGATTATAGACCAGCAATCGTTTATAATGATTGTTTAGTCATGAAACTTATTAATTCAACTCCATGACTAAGCAATCCCCGACGACACACCCGGTATAATTTTGGCACAGTTTATCATCAACCGTTGGTGCATGCTCGGGCCGCGCTGAGCCTAAAATTGTGAAGCAAGCTTGAATGGTCCTTAGCTATAAATCACTTAAGAATTGATACCATACAACCAGTTTTGTGTGGTATAATATAATATATATTTACAGTTTTGTTGCAAGCAGCCACCGCGGTCGGACGTACCCCTCTCCTGTCCCGCTGGCAAGTTGTGTTCCCACGCAGCTGCCGGCAAACTACACAAACTCAACTCTGAAAGCGACGACAGCTCTACCCATCAAGACAGCTGACAACACTCGTCTTAGGATGAAGATGGCCTTCGAGACAGAAGAATAGGCACAGGAAGCAGCGAAGAAAGGATTCAAATGCTTCGGAATCATCTCCTCACCCAACCCGTCCTCGGATCAAGTCCATTCTATCCAGTGGTCGACCCCAAAGACGCATTCATCAATTTTAACTTGCTGTTCATTCAAAACAGAACGTGTCTCAAATATAAATTAATATTATTATATATTTGCATATTGTGCATATTTAAGCACTGGTTAAGTTAGGTGTTTAGGTTCTGTTGCCGATTATTTGTATGTGTAGTACGTGGGTGAAGCAATTACAGTGTTGTAGTTCGAACAAGAATCATCAGCGAAACACGTTCTGGAAGTGTTCGGACGTCATCAGTGTGAGTCGAGGACGGGTTGAGTTATGAGTACTTCTCAAACAAATGCAGCTCATGCTCTAGCAATCACAAGTACAAGGAGTGTACCGCCACCGCCAAGAAATGCGCGAACTGTGGAGAACAGTTCCTCTGCACAAAAAGGAAGGAAGAACTGAAGAAGATTAAAGAGAAGACCACCACGCCGCCGACCACCCAGAGACAAGTCGTCGCGACCTTGGACCTCACCAATTCCCGAGCCTCTCTTCTACAAGTCAGATGCAGACTACGACCGTATGTACTGGACGCCCAAATAAGCCTCAGCAGCAGGACCCACCAAAACCAGAGACGCCGACATCCATCCAGAACATCCACATCCAGATCATTGCCCATGCGGACAGTTGCGAAACATCATAGCATATATTATCATAGCAATATGGGATATTATCATAGCAATATGGAAGTTGTAGTGAAGGACCTGGTGACTCTAGTGGGAGCCCTGAGGACAGAGTTGGACTCTCTGCGGGAGGAGGTGCGTCAGCTTAAAAAACAACGAGAAGTAACGAAGGAGGAGACCAGCAGTAAAGGGACCTCGTCTTGGAGAGTTGCGAAAGACAGGGGCCTTAAGAAGACTTTGATAAAGCCGCCTTCAAACGCCATAGCAACTTCAAATTCATTTGACGTTTTGGAGGACGAGTGCTGTGGAGAGACTGTGGATCGCGCAAAAGGGAAAGCAACGAAGAGAAAGGAAGCGCAGGCCCCTCAGAAAGTAAAGGAAGTACCTAAGCAAACATTAGTTGTGGGAGATTCCCAGATAAGGTATTTGGATAGAACGTTTTGTGCTAGAGATAGGGGGAACAGGTTAAGGGTTTGCTATCCCGGAGCTGGCATTGGTGATATTATAAACAACATGAATGATATTATGGCTGGTAATGGGAACAATCCCATTATTTGCATTAGCGTGGGAGGAAATGATGTTGGTCGAGTCAGGAGTGAGGAACTGATTCAGAGGTATAAAACAGCCATAGAGTTAGTTAGGAGCAAGGGAGGAATCCCGATCATATGTGGCATTCTTCCAAGAAAGGGAGTGGGAAATGAATGGATATCGAGGGCACTTGGTGTCAATTGCCGGCTGGAAAGATATTGCAAATCAAATGCAATATCTTTCATAGACAACTGGGAACACTTCTATGGAAGAAATGAAATGTATGCTCGTGATGGGGTGCATCTATCGAGAGCTGGGGTTGTTGCTGTTGCGAACTCGCTAGAAGAAGTGGTTAGAGGTGTTTGTTTGGGTTTAAACTGTTAGTAGATAGAGGTATGGGAATTGATTTGGAGGAAGGAGGTAATAAAAGTATGTGTTTGTGGGAGAAAGGAATTGGCAAAACGATCAGGGAAAGAGAAGGTCCGCAAAATAACAATTCACTTAGGGTATATTACACTAACAGTAGAAGTCTAAGAAATAAAATTAACGAATTAAATGCTCTTGTCTGCACAGAAAAAATAGATATTATTGCACTTACCGAAACGTGGATGAATGTAGAAAATAGAGAACTATTAGCTGAATATCAAATATATGGATTTAAACTATTTCACACAGATAGATATATTAGACGAGGAGGTGGAGTAGCCATATATGTTAGGGACAATTTGAAATGTAGTCTCAAAGAGGGAATCAAAACAGAGCCACACACAGAAACTATTTGGATTGAATTAAACGAAAAAGCTAATAATATTATAATAGGAGTAATATATAGGCCACCAAATTTAGACAGAATGGAAGCAAAGCATCTATGGGATGAAATATCTAGAGCATCTAGATCTAACAGTATTTATGTCATGGGTGACTTTAATTTTAGCGGAATAAACTGGTTGAACAAAACAGGGAATAGTGAAGCAGAAGATTTTCTAGAATTAATTGACGATTGCTTTCTTACGCAACACATTAAGGAACCAACACGGGAAAATAATATTTTAGATTTAGTGTTAACTAACAGGGAAACGCAAATTAATGACATCGAAATAGGGAGTGAGCTAGGGAGCAGTGATCACAAAGAAATCAGATTTAGCATAGAATGGAATAGACCAGTAGGAGAAAATTCTGTTAAAGTGCCAGATTTTCGAAAAGCTGATTTTAATAGCCTAAGAAATTTTTTGGGTCAAATTGATTGGAAAGGCTTGGGTATGGGGTGTGGGCCGGTCTTGGAGCGAGACATGAACCCAGCGATAGGTGACTTAAATGGGGATTTCGATGTGGATTCAATATATAACTTATTTAAGAATATTCTAAACAAAGCACAGGAACGTAGTATACCATACAAATTGAATAGATCGTATACTAATGACCCAAAGTGGATAACAAAGAATTTGAAGAACCTTATAGGTAAAAAGAGAGCTTGGTACAAAAGGATTAAAAATGGGGAGGTCACTTTAGAACAGGAATTCGTACAACTGGATAGAAATGTTAAAAAAGAGATAAGGAAAGCAAAAAGAAACTATGAAGTTCGCATAGCAGGGCAAGCAAAGACAAATCCTAAAGGGTTTTTTCAGTTATATCGTACTAAGACTAGGGAAAGGATAGGTCCATTAAAAACTGAGACAGGTCAAATAACAGATAGTGATGAAGAGATGAGTAGTATTTTTAATAAATATTTTGTATCTGTATTTACTAAAGAGGAACTTAACAATATGCCTTCAGCCGAACAAGTCTATGTGGGTGGGGACGAGGACAGGTTGACGAGTTTAGCAGTTACCAGGGAGGATGTTCTTAAACAAATAGTAAAACTCAAACCAAACAAATCCCCAGGGCCGGATGAAGTGTTTGCTAGGGTGCTTAAAGAATGCAAAGAGGAGCTTTGTGACCCACTGTCAACCATATTTAATAAATCAATAGAGTCAGGCAGAGTGCCAGAGTTTTGGAAAGTTGCTAATGTGATACCAGTTTTTAAGAAAGGAGATAGATCACTTGCGTCTAACTATCGACCAATTAGCCTAACGTCTATTGTGGGAAAGTTACTGGAATCTATAATAGCAAATAAAATTCGTCTTCATCTTGAAAAACATAAATTAATAATTGAGTCGCAACATGGTTTTATAAATGGCCGTTCATGTTTAACAAATTTGTTATCTTTTTATTCTAGCATTGTTGAGGCAGTTGATAGTGGTAAGGATTGCGATGTTGTATACCTTGACTTTAGCAAAGCTTTTGATACAGTGCCACATGAAAGACTGATTAAAAAAATAGAGTCTCATGGTATTGGGGGTGCTATATTAAGCTGGATTAGGGCATGGCTATACCAAAGGAAACAGAGAGTTAGTATAAATGGAATCAAGTCAGAGTGGGAAAATGTTGTAAGTGGAGTGCCTCAAGGCTCTGTCCTGGGACCTCTGTTGTTTATAATATATATAAATGATTTAGATTCAGGTTTGAGTAGCAACATTTGCAAATTTGCCGATGATACGAAAATCGGTAGGGAAATTAATTCGGAGGAGGACTCACTATCACTTCAAGTTGATCTAGATAGGGTTTTGAAATGGTCAAAGGATTGGCAGATGCAGTTTAATGCTGATAAATGTAAAGTTCTGAGGTTAGGTAATGATGATAGAGTTACAAGATACGAGCTAGATGGTGTTGTGATTGCGAAGTCGGATTGCGAAAGGGATCTGGGAGTTATGATTAGTAAGAATTTAAAACAAAAGGATCAATGCATAAATGTTCGTAATAAGGCAAATCGGACACTTGGATTTATTAATCGCAGCGTTAGTAACAAGACACCTGGTGTGGTTCTCAAGCTATATCTTGCTCTAGTTAGGCCCCATTTAGATTATGCAGTTCAGTTTTGGTCGCCATATTATAGAATGGATATAAATTCACTTGAACGTGTCCAGCGTAGGATGACTAAGTTAATTCCCCAAATTAGAAATCTTTCATATGAAGAAAGATTAACAAAGCTTAAGTTGCATTCACTGGAAAGGCGAAGAGTTAGGGGTGACATGATAGAGGTTTACAAGTGGATGAATGGACATAACCGGGGGGATATTAATAGGGTATTAAAAGTATCAACACAGGACAGAACACGAAACAATGGATATAAATTGGATAAGTTTAGATTTAGGAAAGACTTGGGTAAATACTGGTTCAGTAACAGGGTTGTTGATTTGTGGAACCAATTGCCGCGTAACATTGTGGAGGTGGGGTCCCTCGATTGTTTCAAGCACGGGTTGGACAAGTATATGAGTGGGATTGGGTGGTTATAGAATAGGAGCTGCCTCGTATGGGCCAATAGGCCTTCTGCAGTTACCTTTATTCTTATGAAACAAGAAACTTGTTCCTCAGAACAATGAACGGGCTTCTGGAAGCAAATTTTATTGAGTCTGTACTGGCACCAGTGACTGAATATGGAATTGCAACCACCCAGACCGAAGTCCCACGGCTGACGACAACTGTGGACACCCAGACGGACACTCCACGGACGACGACAACTGTGGACACCCATACGACGCTGACAGTGATACATAATACAAAAAAAGCAGGAATACTGGCGACACAGGACGAAGAGGATTACGCATCTTCAGACGAGCATGTAGACTTTGAGGATCTCTTCGGCGTAGATGAGTATGGCTCCGAAGATGCAGTCTCGACGTCTTATCGGGTACAAACGCCCATGTTTGAGAATCGCAATGTACCTAGCATTTTAGACACAACCACAGGCCTATACACCGCTTTCAGAAATGGTCAGGCGATCACCATCGACTTAACGCGGAATATCGTCGAGAACAGATGTTAATCTTCTTGTTTGAGGAGCTGTTCACTTCAGACAGTTAAGCAAGTCCCAACTGTGTCTGGGTACAAGTGACAGGATGAACAATCCAGCGGGGTTTCTTCCTTTTGGGGAGTGTTGCATATGCTGCTATGGGGGTATGTCCACTCACAAGATGAGTGGCGCTGCCCAATAAACTCGCCCCTCGGGGCAAAATTTAAAAAAAAAAAATTAAATCTCCCACGATACCCAACACTGTCGCCTGTAGAGCCCCATGTAGACACAAAGCCAAAACAAGAAAGCGAAGAACAGGAAATAATAGTCCTGAGGACCCCCTGAGATAGTGATGCTGTAGTGGAATATCAAACACGGACTTTTGGCTACTGCCCCCCCCCCCAACCCACCCTTCTCCCTGGTGCTTATAGAAGAGTATATACAAACGTGTTCAATAGTTTCATGGAAGTAAGTAAATAATTATCAAAGAATGCACCAAGCCGGGAAGGCTATGTAGCACCCCAGTTTCATGAAAGGGTTTGTTTGTTAAGTGGTTTTGTCATAATTGCGGGTGGTAGGTGTTGAGACGGAGGATGTAGTAATTGTGTTGGAGAGAGCGAAGGTGACCTTGAGAGTGGTGGTGGTGTGGCAAGACACACACTCTTAAGCAATGTTTTCCCCCGCAAGCATGGTGGTGTGGCCTTGATGCCGCCATGTCAGCAAGCAGGCCAGTGACCTCCACACTGGTGAAACCTGGCAGCTATCTCCTCCAGGTGTTTTTTCATATGGTACACCACCACGCTCCCTTTTACCCTAACTCTACCAGTAACGCCAGTTTAAGTTCCATTTTCTACACAGCTTTAACTACTCAAGCATAAATCATATGAGGTATACTATTTATAGCTCGCAATATATATATATAATGTTGGTACCATGTCTTACAGGTACCGTGCAGGTTCCGTGTGGCTGTTGCTAAGTGACGCTATGATCGTCCTTGACGCCTGGCGTGGTGCACAGTCACTGGTCTACACCAGTCATAGCTGCTCCACACCCAAACACGCCTCTGTGTGTGTGTGTGTGGGGGGGGGTGTAGTTTGTTATGCTGGCACTAGTAGAGGATAACTCTTATGGTGTTGTCACTGGTGGGGGATAGCTTGTGTGATGTTGACACTGGTGGGGGATAATTCTTATGGTGTTGACACTGGTGGGGGATAACTCTTATGATGTTGACACTGGTGGGGGATAACTCTTATGGTGTTGACACTGGTGGGGGATAACTCTTATGATGTTGACACTGGTGGGGGATAACTCTTATGGTGTTGACACTGGTGGGGGATAACTCTTATGGTGTTGACACTGGTGGGGGATAACTCTTATGGTGTTGACACTGGTGGGGGATAACTCTTATGATGTTGACACTGGTGGGGGATAACTCTTATGATGTTGACACTGGTGGGGGATAACTCTTATGATGTTGACACTGGTGGGGGATAACTCTTATGATGTTGACACTGGTGGGGGATAACTCTTATGGTGTTGACACTGGTGGGGGATAACTCTTATGGTGTTGACACTGGTGGGGGATAACTCTTATGATGTTGACACTGGTGGGGGATAACTCTTATGGTGTTGACACTGGTGGGGGATAACTCTTATGGTGTTGACACTGGTGGGGGATAACTCTTATGGTGTTGACACTGGTGGGGGATAACTCTTATGGTGTTGTCACTGGTGGGGGATAACTCTTATGGTGTTGACACTGGTGGGGGATAACTCTTATGATGTTGACACTGGTGGGGGATAACTCTTATGATGTTGACACTGGTGGGGGATAACTCTTATGGTGTTGACACTGGTGGGGGATAACTCTTATGGTGTTGACACTGGTGGGGGATAACTCTTATGGTGTTGACACTGGTGGGGGATAACTCTTATGATGTTGACACTGGTGGGTGATAGCTATCATGAGAGAGAGAGAGAGAGTGAGAGAGAGAGAGAGAGAGAGAGAGAGAGAGAGAGAGAGAGAGAGAGAGAGAGAGAGAGAGAGAGAGAGAGAGAGAGGAGAGAGAGTGAGTTTTTACTATTTGTGCCTATAGGATCGAACTGTTAGCTCTTGGACCCCGCCTTTATAGCTGTTTGTTGTATCTATCATATATGTCCCCAACAGGAACACATACACAAAGATGAATTCCTGAAACCAGCAACTTCACGAACAAGAGGACACAGATTCAAGCTAAGGAAACAAAGGTGCCAAAATATATTAAAAAGTTTACTTTTGCAAGCAAAATATTAGACGGTTGGAACAAGCCAAGTGAGAAAGAAGGTGGTGGAGGCCAAGGCCGTCAGTAGTTTCAAAGCGTTATACGACAAAGAATACTGGATAGATGGGACACCACAAGCGTAGCTCACATCCTGTAATGATAGCGGATGCATGATAGAACTGATGAGTTAGCCAAGACTTTTGCTCATAAAGAGGAATTGATTACCATCTTGGACTGCCTTTGAGCAGGATGAGAGTAGTAATACAGTATTCCGGAAACATCAACTAAATCTCGTAGACTTGAGGCAAAGTGAAATTCACACCAGTTACTCCATCTATCATCATTCTATTATGCATGAAGAACCGCACGTCTATGGGTCATCCAATAATGTTAGTAAACTTCTAGATGTTACCACTGCTAGGCTTAGGCTCGGCTACAAGTACCTCTGGGAGTTTGTAACATCTGTTGATGTAGATTTGACTAAATGTAAACTCTGTCAGCAGAACTACTCACATACTTTGCGTCATTGTATAATAGAATGTGAAAAAAATCGCGGAATACAGAGATAAGACCATCAATGGAGTCCAAGAAATGTGTAAGTACTTCATTCATAATGATGTACTGCCGGGAATCATAGCGAAGTATCCAAAATTTGCTTACTGTAGGTAATGCATGCACATGACTGTAAAGCTGCCGCCCAGTTGGGTGGGTGTGGAGCACATGACTAAAGCTGCCGCCCAGTTGGGTGGGTGTGGAGCAAGACTAGTAACTGTGTGACCCACTTTAGATGGTGCCTTGTATAATGACTGTTGTGAGCCTCTTGTTGAATCACTTGTGATATAAAAAGATTATCTATGTGTATATGTATTTGTGTAAATGATTGTGATATATATATATAAATCAAATCAAAAATCAATTCTCCAAAATTCATTTTTATTTCTAGTCTGACGCGACACGAGCGCGTTTCGTAAAACTTATTACATTTTCAAAGACTTTAGTTTACACATACACAACTGAATAGAACTTACGCATCTCCGACTTTGTTTATATCTGCATTTGAGAGAGGTGGATGGGGTGAGGTGGCATTAATAGGGTATTAATTTCATCAACACAAGACAGAACAAGAGGTGGCATTAATAGGGTATTAATTCAATCAACACAAGACAGAACACGAAACAATGGGTATTGAATAGAAGTGATTGTAGAAAGCCTATTGGTCCATATTTCTTGATGCTTCTATATTGGAGCGGAGTCTTGAGGTGGGTAGAATATAGTTGTGCATTAATTGGCTGTTGATTGCTGGTGTTGACTTCTTGATGTGTAGTGCCTCGCAAACGTCAAGCCGCCTGCTATCGCTGTACTTATCGATGATTTCTGTGTTGTTTACTAGGATTTCTCTGGCGATGGTTTGGTTGTGGGAAGAGATTATATGTTCCTTAATGGAGCCCTGTTGCTTATGCATCATTTATGCAGATATAAACAAAGTCGGAGATGCGTAAGTTCTATTCAGTTGTGTATTTGTAAACTAAAGTCTTTGAAAATGTAATAAGTTTTACGAAACGCGCTCGTGTCGCGTCAGACTAGAAATAAAAATGAATTTTGGAGAATTGATTTTTGATTTACCTCCAACAGTGAAAAGAAATGTACGAAAGATTGAGAAAATTCGCGTTAGAATTATTAATCTTACTTTTTCGGTCATATTTAATAATATATATATATATATATATATATATATATATATATATATATATATATATATATATATATATATATATATATATATATATATATGTGTGTGTGTGTGTGTGTGTATCACGAAAATAAACACGTGATTAAGAATGTGACAATGTCAGACCACGGAGGAAAATGAAACAGGAAATTTCCTTAAGTACTTTCGTATATTAAATACATCTTCAGAAGGTATCGTGGTCTGACATTGTCATATATATATATATATATATATATATATATATATATATATATATATATATATATATATATATATATATATATATATATATATATATATATTGGTGTATACTGGCAGAAGGTTTTCTTTCAAACATGTTTCATTGAATATGACCGCATATTCTGTATTTATTATTTTCTGGTTTAGGGCTTCTATCCCTCTAACTATTTTCTTAGCATCAGGGCTTAATTGAAATAGGAGTTCTCCAAAACTCATTTTCGTACTTTTAAGGTGAAGAAAAGAAGTGATTTACTATAGAGTGTATTACACTTATTTATATAATTTGCACAACGTTTCGAACCTCCATGGTTCATTCTCAAGTGAACAGATCTTACAATACTAGTTGATTTTATACCCGCACTGGGTCAGGTGATAATACAATAGAGGTGAAAACATGGGGGATACATAAGGGATAAATGTTAGGTGAAACATAGAGGCTGCAGAAGGCTTATTGGCCCATACGAGGCATCTCCTATCTAAACACAAAGCTTAATCCAGTGTAATTGGCCTATTATGTTGGACATTGTCTTCTGTGTTGGCATCGATATGTTCTTGTCTTGTCCTTACTCTCATGGTGGGTAGAGTAAATAGTTCCGTAATTTGGGTGTTCATGGTAGGTCGCTCTATTCTTATGTGAATTGCCTCAAGAATTTGTAATCTTCTTGCATCTTGGGTTTTGTCTATTATGCAGGTATTCTTGTTCAACATTTCTCTTGTTAGAGTAATGTCATGGGCTTGTCTCATGTGATTCCTAGGGGCACCAGATTGAAGATGGCATGTCAAACGCCTCGTCAGCTTGGTCGACGTCATACCTATGTACTTACATTGAAGGTTACATCCTTCGTGGGGGCAAGTGTACATGTATACAACGCTTGACTGCTGTAGAGGGTTCTCCGTCGGCTTCGGGCTGTTTTTGATAAGGAGTTCGGAAGTCTTCTTGGTTTTGTAGAATATTATCAGGTTTATGTTTTGGTTAGGAGTAGTGCTTTTTACTCCTTTACGGATTATTTCTTTCATTATTCTTTCCTCTTTTATATGTTCACTGTGCATGGTTGATTTGTAATATAATTTTATTAGGGGTGTTGTGGTTTCTGTTCTAGGTTCTGAATTATACCAACGGTCCAAGTGTCTTCTTATAGCAGCGTTTATTTCCGCGTTGCTATATCCGTTGTTCACCAATACCTGAGTTACTCTTTCAAACTCTCTACTCACGTTGCTCCATTCAGAGCAGTGGGTAAACGCTCGACGAATATAAGCATTGAGAACACTGGCTTTGTATCTTTGGGGGCACTCACTTCTACCGTTCAGGCATAATCCTATGTTGGTGGGCTTAGGAGACAAACACACGTTAAGTTTGATCTGACTGACCTCGACTGTTTTTTTTTTTTTTTTTTTTTTTTTGAGTAAAGAGGAAGGAGAGGCATAGGTAAAGGGAAGTATAGAAGTGGGAAATACAGTGAGAGGTATGAAAGCAGGCGGACTGTGTTTCAGTAAGTATTTAAAGAAGGCCGTAAGACAGGAAGACTGTGTAGTACCATCAAAGTCGCAGGATACTCAAAAGGCGCTAAAACTAACTTAGGATGCCAATACGAGAACAAAAGCACATAGGGCGAGCGGTATCAAAGGTGTCTGACTCACCAAGGATTCTATCGAGGGACAAGTGAAAAAATAAATGCCTATTTAATAGGAATTATTATTCCTATTATACATACTTAAACGAGTATTTTAACATTCAGCTAAAAGTAAAACATGTAACTGAGCCTGCATAAAGACATTGTATTAATTATGTGCCTAGGTGGCAAAATTGATGAGCAGCCTGTACGTCTGGCAGCCAGTGCCTCCCTCCTTGGAATGCTGTCCGCACGCGTGTCGGGAGTCACGTGGAACATTATTGGGTAAGGCGCCGACTCGCCTCTCCACACAAATAATCAGATACGGATATCTACCGATGCCAGTTTCATCCCCTACGCACTAATGCCTCTGTTCAGGGGTGTATATTTGCCACCACCAAGTCACCCAAATGACTAAGGCCCCCCCCCCCCCCCCGCCCTCACTACGGGCGTTAACATCCTCCTGCAGACGGCCCCGACACGAGGGCGCCAGAGAGGCCCATTACTTGTCAGGTACTTGCTCAGGGATGTTGCCACGTAGTACCAGCCACACCGGCACACCCTCAAGCACTAAAAATGAAAATGCAGTTTGTTTGATGATAAAGTGTAAGTGAGGCGGTACATGTGCCTCCTACACCAACACACAGGCAGCTCTACACCAAACAAATGGCGGGATGTGAACGGTAGCCTGCCAATACATGAATGAGGCAACTCCATTATAAAACCATTAACAAAAAAAAATAAGTTTGGTGAATATTTTGTATTTAACTTCACAAATATGTAATGCAATCCAAGGAAACAATTTGTAGACTGGATATGAAAATTTATATTAGCAATCGAAAAATGGATATATTTAGTCGAAAAAACATTAAAGGACGAGGAATTTAGCTCCGGCTGTAATAGAGTGCTGTATATAATTAAACAAACACTTCTTTGTAATGTTTTGTCATCAATTAACTTTTTATGTTGACTTGTGTGTTCAGTCATGAAGGTATGGTGGCGACGCTCGTATCCTCTAGTGATCCTGAAGCAATGAAGTAATGAATGCAACGAAGCAATGATCCTGAAGCATCTTGAAGTGATGAGGAAGCAATGTTAGTTTTTAACTACGCATACGCTAGTTTTTGGACAAGAAAATATATACCCACACCAGGTTTTAATAAACCCCAAATGGTTCACATATACACGGGCACGATACAACATTTTACTTCACCTAAGTAAAACAACAACAAGTAAGAGTGAGCCAGCCAGAGGCTTAGGACCAGCCTAAGAATATCCCTGCAAAAAAAAAAAACGTGTCTCACTCACGAGTTAATACATAAGATATTCCTGCAACAAGTAATACCAATATAACGTCAAATAACAACCAAAAGGGGGAGAGGGGGGGCTTTCGACAAGCCGGCGGCTTCCTGTCCTCATCGAGTCCACTAGTATTAGTGGCCCTCTGGTAAAACAATTCTTATAGCAACAGTTCAAGCCAATTATATGGTTTATAGCGACAGTGCAGTCTCCTCACATTACAAGAGTCCCCGAGCACGTATCCTTTCATCTGATGCCTCTGTTTACCTCCTAGGACTAAAAAAGATAATCTGTACTTGGGTAACATGCAGGTTACATTCTGAGGAACGTCAGTACTTGTCCTGGGTGGAGCTCGATAAGCCTAACTATGAGAATATAAAAACGGACAAAACACTGAACGTTTCTGAAAGATAATGATATCAGATTTGTTCATAATGATATCAGATACTGACAGCATATGTGTTAGGAAAGTGACCATTCATCATTTTCTTGGAATTCAACAAGTTTTCCATAAAATCAAGCAACACAGGTGTTCATCATTCACAAGGGCGATATTGGAGTACTACGTCTTGGCAACTGCACCGTAATGTCACCATATTTTATTTTTTATATTATGTTGGGGATGTGATAAGCTCAATTTGAATACAGGAATAGTAGTGGATAGCCATACAGGCTGCTTAGGCCTGTGGCCGGGGTCTTGAGGTCCCATCAAAATTACGTGTAAAAAAAATGCATGGTCTAAAAGTCATCATTGTATTCTTTGAAAAAGATGTAAAAAAATCACGAAACAAAATTCTAAATTTAAATTTGCAACCTTTTTGGCTTGCAAAATCATGAATAATTCCCTGGCCGTCAAGTTTAAGCAGATGTTCTGACTCCATGTCCATTAAGGACAAGGAGGTCAACTTGTCGTCTTTCATCCTTGACCACCAGTAATTCTTGGGTCGTTTCTGAGCAGTAAATGATCTTCACCACAGTATAGGATACCATCAAGCAAAGCACAGGTACATTAGCAAAGATAGACAATTGGAAAGACAGAAGAGTACTTGACACAATTTGCTGAAACATTTGCAGTTCAAAACTACATTCAGTTTCAGTTAAATTGTTTCATATACTCGTTGGACTGTATCAATTCATCCCCAAGGCTGGGTGGTTCCTGATCCTCTGGAGGAACTCTTAGTTCAACCCTGTCGATGAGCAGACATCTGGCCGCGATTTTACCCATTGGATCTTGATACTGCCGTCTGGCATTTAATAGTCCAGCTTGTTGTGATGCCTGACGCATACATCACCATATATATATATATATATATATATATATATATATATATATATATATATATATATATATATATATATATATATATATATATATATATATATATATATATATATATATATATATATATATATATATATATATATATATATATATATATATATATATATATATATATATATATATATATATATATATATATATATATATATATATATATATATATATATATATATATATATATATATATATATATATATATATATATATATATATATATATATATATATATATATATATATATATATATATATATATATATATATATGTTTCATTGAATATGACCGCATATTCTGTATTTATTATTTTCTGGTTTAGGGCTTCTATCCCTCTAACTATTTTCTTAGCATCAGGGCTTAATTGGAATAGGAGTTCTCCAAAACTCATTTTCGTACTTTTAAGGTGAAGAAAAGAAGTGATTTACTATAGAGTGTATTACACTTATTTGTATAATTTGCACGACGTTTCGAACCTCCATGGTTCATTCTCAAGTGAACAATCTTACAATACTAGTTGATTTTATACCCGCATTAGGTCAGGTGATAATACAATGAAGGTGAAAAACATGGGGGGATACATAAGGGATAAACATAGGGGCTGCAGAAGGCTTATTGGCCCATACGAGGCATCTCCTATCTAAACACAAAGATTAATCCAGTGTAATTGGCCTGTTATGTTGGACATTGTCTTCTGTGTTGGCATCGATATGTTCTTGTCTTGTCCTTACTCTCATGGTGGGTAGAGTAAATAGTTCCGTGATTTGGGTGTTCATGGTAGGTCGTATATATATATATATATATATATATATATATATATATATATATATATATATATATATATATATATATATATATATATATGCAACAATGATCACAAAAACACTGATCCAAGTATGCAGAATAACCACATATGAAAAATAGAAAATGCTTAACGCGTTTTCGGCTAATTCGCCTTCATCAGAGCAAAGTAGAATGAGGATAAGATTGCTGATCAGACCTTTATATCCGCCTGGGCAGATCACCTGACCACCAAAAATAAGTGGAGGAAAGGAATTATAAGAAAGAAGGTAATTGCAGAAGGCCTATTGGCCCATACAAGGCAGCTCCTATTAATATCTCCAAATGCCATACGTGTTTAAATGATTGCTATATTGTTTTGACGTGCTATATTGAGGCTTAAATAGGGATCCAACTTGTACATACCGGGGCTCACATTAAGGCTGTTGTTACAATGTTTGATCAGGGAAGACTCGATCACGTTTCGTTCAACAAAATCCTTACTTTTAACAATACATTTTGCCCCTGTGAAGTCGATAGAATGATTACATAAACTGGAATGTAAATACAATGCACTGGATTGCTGGGCTGTACGAATAGCGTATGAATGCTGTTTTAAACGCGAGGAAAGAGTTTTACCTGTCTGGCCGATGTAAACACATGCACACTCATTACAAGGGATGGAATACACACAACCTGCTACAGACGAGGGCGAGTTCTTAATTAACATGGACTTAACTGTATTATCATTTTTGAACACTAAATTAATATTAAGGTTCTTCAGGGCTGGGGCAAGATTTACTAGACCCTCAGAATATGGTAATACCAACGAATTTTTCAGTTCTGGTTTCGACTTAGTAGTCTGTTTGTAGAAAGTCCTTTTTGCTTGACCAAACGCAAGATCCAAGATCGATTTTGGGTATTTTAACTTCTTCCCAATTTCAAATATATTTGCTATTTCTTCATCGAAAAATTCCGGACTACAAACTCTCAGTGCTCTGAGAAACATACCAGAAAAAACTGCCCGCTTGACCTGAACATGATGATTTGAATAGAAATGTACATACGAGCACACATTGGTAGGTTTCCTATACACATTGAATTTGAAACTTCTACCAATTCTATGAATCATGATGTCTAAAAAAGGCAGAACACCATTCACTTCGTTCTCAATTGTGAATTTAATTGACGGAACCAGCGAATTGATTTGATTGAGAAAATCAGTTTCGTCATGATTAACCGGCCACAGGCACAAAATATCGTCAACGTACCTGTACCAAAGCAAATTTGAGGGTAAAATCCTGGGAAGGATATTTGTTTCGAAACATTCCATGTACAGATTGCTCAAAACAGGGGAGAGGGGATTACCCATCGCCATGCCAAATGTTTGTTTATAAAATGAATCATTAAAGCTGAAATAATTATCTTTAATGCACAATTTTATAAGTTCAATAATGGTGTTAGTAGGCAAAGTTAAATTATACCTTGGGAGTAGATCCCGTAAGAATGACAACAGATCATCAACAGAAACCCTAGTGAACAGAGCCGTCACATCAAAACTCACAAGTTTAAAATCATAATTTAATTTCAAACTAGACAACTTGTTAACCAAGTCCAAGTTGTTTGTTATGTGTGAGTTGGATATGGAACCTACTACTGGAGACAAGACTTGGACAAGCCATTTGGAAAGTCTATATG